>NC_061511.1:39706488-40010098 GCF_022539505.1 Lolium rigidum
ATCGATGAGGAACTTGAGGTCCTCTTCCCCATCGGTCAGGGGCAGGTCGCCCTCTGGCGCGTGATCGGAGTTCCACTCCGGCTCGCTTGAAGAGAAGGACTGGAGGGAGTGGCCGGAGGGGACAGAGGAAGAGGAAGACATCGCTGCAGGGGAAGAGGGTTTTTTGGTGCCGATGGCTGGAACAGAGGAAGGGGATGAAGAGGGCTAATCGATCGGCACAGTTAAATAATGAGAAGCCTGGTGGAAATTTAATGCCATTGCAGTTGCCGAGGAAGTGATGCCAAAGCTATCGAATTTTGCAGAGAAGCTGGAAAGACAGGGCATCATGATGAAGAATACTGCGACAGGTCTGCTCTGCCACGACATGACCCCTCGAAGGAAAAACAGAGTGGTTTTGAAATTATCATTGCCAAAACCAGGGGGGCATGTGTTATCACCAGATTTTGGCCAAATCAGGAAGTGGGCCGTAAGAGAGATGGGCTTGGAAGATTACACGTGGAAGATCTCTGAAGCGGCCTTGCGCGAAGAGTTTGGGCTAGATTGCCCGTGTATCTTTAATTATAGTAGATCGCATCTTAGATTAGAAGATAGAGTTTTACCCGTGCACGGTTAGGTGCACGCCTAAATTAGAAAGTCCCCTGGACTATAAATATGTATCTAGGGTTTATGAAATAAACAACAACCAACGTTCAATCAACCAAATCAATCTCGGCGCATCGCCAACTCCTTCGTCTCGAGGGTTTCTACTGGTAAGCAACATGCTGCCTAGATCGCATCTTGCAATCTAGGCAGCACAAGCTTTATGTTGTTCATGCGTTGCTCGTACTGAAGCCTTTTTGATGGCGAGCAACGTAGTTATCATAGATGTGTTAGGGTTAGCATAGTTCGTCGCGTAACATGCTATCGTAGTGCAACCCTTGCATATCTAGCCGCCCTTACACCTATCTTGGGTGTAGGGGCGGCACCCCGCTTGATCATTATTTAGTAGATCCGATCCATTACGGTTGTTCCTTGTTCATCAAGGATTAGTTTAATATCTGCAATAGTTAGGCCTTACAAAGGGTTGGAGGATCCAGCGGCACGCAGGGTGTCATTTGCTAGTCCTAGACAGGATGTTCCGGG
Organism: Lolium rigidum; assembly: GCF_022539505.1. Classification (NCBI taxonomy): domain Eukaryota; kingdom Viridiplantae; phylum Streptophyta; class Magnoliopsida; order Poales; family Poaceae; genus Lolium; species Lolium rigidum. The sequence continues at coordinate 39,707,611 of NC_061511.1, forward strand.
GATCAACCTCGTGTTGGTTTTTAGGCCTTGTCTAGGATCGGCTTACGATCACCGTGCGTGGCCGCGAGGCACAATCCTGAGTAGGATGATCCGATTATGCGGTGAAAACCCTAAATCGACGTAGATCTCATTAGCTTTATCTTGATCAAGTAGGACCACCATATATTCGTGCACCTCGTACGAATCATGGGTGGATCGGCTCCCTGAGCCGATTCACGAGATAACTCGAGAGCCGATCGAGGCTCGTATTTAATGTTTACGTGTATGCCATGCAGGAAACTAAGCGAGGCATCTCCATCACCTTCCTGACCAGGTATAGGTCAGGTGGCACGCCCTTGCAATCAGCATCGGACGTGTGACCAGAGGACCTCGGCCGTCGCTCGGAGGGACCTCGGCCAGCCGCAGCCCTAGGTTGTTTCCGGCTCTACTGTGTTGCCCGTCGCTGCCCGCCGGTGGGTTTTGACAGCAACAGGTGCTTGGCGAAAGGTGAGGGCGTTGTCCAACTCCTTGCGGGTCTTGTACAGCATGAAATCCAGATATGCGACATAGTAGTTCATCTCCGGGTGCGGTGGCATGGTTATTGGTCTTCCCATGGGGTCATGTCTTGGGTAGTAGAAAAAGCGAGTGTTCTTGATCTTGTTCTCATTTTGTCCACACAGACGGGCAATTGCTTCCTGCATGGCTTTGGCTATTCCATCCTTCCAGGTGTTTCCCGTTACAGAAAACCAGATGGTTTCCCATATTGGGGCTCCAAGCTTGCCTCTCAGATCTACAGTAACTTCCCACCGAGGTTGTCTTCCCGACTGATTATTGAGTGGTATCCCGAAGAACTCGGGATACGGGCGTCCTAAGTATTCCACTAGTTGCTTCAAATCTTTCTCGAACATTAGGTTTCCTCCGTGGCCAAGATGATAGGACTTGCAGTTGTACTCCATCTGTGAAGAATTAGGATGAGTAAGTTAGAGAAGTGGTCAAGTGTGCAAAGTTTTATGTATGATTACAAGGAAAAGTAGAGCATGGATTTCTCATTTTGAAAGATCTCAAGGATAAGAGGGAGAATAAGTTTTCATAGATATTCACTTCATTTGTTTTGAAACTAGGTTTTTCAAACGTCCATTCTAACTAGGGTCTCCTAAGGTCAAACAATGGCTCTGATACCAACTTGTCAACACCCGGATTTTTAAGTCCAGATGCCTATTATGCCGTACATCACAATCCCAGGAATATTGTTTTTGCGAGACATAATAGATTGATATCACAGAACATCATTCATTACATAACATAATCATCTTACAACAAAGGATCACATGATCCTGTCTTAATTACAACATAGTGGATCTAGAGATCCTATTACAAAACACATAGCGGAAGCGGAGTAACGGTTGCGGTCCATTTGTTCCACAGGCAACTGTTGACGTCAGGAGTAGTCCTAGTTATCGTAGACGTCCTGCTGTCCTTCATCCTGGTACTGGGGCTCCTCTTCATAGTCTGGCCATTTGAATAGCTAGGGACAAAGCCATGAGTACTTTAAAGTACTCGCAAACTAATACTAATGTAAGTACTATCAAATATGGTAAGGGGATGCTAAGCTCTAGGTTTATTTGCATAAAGCCAGTTTTATTTCATAAGCACTTAGTAGTAAAAGACTCTTTATTTGCCTAACTAACTCAAGTGGGAACATTAGTGTCATTCCCACAACTCTGTTGTGATCAACTCAAATTCACCTTTCAAGTTCAAGTCACCAGTCATAAGTCACATTTTGAAAATGGTCTGATGACGGAACAGTATGGCCTTTCCAATCGTCCATAACCGTGGACACGGCTATTCGAATAGTTTTACACTCTGCAGAGGTCGCACACTTTTGCCACAACATTTGCAATAATCCGTCAGGGTTAACTGGCCCTGATTTATCACACTCCGTGTGCGGACTACCAATCATAACCTTTCACTTACATACCCTAGTATAGGCACCTCTCCCCATGAGCTTGCCTCCCAGTGAAGACAAACCGTCAGCCTGGGAACTGCACAGGGCTTGGATAGGACATTCACCTCATTTCACGTCATCTCACTTTCAATGGAGGCAGCCTCGGCATAACCCCTATGACGTTGGTTCAGAGGGAACCCATACTAAAATACATAAGTTTCCAGTTAAGCCTTACCCAGATTCAGGTATTGTGGGGGTACTTGAAATTGGAATGGTATCGCATCCGAACCCAACCATCAGTTTTGTAAAATTCACCATGTCATTCACAAGTCATATTCACCTTCAAAATCTCTCAAATAGAATGACTCATCATTCCAAGGTTTTCAAAGTCATTTGATTCACATGCTTCCCATCTAGAATAGTCAATTTTAGTTCTAGCACTAGCAACTAATCAGGAGGGGTGCTAACTACTTGTAGCTCTCTAGGCTAATTTTGATGCTCTTGCAATACTCTATACTTAGACCAAAGTTAACTATAAAAGTAAACCTTAATAATCGAAGTAAAAGCTTTGTAAGATAAAAACTGAGACTGGGAAAGTAAAACACAAGGTAGTGTAGTATTGGCGCCTTGCTCAAGTAGAGCTGGCATGTGGGTAACTTGCAAGAGTATAGCTTGCCTTGGTTGGTACAGTGGTCAAAGCTTTCTTCTTCTTCTTCAAAGTAGACCTCCTCCTCCTGGTACTCCTCGGTACTAGCATCTATAAACGAATACGATGTATACAATCACCAAACCAATCTTAAGGCCAGACTAAGCACACAAATGTTTCACACAAGCTATTCTAGGATCACAACATTATTCACATGTTGGTTGACTTTGTTTTCTTTTTAAGAAAAGTAATTTCCTCTCATTGAAATAATTATTATGGTTGCTATTTATGTTCTTTGAGAAAGAATTTCCTCTCATTGAATCTTGTTAAGATTTCATCTCCTCAAATAATAAGGTATGAACACATGTTGACCAAGGTCAACACTTCATAATTACCATTTGGGAAAGTGATTTAAATGAGGTACTAAACCTCATGCATTTAAAATACTACTATTGCAACAATTTAATGTCTCTAAGTAATTCACTATGAGATGCTATAGACCAAGGTCAACACTTCATATTGAGTTGCTTAGGACCATGATTTAAATGAGAGAGAACCTCTCATACTATTTAGGAAATATTTTTGGATAATTTTAAATGGACTAGAAATAGCCATATAGCCATTATTTTGCTCTAGCCCATGATCATGTGAAACAACTAGGTTATATTTTTGCATAATCAATTAGAGGGTTTGAAATGTGAATTATGAGAGTTGGAAACAACTCAAAATCACTTATGGTTGATTTTTAATAATTGTTTGAAATCTGAAAAGTCCCTGCCTTGTTATTTTTGCTACTTTAATTCTACAACAGAACTAGTGTTGAATCCAGTGGGGTTGTAAAGAGAACTTCTCCAGCTTTCCAAAGATATAAAGTTCACCAAAATTGGCTCACTAGATTTGAAGTTATTAAATTTTGAAACTGTCACCAGTATGCAAATTGACTGAAACGAATTAAATCGAATTCAAAATTTTGGGCCTAGGCGGGAAAAGAAATGGGCCAGAACGAGGGAAAGGGAGTTGGGCCAGCCAGGTTACGCGTCTGGCGCGAGCGGGCCGCCTGATAGGTGGGGCGAGGCTGTCAGCGGGTCAAACTTACCGAATCGGTACGCAGCGCGAGGGACGTTGGATTAGATGATGATCAGACGGTCGAGCGTCGTCGTCGTCGTCGACGAGAAGCGAGCACTGGCACGGCGGAGGGAGGGGGTCGGAGGTGAGCCTGGACTCCGGCAATTGACGGCGTTGATGCAGGACGACGTTGCGGACGACGGCGAGGCAGCTGGTACAGACGGTGACTCCAAAGGTGGCGGAAATCGACGGTGACCTTCTCAGCACCGCCGCAGACTCTGGCTATCGATTGGCGAGCTACGGTGGAAATTGGAGAGGGGAAAGAGGTCGAGGAAGCTCAGGGAGAGGAGAGGAGTCGAGTGGTGGGAGCAATTCATCACGGGGTGGCCTCCTTTTATAGCATCCAGGGGTGTCCGAGGCGCGGGAGTGATGTCGTCGGCGTCGACGGCGATACAGTGGTCGAGGGGGTTGGGCGCTGATGCAGGCGAGTAGGCGACATCGTGGTGAGTGCGGGGGACTTGACGGCGTAGAGAAAGGTGGTCTGTAGCGGTCGTCATTGTCCTCGCGTCCTTGTGCCCGTGGCGGATGGCGTCTACGCGCAGCGCCAGTGGGCAAGTGGGTATGTCTAGGAGCGTCCTGGTGGTGTGTTGAGTGAGCACGCGAGAGGAGAGGGTGAGGGGAGGACGACAGCGACGAGGCGACGCAGTGTACTGGCGCGCCCAGTACTGTGCCCGTGCGCGCTCTGGCATGGCCTGGACGTGGTGATCACGTCGGGTTCAGGGCCTTGGCTTCCTCTTCTTGGCCAGGGACCTTGTCTAGCATGCTCAGCATGATGTGGTGAGGCTAAGGGACATGGTCAGAGGGAGAGGATAGGTCCAGGGGTAGGGGTGACATGGTGGTGCTCAAGGGAGTTGGCATGGGGTGGCATGGGGTGTGCAGGGCTTCTCCTGAGGTCAACTGAGGCATGGTGGTGTTCAGTGTGGTGAGTCAAGTCCTATTGACAAGGTGAGAGGAACTAGAGAGGGCAGGGGAGTAGGGTTGGCATGGTGGTGAGCATGATGGTTGACATGGCATGGCATTGGTCATGTGTGGCCTTGGAACAGTGATGCAAGGACATGGTGAGGTAGAGGAGAGATGCAGGGGTACTGTGGATGATCAGAGCATCCAAGCTAGGCCAAATTCCATTGTTTAAACTAGGTATGGGCTCTTATTTGTTTCCCGCCTGCAAGGTGTTCGACACAATGGCCGCAAGAAGAAATTTTTTGAATTTTGCAAATCTTTTTGGTGGAGTTGATTCATATAATATTTGGCACACAATGGTGGTGGTGGGGTGCAAATTTGAGTTGGTTTGTGAAATTTCAAAATGGGCACCATCTTGAATCTGATTTGATGTCCCTACTTTGCTTGAGTATATTAAGGAATTGAGGGAGAATTTGCATGGGTGGTTTTGACCAAAGTTGTTCACCTTGATAAGGTCTTGGATGAGGTGCAAAGAGTTGAGAGGGTTTGGTTTAGAAATCTCTTAATACAGGGGCTCAAAGTGGGCATCAGGCTAAAAATGTCACATGTGACCATTATCACATGTAACTTGGTTTTGATTTTTCTTTTGATTTGATTTGTGTTTCTTTGATTCAAAAAGGGTTCTTAAGTGTTTAGTAACATTACCCAACCATTGGCACAAGTCAAATTGGCCTAGGTTAAAGATTTTCAAAAATGGCCATAAGCCATATGTGAGGGTTTTTGCAATTTTCTATTTTTCTTCTTTGCTTCCCTTTGATCTCAAAGAGCATGGTTTTGGGTTGCTTGAGGGTGAGGTTGAGTTGTTCAAGGGTTTCAACAATGTTGGTAAGGTAAATAGGGCATAGGCCTATATTTGCAAGTGTAGCTATATGCCCACACATGCCTCTCTTTTTATTTTATTTTAATTTCTTGATTTCTCCTTGGTTTTTAAAAGGGGTAGGGTTTAGGGTTTTGGCACATTGTCAATGATTGTAAACACACAACATGGCAATAACACAAAGATTAAGTCTGAGCACTATGCATAGCACATGATGTAATAAAAGTTTTTGTTGGTTCTCATTTTTGGAAAAAAGGAAATTCATTTTCTTCTTTGTTTGAAAATTTAGGATGTTACAAACCCTTCCCCCTTAAACAAATCTCGTCCCGAGATTTTAAGAAAAGTTAGGTTCCTAAGAGAGATTGGGCAGAGGGGTTAACAGGAAGACATACTCTGCATGGCCTGTGGTGCTTCCTGAGCTTCTGTGGCACTCATGTGGTAGAGACGGCCGTTGCGGTTGTTCTGGTTCCTTCTGGCTGCGAAGCGGCGCTGTTGCTGAGCAGGTGCAGCAGTATTGGGGGCAGTTTTGGCAAGTTTCTTGGGGCACTCATTGGAGTAATGCCCAACAGTTCCACATTCATAGCAGGTTACCGTTGACTTATCCTTTGGGGTGATGGGGATGGCATTGCTTCCAGTCCTCGGGCCAGTGTTGGTGTTGTTGTTATCATTCTGGTTGTTGTTGTTGCCTCCGGGCTTCGGGGGTCCTCCATTGTTGTTGGTGTAGTTTGGGCGGTATGTCTGAGCAGGTGGCTTGTTGTTTCTTGTGGCAAATCCTCCAGATGAGTTGTTGCGGTATTTCTGGGCATTGCTGGGCCCATTCTGGTTCATCATACGGCGCTTGCGGTTCTCGTTGGCTTGATGCAGCTTCCCTTCCATCTGTATGGCTGAGTCCACAAGGGCTTCCAAGTCAGTGAACGGAATGTTCACTAACACAGTTTGCATTTCATCATGCAGTCCATTCAGAAATCTCTCCTTCCTCTTCTCGTTGGTGTCGGTCTCATCCGGGGCGTACCTTGACAGAGTAAGAAACCTGTTGCGGTATTCCACCACAGACATCCTTCCTTGTTTGAGTTCGCGGATCTCGTCTCTCATCTTCTTGATCAGTCCTTGGGGTACATGGTATTTGCTGAACTTGAGTTTGAAGTCTTCCCAAGTCATCATCTGTCCTGCATTCATTGCGTGGGCACTAGTCCACCAGGCTCTGGCAGGTCCTGACAGGTAGTGGGTGGCGAACAGTACTTTCTCTGCGGCTTCTACTCCCGCAACTTTCAAGTTATTCTCCATTGTTTGGAGCCAGTCATCAGCATCTAGGGGTTCTTCTGTCTTGCTAAACATGGGTGGATTTGTGTTCTGGAAATTCTTCAGTTTGGATCCAGGATGATCATGGTTTCCATGGCCTTGGTTGTTCTGGGCTATCTGCTGAAGTGCAGCAATATTGGCTTGTCTTTCAGCTCTTTCTACTTCTCGGTCTGTCATCATCATCTGCAACATCTGCAGCATGGCGCCTTGGTTGGTGCTGCGGGTTGGTGGGGCCATCTGAACATTGAGGTCGATGATAAGATAAGAGGGAAAATTCTATGGTTTGTTTGGTTTAAAGTTCAAAAAAGTTCAAAAATTGAAAACTTGAGTAGTGTTGAGGGGGGTAAAACCAACAACACTTTTTCATTCATACCAAGCATCACACATTACATAACTAATCACACCAGTGGTTTTAAGAACCATTCATTCGTTCTATGATACAAGGGATCCTGATACAAACTCACACCTACGAGAGTGCTCTAGTGATACTACTCTTCATTCGGAATGGTAGGTTCTTCGTCTTCAGGGGTAATGTGCTTGGCGAAAGGCGCGGGCGTTGTCCAACTCCTTGCGGGTCTTGTACAGCATGAAGTCCAGGTATGCAACATAGTGGTTCATCTCTGGGTGCGGGGGCATAGTTATTGGCCTTCCCATGGGATCATGTCTTGGGTAGTAAATGAAACGAGTGTTCTTGAGCTTGTTCACATTTTGTCCACACAGACGGGCAATTGCTTCTTGCATGGCTTGGGCTATTCCTTCCTTCCAAGTGTTTCCCCTTACAGAAAACCAGATGGTTTCCCAAATTGGGGCTCCGAGTCTTCCTCTCAGATCTGCAGTAACTACCCACTGAGGTTGTCTTCCTGACTGATTATTGAGTGGCACTCCAAAGAACTCGGGATACGGGCGTCCTAGATATTCAACTAGTTGCTTCAAATCCTTCTCGAACATTAGGTTTCCTCCGTGGCCAAGCTGATAGGACTCACAGTTGTACTCCATCTGTGAAGAATTAGGGTGAGTAAGTTAGAGAAGTGGTCAAGTGTGCAAAATTTTATGTAGGATTACAAGGAAAAGTAGAGCATGGATTTCTCATTTTGAAAAGATCTTAAAGGTAAGAGTGAGAATATGTTTTCATAAATATTCACTTCATTGGTTTTGAAACTAAGTTTTTCAGACGTCCATTCTAACTAGGGTCTCCTAAGGTCAAACAATGGCTCTGATACCAACTTGTCAACACCCGGATTTTTAAGTCCAGATGCCTATTATGCCATACATTGCAATCCCAGGAATATTGTTTTTGCGAGACATAATAGATTGATATCACAGAACATCATTCATTACATAACATAATCGTCTTACACCAAAGGATCACATGATCTAGTCTTAATTACAACATAGTGGTTCTAGAGATCCTATTACAAAACACATAGCGGAAGCGAAGTAGCGGTTGCGGTCCATTTGTTCCACAGGCAACTGTTGACGTCAGGAGTAGTCCTAGTTATCGTAGACGTCCTGCTGTCCTTCATCCTGGTACTAGGGCTCCTCTTCATAGTCTGGCCATTTGAATAGCCAGGGACAAAGCCATGAGTACTTTAAAGTACTCGCAAACTAATACTAATGTAAGTACTATCAACTATGGTAAGGGGATGCTAAGCTCTAGGTTTATTTGCATAAAGCCAGTTTTATTTCATAAGCACTTAGTAGTAAAAGACTCTTTATTTGCCTAACTAACTCAAGTGGAAACATTAGTGTCATTCCCACAACTCTGTTGTGATCAACTCAAATTCACCTTTCAAGTTCAAGTCACCAGTCATAAGTCACATTTTGAAAATGGTCTGATGACGGAACAGTATGGCCTTTCCAATCGTCCATAACCGTGGACACGGCTATTCGAATAGTTTTACACTCTGCAGAGGTTGCACACTTTTGCCACAACATTTGCAATAATCCGTCAGGGTTAACTGGCCCTGATTTATCACACTCCGTGTGCGGACTACCAATCATAACCTTTCACTTACATACCCTAGTATAGGCACCTCTCCCCATGAGCTTGGTCTCCCAGTGAAGACAAACCGTCAGCCTAGGAACTGCACAGGGCTTGGATAGGACATTCACCTCATTTCACGTCATTTCACTTTCAATGGAGGCAGCCTCGGCATAACCCCTATGACGCTGGTTCAGAGGGAACCCATACTAAAATACATAAGTTTCCAGTTAAGCCTTACCCAGATTCAGCTATTGTGGGGGTACTTGAAATTGGAATGGTATCGCATCCGAACCCAACCATCAGTTTTGTAAAATTCACCATGTCATTCACAAGTCATATTCACCTTCAAAATCTCTCAAATAGAATGACTCATCATTCCAAGGTTTCAAAGTCATTTGATTCACATGCTTCCCATCTAGAGTAGTCAATTTTAGTTCTAGCACTAGCAACTAATCAGGAGGGGTGCTAACTACTTGTAGCTCTCTAGGCTAATTTTGATGCTCTTGCAATACTCTATACTTAGACCAAAGTTAACTATAAAAGTAAACCTTAATAATCAAAGTAAAAGCTTTGTAAGATAAAAACTGGGACTGGGAAAGTAAAACACAAAGTAGTGTAGTATTGGCGCCTTGCCCAAGTAGAGCTGGCACGTGGGTAACTTGCAAGAGTATAGCTTGCCTTGGTTGGTACAGTGGTCAAAGCTTTCTTCTTCTTCTTCAAAGTAGACCTCCTCCTCCTGGTACTCCTCGGTACTAGCGTCTATAAACGAATACGAGGTATACAATCACCAAACCAATCTTAAGGCCAGACTAAGCACACAAATGTTTCACACAAGCTATTCTAGGATCACAACATTATTCACATGTTGGTTGACTTTGTTTTCTTTTTAAGAAAAGTAATTTCCTCTCATTGAAATAATTATTAGGGTTGCTATTTAGGTTCTTTGAGAAAGAATTTCCTCTTATTGAATCTTGTTAAGATTTAATCTCCTCAACTAATAAGGTATGAGCACATGTTGACCAAGGTCAACACTTCATAATTACCATTTGGGAAAGTGATTTAAATGAGGTACTAAACCTCATGCATTTAAAATACTACTATTGCAACAATTTAATGTCTCTAAGTAATTCACTATGAGATGCTATAGACCAAGGTCAACACTTCATATTGAGTTGCTTAGGACCATGATTTAAATGAGAGAGAACCTCTCATACTATTTAGGAAATATTTTTGGATAATTTTAAATGGACTAGAAATAGCCATATAGCCATTATTTTGCTCTAGCCCATGATCATGTGAAACAACTAGGTTATATTTTTGCATAATCAATTAGAGGGTTTGAAATGTGAATTATGAGAGTTGGAAACAACTCAAAATCACTTATGGTTGATTTTTAATAATTGTTTGAAATCTGAAAAGTCCCTCCCTTGTTATTTTTGCTACTTTAATTCTACAACAGAACTAGTGTTGAATCCAGTGGGGTTGTAAAATGAATTTCTCCAGCTTTCCAAAGATATAAAGTTCACCAAAATTGGCTCACTATATTTGAAGTTATTAAATTTTGAAATTGTCACCAGTATGCAAATTGACTGAAACGAATTTAATCGAATTCAAAATTTTGGGCCTAGGCGGGAAAAGAAATGGGCCAGAACGAGGGAAAGGGAGTTGGGCCAGCCCAGCTACGCGTCTGGTGCGAGCGGGCCGCCTGACAGGTGGGGCGAGGCTGTCAGCGGGTCAAACTTACCGAATCGGTACGCAGCGCGAGGGACGTTGGATTAGATGATGATCAGACGGTCGAGCATCATCATCGTCGTCGACGAGAAGCGAGCACTGGCACGGCGGAGGGAGGGGGTCGGAGGCGAGCCTGGACTCCGGCGATCGACGGCGTTGATGCAGGACGACGTTGCGGACGACGGTGAGGCAGCTGGTACCGACGGTGACTCCAAAGGTGGCGGAAATCGACGGCGACCTTCTCAGCACCGCCGCGGACGCCGGCTATCGATTGGCGAGCTACGGTGGAAATTGCAGAGGGGAAAGAGGTCGAGGAAGCTCAGGGAGAGGAGAGGAGTCGAGTGGTGGGAGCAATTCATCGCGGGGTGGCCTCCTTTTATAGCATCCAGGGGTGTCCGAGGTGCGGGAGTGAGGTCATCGACGTCGACGGCGATACAGTGGTTGAGGGGGTTGGGCGCTGATGCAGGCGAGTAGGCGACATCGTGGTGAGTGCGGGGGACTTGACGGCGCAGAGAAAGGTGGTCTGTAGCGGTCATCATCGTCCTCGCGTCCTTGTGCCCGTGGCGGATGGCGTCGACGGCGTCGTCGTCTACAGAGCGCCAGTGGGCAAGTGGGTATGTCTAGGAGCGTCCTAGTGGTGTGTTGAGTGAGCACGCGAGAGGAGAGGGTGAGGGGAGGACGACAGCGACGAGGTGACGCAGTGTACTGGCGCACCCAGTACCGTGCCCGTGCGTGCTCTGGCATGGCCTGGACGTGGTGATCACGTCGGGTTCAGGGCCTTGGCTTGCTCTTCTTGGCCAGGGACCTTGTCTAGCATGCTCAGCATGATGTGGTGAGGCTAAGGGACATGGTCAGAGGGAGAGGATAGGTCCAGGGGTAGGGGTGACATGGTGGTGCTCAAGGGAGTTGGCATGGGGTGGCATGGGGTGTGCAGGGCTTCTCCTGAGGTCAACTGAGGCATGGTGGTGTTCAGTGTGGTGAGTCAAGTCCTATTGACAAGGTGAGAGGGACTAGAGAGGGCAGGGGAGTAGGGTTGGCATGGTGGTGAGCATGATGGTTGACATGGCATGGCATTGGTCATGGGTGGCCTTGGAACAGTGCTGTAAGGACATGGTGAGGTAGAGGAGAGATGCAGGGGTACTGTGGATGATCAGAGCATCCAAGCTAGGCCAAATTCCATTGTTTAAACTAGGCCTGGGCTCTTATTTGTTTCCTGCCTGCAAGGTGTTCGACACAATGGCCGCAAGAAGAAAATTTTTGAATTTTGCAAATATTTTTGGTGGAGTTGATTCATATAATATTTGGCACACAATGGTGGTGGTGGGGTGCAAATTTGAGTTGGTTTGTGAAATTTCAAAATGGGCACCATCTTGAATCTAATTTGATGTCCCTACTTTGCTTGAGTATATTAAGGAATTGAGGGAGAATTTGCATGGGTGGTTTTGACCAAAGTTGTTCACCTTGATGAGGTCTTGGATGAGGTGCAAAGAGTTGAGAGGGTTTGGTTTAGAAATCTCTTAATACAGGGGCTCAAAGTGGGCATCGAGCTAAAAATGTCACATGTGACCATTATCACATGTAACTTGGTTTTGATTTTTCTTTTGATTTGATTTGTGTTTCTTTGATTCAAAAAGGGTTGTTAAGTGTTTAGTAACATTACCCAACCATTGGCACAAGTCAAATTGGCCTAGGTTAAAGATTTTCAAAAATGGCCATAAGCCATATGTGTGGGTTTTTGCAATTTTCTATTTTTCTTCTTTGCTTCCCTTTGATCTCAAAGAGCGTGGTTTTGGGTTGCTTGAGGGTGAGGTTGAGTTGTTCAAGGGTTTCAACAATGTTGGTAAGGTAAATAGGGCATAGGCCTATATTTGCAAGTGTAGCTATATGCCCACACATGCCTCTCTTTTTATTTTATTTTAATTTCTTGATTTCTCCTTGGTTTTGAAAAGGGGTAGGGTTTAGGGTTTTGGCACATTGTCAATGATTGTAAACACACAACATGGCAATAACACAAAGATTAAGTCTGAGCACTATGCATAGCACATGATGTAATAAAAGTTTTTGTTGGTTCTCATTTTTGGAAAAAGGAAATTCATTTTCTTCTTTGTTTGAAAATTTGGGATGTTACAAGGCACCTCCCCTATGAGTTTGGCCTCCTAGTGATGGCAATCTGCCCTCCTAGGAACTGCACAGGGCTTGGGTAGGACATTCATCTCTTTTTCACGTCATTTCACTTTTCACGGAGGCAGCCTCGGCATAACCTCTATGACGCTTGTTCAGAGGGAACCCATACTAAAATACATAAATTTCTAGTTAAGCCTTACCCATTTTCAGGTATTGTGGGGGTACTCTAAAGTTGGAATGGTATCGCATCCGAACCCAACCATCAGTTTTTGTCAAATTCACCTTGTTATTCAATGGTCATATTCACCTTCAAAAATTTCAATAGAATGACTCATCATTCTAAGGTTTGCATAACCCTTTGATTCACATGTTCTCATCTAGAGTGGTCAAGTTTAGTTTTAGCACTAGCAACTAGTTATGAGGGGTGCTAACTAAATTTTAGCTGTCTAGGCTAAGTTTGATGCTCTTGTAGTAATCTAAACCTAGACCAAAGTTAACTATAAAAATAAGCTTTGATAAATAAAAGTAAAGATTGCAAGCTAAAAACTTGGGATTGGTAAAGTCCCTAAATAAATAATATTGCAATGGTATCTTGCACTAGTATAGCTTTCTCATGGTAATATCTTGCATTGGTAATAGCTTGCATTAGTAGAGCTTGCCTTGGTTGGTACAATGATCAAAGTGTTCCTCCTCTTCTTCGTAGAAGACCTCCTCCTCCTCGTAGCCTTCGGTACTAGCGTCTATAAACGGATACGAAGTATACAATCACCAAACAATACTTAGGTAGACTATTTAACCATAATGGCTCACACAAGATGATCTATTATCATCACAAGAATTAATACTAGGGTTTCCATTTATTTCCTTTGGGAAAAGTAATTTCCTCTCATTGAAAATTACTAAGAATTAATATCTTCAAATAATAAAATATGAGGCCATGTAGATTAAAGTCATCACCTCACATTAAATTACTTGGGAAGGTGATTTAAATGAGATGCTACATCTCATAGTGTTTGACTAATATTTTTGAATGATTTAAATGGGATAAAAATAGCCACATAGCCATTATTTCAATCTAGCCCATGATCATAGGAAACAACCATGTCATATTTTTACATATTCAGGTAGAGCATCTGGAATGTGAATTGTGAGAGGTGGAATCACCTCAAAATAAATTATGGTTGATTTGATATAAATGTTTGAAATTGGCAAAGTGACTGCCTTATTATTTTTACTGTAGGAGATCTACAATGTTTCTGAGGTTGCAACCAATTTATTTGGCTAGATAAAATCCTAAGCTATCCATAGAAATTTGAATCATCAAATTTGGATTGGTAGATATTTTTAAACTGTATTTTGAATTTGCATGCATAGCCAGATTCAAACTAAATTAGAAATTCTCTATTTGAATTTAACGGGCTGCGCGGGAAAAATAACTGGGCCGGCCCAGCTACGCTCCAGTGCACAGCGGGCCGCCTGACAGAGGGCCCCACATGTCAGTGGCTCATAGAAATCCCGAAACGGTACACGAACAGGGGCCGTTGGATTAGATGGGAGATCGACGGCCGAGGCTCGTCTCCTTCCACGACAGGAGGATGGCGAGCTCGAACCCTACCGGCGGCGAGGAGGGTTGCTAGGGGGTACCTGGGGCTCCGGCGAGGCTCGGTGAGGCGGGCAAACAAACTGCACGATGAAGGCGTGCTGAACGAGGGTCGGGGGAGAGGTTGAGGAAGACGGGAGCGTCTGTAACATCCCAAAAATTTCAAAACAAAGACAATGAATTTCCCTATTTCCAAATTTTGGAACCAACAAAAACTTTTCTAAATTAAGTTGATGCATAGTGATCTTGCTTAATTCTTGTGCTATTGCCATGATTGCTTGTTTAATTAGTATTTGAAATAATCTTAAACCCTAAACCTCACACCCCTTTTTATCATCCAAGTTAAAACAAAATAAAAAGAAATTAAATAAGAAAAAGGCATATGTGCCTATGGCTATTTTTGGAAAACTTTACCCTAGGCCTTTCTACTTTGTTTAGAGGTTTGGAAAACCTTCATAAACCTTACCTAGTTCTTATCAAATCAAATCAAGTGGAGAGAAATGAAATGGTGAGAAAATTCCATTTTCACTCACATACACTTTAGCCAATTTTGCAAATCTTCAACCAAGGCCACCATGGCTTGTGCCATTGTTTGTAAAACACTTATATATCAATAACAAACTCAAATGCATCAAAGAAACCAGAATCAAATCAAGGAAAAATGCAAATCCTATCTACATATGATAATGGTCATTTCGCCATTTTCTAACATCATCACCACTTTGCACCCCTGGTTTTGACTTTTCTTAAACCAAACTTGGTCAACCCTTGCCACCTAATCCAAGACCATGTCAAGATGAACCACTTTGCTGTTGACCACCAGTGCTGACTTTGACCAGGTTGACCAGAATAGATGAGACAAGAGGAGACATTGAAACTATGTGAAGATCATCTCAATTTTTGAAAACTTGCAAACTAACCTCAAATTGACCACCACCACCACCATTCTACTCCTTTGTTTATATCAATGAGATCCACCAAAAAGATCTCCAAAATTTGACAAAAAGTTTCATGCGGCCATTTTGTCGAACACTTGGCAGGCATGATTTCCAAACACACACACACCTCAATACCCACTGGATTTTTGCCTAAACCTTGCATGATCAGATGTGATCATCACTCCTCTGCACCTCCTGCATCAAGCCATGTCCTTGCCCTGCTGATTAAAGTGAGGAGAAAGCAAAAACTTCACCATGCCGAGCTGAAGGACACCACCATGCCACCCTATCTCACCATCTCTCTCTGGTCCACTCAACCTTGCCAAACTAGCCTCTCTCACTCTGCTGAGCATGCTAGACAAGATCCCAACTCCAAACCATGCACGACAAGCCTTGGCCGCGATGTGATCACCACGCCTGGGCGTGCCAGAGCGTGCACTGGCACGACCCTGGACGCGTCAGAGCACCGCGTTGTCCGGTCGCCCTCGTCCTCTTCTCCCTCTCTCCTCGCGCATGCGCCCTCTACACCACACCAGTACCCGCCTAGACATGCTCCAGAGCTCGCGCGTGCATCGTCGCCGTCGCCATGATCAACACTCTGCCGCCACGGTACTGCGAGTACGCCTCCATCGCTAGCACGCCTTAGACCATCATTCGCCGTGCCATCACGCTCACTAGCATCGCCTAGCCATCGCCTACCACACGCGCCCCTCACCTTACCCTTTCGCGACCCCGAACGCCATCGCCATCGTCGACCTTGCCGCTCTGCCTCGGCCTCACCTCAACTCTATAAATAGAGCCCCTCCACGAGTGATTCAAGCACACCATCGGCCTCCCCTCCTTCTCCTCGATCTCCTCGACCTCTTGCTACACCACATTAGTCACCACGTCGCCGGAATTGAGCCGGAGTTCGCCGGAGCCCGTAGCAGATGAGGTCGTCGATTGCGTCCACCCCAAACTCTGCTGCGACCCTCCATCGAACCGCCGTCATCTCCAAAACCGATCGCCCGCCTCGCTGACCTCGCTGGACGCCGGTAAGCCCCTCGTCGCGACCCTCTGGCCGCCGGTAGGGTTCGCTCTCCGGCGAGCTCATGTCGCGGAAGGTGATGACGCTCAGCCGTCCGATCTTCTTTTAATCCAACGCACCGCAACGCTGCGTACCGCTTCGGCGATTAAATCACACTGATGCCTAGGCCCCACTGTCAGCTGGCCCGCTGCGCGCTGAAGCGTTACTGGGCCGGCCCGTTAAGTTTCCCGCCCAGCGTTTAAATTCAATGATTTTCAGTTATTTTTGCATACTGGTCCTTTGCTATAATTTGAATAGTTTCAAATCTACCAATCCAAAGTTAGTAAATCAAATTGTTCCAGAATCCTTATGAATTTATCTAACTAACCCCACTGGTTTGAACCCTAGAACTGTTATGAATTTTGAATAGCAAAAACAACAAGTCAGATACTTTTCAGTATTCAAATAAATCTTAAAAATCAACCCTTTTGAATTTTGAGGTGATTCCACCTCTCATAATTCACATTTCAACCCCTCTAATTTACTATGTAAAAAATTGATATGGGTTCTGTATATGATCATGGGCTAGAAGCAAAATATTGGCTATGTAGTCAATAACTAGCCCATTTAAACCATTTCAAATGTTAGGAATTTAAATCTATGAGGTGTAGCACCTCATTTAAATCATTTTCTCAAGTGTTATGAAGTAATGTGATGACCTCTATTGCATGGGCTCATACTTGCTCACTTGGGGAACTTAAATCAAAATAGTATTTAAAATTACAATGGTTATTTAAATCACATGAGATGATGAATCTCATTTAAATCATGTTTCTCAACTAATAAGTGTGAAGTGTTGACCTTGGTCAACATGTGATCATACCTTGTTGTTGAGAAGATTAAATCTTAACCAAGATTCAATGAGAGGAAATTATTTCTCCACACTAAAGAGAAACCCTAATTCACATTTCAATGAGAAGAAATTATTTTCTCAAACCCTAAGAAGAAAACCCTAGCATAATTTTGGGTAGCCATGTTAAGTGATGATGCTAGATCATTTGTGTGAGCCATTAAGGCAAATTAAGTCTACTTAAGTATTGTTTGGTGATTGTGTCCTCGTATTCGTTTATAGACGCTAGTACCGGAGACTATCAAGAGGAGGAGGTATTCTACCAAGAAGAAGAGGAATAGAACTTTGATCACCTCACCAATCAAGGCAAGCTAACACTCTTGCACAGTTCCCAAGTGCAAACTCTAATGGAGCAAGGCACCATTACACTTATTTTTCTGTTCAAGGATCCAATCCCAATTTTTTATTCTTACAAGCTTTTACTTTGGTTATTTAAGGCTTACTTTTATAGTTAACTTTGGTCTAAGTATAAAGTGTTACAAGAGTATCAAACTTAGCCTAGATAGCTACAAATTATTTAGCACCCCTCATGACTAGTTGCTAGTGCTAAACATTAAAAGTGACTACTCTAGTTGGGAACTTGTGAAATGAAATGACTTTGAAAACCTTGGAATGATGAGTCATTCTATTCAGAGATTTTGAAGGTGAATATGACTTGTGAAGGACTTGGTGAATTTTACCAAAACTGATGGTTGGGTTCGGATGCGATACCATTCCAATTTTACAAGTACCCCCACAATACCTGAATCTGGGTAAGGCTTAGCTGGAAACTTATGTATTTTAGTATGGGTTCCCTCTGAACAAGCGTCATAGGGGTTATGCCGAGGCTGCCTCCCTTGAAAGTGAAATGACGTGAAATGAGGTGAATGTCCGGCCCAAGCCCTGTGCAGTTCCCAGGCTGACGGTTTGTCTTCACTGGGAGGCCAAGCTCATGGGGAGAGGTGCCTATACTAGAGTATGTAAATGAAAGGTTAGGATTGGTAGTTCGCGTACTGCGTACGATAAATCGGGGCCAGTTACCCCTGACGAACTATTGCAATTGTTGTGGCACTGACAAGGTATCAACTTGTCAATGCCTATGGATTGTAGGCTACGGTTTAGTTGGAAGTAGAGGGCAAGTAGATCTCGAAGGTTTCAGCCGAAAAGTACTCGACGATTATGAAAACTAGGGTTTGTAGACAATGATTCGATGATCTCTTCGTCCCTCGACTCCCCCTTTATATAGGAGGCGGAGCCGAGGGTTTCGTTTTGTACAAGTTACAAAGTCCGGGACGGTTTCTAACACATCCCGCCAGATTACAAATAACACTTCCTATTACAATTCTAACTTTCCTTAATATATCTTGGGCTCCCGAATCTTCTTATTCTTCGGGTAGTGGGCCTTCAGTAAACCCCGGGTACTATCTTTGGCAGGCCCATTTGGGATGCCTATGTCGATAGCCCCGAGATTTTGCTTGAATCGTAGAGTCGTGGAAAATCTCCACCGTTTATTTTTATTCAACAGCTTCAACTTTTTTATATTTCTTCACATAAAATTCTATATTGTACAGGGATAATGGTAGTTGGGGCTAGTTCATCTGACGGATCGTGTACTAGTTAACTGCTCTAGTGGCAATCCGCAAAAACCTACTTCAAGATCACGTCCCTGGACATGATCTCGGGATACTTGGTGTAAACTTCGACAGAGTGCCGCTTAAGGTCTTACCATTCTGTCGAGTCCCGGCCAAATTTATCGAGTACCTAACGCGTCCGTTAGGATTTTTCTTCGTATCTGTTGATACGGATAATAGTAGCAGAGCGCAGTCTTCGGCGATGCCACGCCCAGCAGAACGGATCTGGGGTCTTACCTTCGCAAATTTGCGGCATTCAGAAATTGATCGCAACTTTGGCGTTCTGAGAATATATTATCAAGTGCTTTTCCGGCTGTTGGAATGGCCACATTTTATCGAGTCAAAGATGACTTATATTGCTCTCCCGATGGGAGTATATGTAGAGTTAATTATAACTTGAAATATACTCTTTTGCTTTTCTATCTTTCTTTTTTAATTTCATCGGGCATGCGAACAGCGTTCCCGATGGGAGTAGCCCCCGAGGCTACAGCCAAGGATTTGTGCTTGGTTGTAGGCTCAACATTTTAGTCCACCTTGTCGCTATATTGTCATTATTTCTCGATATGATCTTCTTTTCATCTCTCGGGTGCGCGAACAGCGCTCCCGATGGGAGTAGCCCCCGAGGCTACAGCCAAGGACTTGTGCTTGGTTGTAGGCTCCCACAATTTCTATATTGCCATACTCGAAATTTTACTTTTGTCGAAGTAGCCCCCGAGCATTTGGGCAAAAACTTGTATTTGATCAAAGGCTCCCGAAGTATTTAATAACTTCTCCTGCCGCCAATCTTCTTTTATTTTTCTTGTCGGCATGCTTCCCTTAGTCAAATTTACTTCATCTCTGTTAATAGTCGTGATTTTTCTGCCTTGTGGGTCCATTGTTTCCACCACATTGACACGTCGTGCAAGTGGGGGACGCACGTCCTCCGCTTTTCCTGGCGCACGTACTGTAACGCCTGTTCTATTCCATCTCAGTAAAAATACCTTTTTACCCTTTATCTACAAGATCTTTTTTCACCACACGATTTCTTCATCCAACGGTGCATTGCTTCGCCCAATTCCTATATAAACCTTTCTTCAACCTCCGTTCACTCCTTCGCTTGCGCCGCACATCTGTTCCTCTTTGCAAAAACTTCCACTGCGCCCAACTCTCTTTGATCTTACACACGCACGAACTTTGCTTTTCCAGTGCCGTTGATGCCACCGCGCACGCGACTCACTCGCCACAGTACTCCAGAGTCCAAGATGGCCGCTGAAGATCTTGAGTGGGAGAGATCTAAAATCTCCAACCAAGACGTCAACATGCTGAAGAGGCTAGGCCTGATGAAGAAAGAGGACGCCATCCGCTTTCCCATCGAAGAAAGCTACCCAACCCCTCCAATGGAGTACCGGGTTAGTTTCGTTGATCACCTCATCCGCGGCCTTTCTGCCCCAATTCACGATTTCCTCCGCGGCCTTCTTTTTGTTTATGGGATTCAGCTGCACCGGTTGACCCCCAATTCCATCCTCCATGTCTCCATTTTTATCACTCTTTGCGAATGCTTCCTTGGAATCCCTCCTAACTCGGGCTCGTGGAAACGCATTTTCTCGCCTCCGCCGCAATGGCTCCCACAACGCCACCTATAACATAGGCGGCGTTGTTATCTGTGTCCGAACTGACGTTGATTACTTCGACGTCAAATTTCCTGATTCTGTCCAAGGGTGGCGCAAAAGGTGGCTCTACATACACGAAGAAAGTGCCAATTCTGTGGAACACAACATAGTCCCTTTCGACGGAAGTGCCAAAATTCTGCGCCGCCGCTCCTGGGATGCTGAAGCTTCCGAAGAAGAGAAAACGGCGACAGAAGCACTTATGTCTCGTATTCATCAGCTTCAAAATACTCGAGGCAAGGAGCTGTCTGGTGTTCAAATCACCGCCTACTTCCTTAGGATTAGAGTGCAGCCTCTTCAGGCTCGCAAAAATCCCCTTTGGACGTATGCTGGTGAAAATGACGCCAATAGGCTCTCCAATGATCTTTCTGTAAAGGACTTGGAGAAGCTGATTCGAAGAATTTCCTCGCTTAACAAGAAGGATCCTATTCCCTCCTCTTGCCGCGTGGAACCATACAGCTCCGCCAATCCTCTCCCTGAGGTATTTTGTCTTCTCGAATTTTTGTCTTGTTCCGAACTTTCCATGCATCTCATTGTATTGATATCTCTCTAATTTTTCTTTGGTCGCTATTTTCCTGCAGAACCATCCTACTGTGGTTTCCCTTCCTCCTCTTCCTGAGGATGGAGAAGTCGAAGAAAGAGCTATCGTCGCCGAAGACAACCAGGGTTCTTCTCTTCCTGAAAGTGAAGTCGCAGGTTCTCACAAATCTGCGGCTTCCCATGAAAAAGAAGTTGAATCTGACGCCAGCGAGTCGACGCAATCCCTTCCTCCTACTGTTTCCCCAAGGAACAAAAGGAAAAGGAATGACGCCGAGGATTCTGGCACCTCCAAAGCCGAAGAAGCCGATCCTTCACGCCAAAAGGCGGCTTATGATCCATATCTTGAATCCCTCGTCAGCTCGTAAGTTGTCTTTTACTTCTTCTTATCATTGTACTCGAAGTTCTTTTGTCTATCTTGTTTTTTATGCTGTCGTCTTTTGTTCGCAGTGATGATGAGGAAGAACCACCAACTCTTGACGTGGCTGCTCGAACGAGCTCGTCACGTACTCTAGTTGTTTCAGAGACACCAGCTGAAGGAGAAAAATCCTCGCCTCCTCAACGAAACGTCGTCACCACAACTCCGCCAGCAAGCCCCCTTGCTCCTTCACCAAAAAGGACAAGGATTGAAACGATTGTTGAGCCTGCCCCTCAATTGGGCGGCTCTTCTACTTTGCTCTTGGATGATGTAAGTTTGTCGATATCTATATTTCCTCTATTTTGCTTTTTCACGCCTTCACTATTTTTTCATGCCGATGTTTCTCTTGCTTTGTTCTTCTTTGACAGCCCATGATCAAAGATCTTATCCGCATCGGATCCCAATTCATTGGGTACCGAGAGTATGCCAGCAGAACTGAAGGTAGCAACTTTTATACTTGCCGTTCTTTCTGACTTTTTGCTCCTGTTGTTTGTCGCGATTTTTGATTTTTCTTCTTTTTTTTTTATCTCGACAGAGAAACTTGCAGAGGCCAACAAACGTGCCGACGCACTTGCTCAAAAACTGGAGCAAAGTGAGGCGGCTCGCAAGAAAGCCGAACTTGTTGCTAGCGAAGCCAAAGCCGAGGCTGATGAAGCCAAAGCAAAAGCTGCTAGTGTCGAAGAACTGCAGAAAAGACTTAAGGATGCTGAATCTGCTTTAAACGAGCATAAAGCTGCACAAGCTGCTCGTGAGCAGGGGATCCTCAAGCGCCTGAAATCACAAAGTCGACACACTCACAGTAATACTATTGATCCCTTCTATTTTTATGAGAACCGCTGTTTCTTGTTTTTGACCAACGTTTTGTTTCCTGTGGCAGACCAAACAAACCAAGAGTTTGATCTGGAGAATCCCGTCAATGACCCTCTCCTTGACGCACTTTCTTATCTGGAGCTTCGTGGGTCCAAAATTCGTGAAGGCGTGGCAAATGCTAGTGCAGGATTGTCGACGCTGTTCCCCTACTTCTTCCCGAAGAAAGAGGAGCCCCCGACTTTCCTTGCCCTTGCCAAGAGCTTCAATTCATCAGAGGACCTTGGACTGAAGATGCGTCAGGAAAATATGAAGATTGTTGTCGAAAGCACTGTTGCCCTGGTTGCTGACAGCCAATAGACTGTTGATTGGATGAAAGTTGGCGACACCGATCAGATAGAGCAATCAAGATGGAGGTCGCTGATTAAGGCAGCCAAGCCCAACACGAAGAAAATCTTGGCCTATCTCGGGATCAAACCAGCTTCAACTCCTAGCTCATCAAGGCCGGAGGTCTAGTTGCATGCCTCTTTGTTTTTCTTTCTCTGTTTCTTTTGCTCTTGTCGCCAAAGTAGTTATTTGGCGACACGTACTTCATTAGCTCCATGTAAGGCCTTTGTAGTTATTCCGAAAGATTAATGAAAACTCTATCTTTGCTTGTTGATTGATGTTGTCTTGTTTTATTAAATTTCAGTTGGTATTTGATAACTATACTCCATCTTCCGCTCCTTCCAATGTTTCGCCTTCTTCTTCTCGCTCAAGGAGAGCTCTTGCTGATACTACACCTGTCGAAGATTCCTTGCCGCAAGAATTGGATGAACTTCGGCAGCAACTTCAGTATGCAAAGAAACAAACACTTGTGATGATGGAACAGTCTCGTAAGTCATCTGAAGCCGAAAAAATTGCACTTCAACAAGCTCGCGAGGCCGTGGCTGCTAAGGAAATCGCTGCTTCCGAGGCTGAAAAGGCGACTACTCGAGAAAATTTCATGCTCGAGTTAATGAATGAAGCCAGTGCGGATATGTCGGGTATGCTTGTTTCATCCTCCGATATCTTCCGTCTTCATGCTCGCGTCTCTTAAAGTTTTCTCGCTCTCTGTTGTTTTAATAGGTTCCTTTACTGATGCTGTTGCCGAAGAAGAGAGGGTAAATACTAGGACGAACCTCCTTGTTAACCTTGCCATTGACCATGGTTCTCTGTTTTGGGCTACCCCAGAGAGGACCCGCCAGATTGTCAGATTTCAGGATCGCGCCTCTCAAACTCGCGACTTCCTTGACTTCTGTACCAGGACCCTGTCTATGGTTTATAACTCCATGTTTCCTCGGAACGTTCAGCCACAAACTCTTCCTGAGTTAATGGGGAAATTTAAGGATGCCCACAAGATCCATGATTTTGTCAGAGCCCAACTGGTAGCTGGCGCCAGATTTGCCCTTATCATGCTTCAGATCTGCCACTCAAAGCTTGACCTGACCCAAGTTGTTGCGAAAGTTCATGAGAAGGTAAGGCGCCGAAGAGTTGGTGTCGACCGAATTAACACGAAGGTTTCGCCTATAGCCGAAGAAATGATTGAAGACCTTCTTCGGATGGATGCCGACTTTTTTGCAGATGGTCATTATGCTGATTTTCTTGGCGCTGCTCCTGAAGAAAACAGAATTACCCTTGATGACATATTGAATCATGACTAATTATTTTCCTTTGGTAGATAACTCTTCTTTGTAACCCATGATTGTGATTATATTGTGAAGCAATCATCATATTTCTATATTTGTCTAGCCCCGAGTGTTTCGGTGGCTATTTACTGTATTTGTGTATTGCGAGGTTTTGAACCAAGGCATTTATTCAATATGTAGTTTTGGCGAATATCAGCCCCCGAGCTTCTTTGTTGAGTACTATTTTGTATTTTTATTGACTCACGAGGTATTTGAATACCAAGGCGAGGCTTTTCTTTTTTTGAGGAGTTATATGGAAATTCGTCGGGTCGAAGACTTTGAGCATGTCGATAAAGAAAAGTTATATTGACACTATCTTTATTATATTGCAGCACCGCGAGCCCGCCTCATTAAAAACCTTTCCCGGCCCCACTCGGAACCCCGAAAAAGGAAAAGAGTGCGTCTGAAAACTCGCGGGCGTTTCAGTACATTGAAGTTTTACAAGGACTATATTTTAGCTCTAGGCATAGAACCGCCTGAGTTGCGCCACGTTCCAGGGGTTTTGCTCCTCCACCCCTGTCTTCTTGTCCTTTATCCTGTATGCTCCTCCTCCGATTACTTCCGTGACAATGTAAGGGCCAAGCCATGGTGACTCGAGTTTTTCATGACTTTTTTGCGTGAGCCGAAGAACTAGGTCTCCCACCTGGAAAGATCTTGGCCGCAAACGTCGACTGTGGTAATTCTTCAAGTCCTGTTGGTATTTGGTTACCCGAGACAGTACTTCATCTCTAGCTTCATCAAGTGCATCGACGTCATCTTCTAGCGCTTTTCTCGATAACTCTTCATCATATTCTACGACTCGTGGAGAGTCATGCTCTATCTCGATTGGTAATACTTGCTCGCTCCATGAACCAAGAAGAACGGAGTTTCTTGCGTTGCTGTGTTTGGTGTTGTTCGTATGCTCCATAATACACTGGACAGCTCCTGCGGCCGGTGTGTCGAGCTTTCTCCGAGTGGCGCTAATAAGTGTTTCTTAATGCCGTTGCGAGATGATTCCATTAGCTTTCTCGACTTGGCCGTTGGTCCGCGGGTGCGCAACTGACGCAAAGTGTAACTTGATACCCACTTCTTTGCAATAATCTTTGAATTCATGGGATGTGAAGTTGCTGCCATTGTCTGTGACGATGCTATGGGGCACTCCAAATCTGAAGACGAGGCCTTTTATGAATTTTACTGCGGATGCTCCGTCTGGTGAATTTATCGGCTTCGCTTCTATCCACTTTGTAAATTTGTCGACAGCTACTAGCATGTACTCCTTTCCTCCTGGCCAGGATTTGTGTAACTTGCCCACCATATCAAGTCCCCATTGGGCAAAGGGCCACGACAATGGTATTGGTGTTAGTTCTGCTGCTGGAGAATGAGGTTTCGCGGCAAACCTTTGACACGCCTCGCAAGTTCTTACTATTTCCTTGGCGTCCTCGATTGCTGTCAACCAATAGAATCCTGCCCGAAAAACCTTGGTTGCAATAGCTCGACTACTCGCGTGGTGGCCACATATTCCTTCGTGTACATCCTTCAGAATTATTCTTCCTTCTTCGGGTGTAACACACCTTTGCAGGACGCCTGAAATACTTCGCTTGTACAATTCTCCTTTGATCACCGTGAAAGCTTTAGAGCGTCGAATTACTCGCCTTGCCTCAACTGGATCATCTGGTATTTCTTTCCTGAGGATGTATGATATATATGCTTGCATCCAAGGAACTTGTACCATCATTACAAGTTCTTGGTCTTCTTCATCCTCCGTGGTTTCTGTGAGGGGTGTCGAAGTTTTCTCTTCTTTTGATTTTTTCTGCACCTTTTTTGGCTTCGTGGATCTCTCCGCTATTTCTTCCCAAAATACTCCTGGCGGGATTGGAAGGCACTGTGACCCGATGTTTGCGAGGACGTCAGCTTCATCGTTGCTCAATCTACTGATGCGATTTACCTCGCATCCATCAAATAACTTCTCGAGCTCATTATACACCTCCTTGTATGCTACCATGCTATCATTGACTGCGTCACATTGGTTCATAACTTGCTGAGCCACCAATTGTGAGTCGCCAAAGATTTTTAGTCGAGTTGCACCGCAAGCTTTTGCCATCTTCATCCCGTGTATGAGGGCTTCATATTCTGCTTCATTGTTAGATGCGTTAGGGAACGTCATCCGAAGGACATATTTCAACTTGTCGCCTTCAGGTGATATGAGTACTACTCCTGCGCCAGCTCCTTCTAGTCTTTTGGACCCATCAAAGTTCATGGTCCAGGTTCTCGACAAGTCCGGGGTCCTGTGTTTTGCAGCTCCATCCACTCTGCGATGAAGTCTGGCAGAACTTGCGACTTTATTGCTTTTCTTTTTTCATACGTGATGTCCCGAGGGGAAAGTTCTATTCCCCAAAGGGAGACACGACCCGTAGCTTCTGGATTGTTTAGTATATTTGACAAGGGAGCTTCATTGACCACTATGATCGGGTGTGCCGAAAAATAGTGGCGCAATTTTCGTGCTGTTGTGAACACTCCATATGCTAGCTTTTGGTACTGAGGGTACCTTTGTTTTGATGGCGATAAAACTTCGCTGACGAAGTATACTGGCCTCTGCACTCCATGGAGTTTTCCTTCTTCCTCCCTTTCAATGACAAGGACTGTGCTTACTACCTGGGGTGTGGCCGCAATATACAGTAACAAAGGCTCCTTCTCTTTTGGTGCCACCAAGATGGGGGGTGTCGAGATTTTGCGTTTGAGGTCCTCAAAAGCTCTGTCCGCTTCTTCGTTCCACTGGAATTTATCTCCTTGCTTTATGAGGGCGTAAAATGGTAGCGCTTTTTCCCCTAGCCTGGCGACGAATCTGCTCAAGGCTGCGACTCGCCCAGTTAACTGCTGTATTTCTTTCAACTTTGTTGGCTTCCTCATTGTTACGATAGCTTGTATTTTATCGGGATTTGCTTCAATCCCTCTTGCTGAAACTAGAAACCCCAGAAGTTCTCCTGCTGGGACGCCGAAAGAACACTTCGTCGGGTTCAGTTTGAGGCAGAACTTGTCAAGGTTGTCGAAGGTTTCCTTGAGATCCTCGATCAGCGTTGCCCCCTTTTTTGATGTTATGACGACATCATCGATGTATACTTGCACGTTCTTCCCAATCTGTGTCGCCAAACACTTCTGCATCATCCTCTGATATGTTGCTCCCGCATTTTTTAGACCAAAGGGCATTGTTCTGTAGCAAAAGACGCCGTATGGTGTAATAAACGCGGTCTTTACTTCATCTTCTTCTTTCAATCTGATCTGGTTATAACCAGAATATGCGTCCAGGAAGGAAAGACGTTCACATCCAGCCGTGGAGTCGATAATTTGATCGATCCTCGGGAGGGGAAAGTGATCCTTTGGACAATGTTTATTGAGACACGTAAAGTCGACGCACATGCGAAGGACCTTAGTGTTTTTCTTCGGCACCAACACAGGATTTGCTACCCATGTGGCCTCTGTGAATATCTCTTTGATAAAACCAGCTTCTCGTAGTCGATTGATTTCTGACAGCATAGCTTTGCGGTTTGGTTCCGAAAACGCCGCAAAGGTTGTTTGATTGGTCTCGCTAATGGATCCAAGTTTAGGTGGTGCTCGGCAAGTTCCCGGGTACTCCCGGCATGTCGGTTGGGCACCATGCGAAGATTTTCCAGTTCTCACGGAGGAACTCGACGAGCGCGCTTTCCTATGCGATATCCATGTCGTTTGCGATAGATGTCGTCTTTTTCGGGTCTGTCGGGTGAATCTGCACCTCCTTAGAATTTTTCTCGGTGTTGAAAGTTGATTCTTTGTTTGGCCTTCCAACGTCTGGCAGCACGTCATAGTCAGTCATACTTCTTGACGCCAGGTACTCAGCTTGCATCCCGAAAGTTTCTGATAGCCGGTGAAAATCCTTATCGCACTTATCGGCTAAGGCAAAGCTTCCTTTGACTGTGATTGGTCCCTTTGGTCCAGGCAACCTCCACAACAGGTATGTATAATGTGGCACCGCCATGAATCTAGCATATGCTGGTCGTCCCAACAGAGCGTGGTATTGCGACGGAAAATCCACTACTTCAAATTCCAGCCTCTCGATTCTATAATTTTCTCGGGTTCCAAACTGAACGTCGAGATTGATCTTCCCCAATGGGTAACTTGGTTTCTCCGGTGTGATGCCGTGGAACCTTGTGTCTGTTGGCTTCAAGTTTGCTAAGGATATGTTCATCTTCCTCAATGTATCTGCATACATAAGGTTTAGGCTGCTGCCGCCGTCTATGAACACTCGAGAGACATCAAATCCCGCAATAACTGCTGGCAGAATAAGTGCTGACTGTCCTGGTCGAGGAACTTGCTGCGGATGATCTGCTATGGTGAAGCCAATATCTTGTCCTGACCAATTAAGATACTCGACTGTTGGTGGAGGCATTTTTTCTGCCATAAACACCTGTCGTGAGATTACTTTCTGAGCTCTATTGGATGGCCTTCCCTTCTGAATCATCGACACTGCTCCGTTGGAGTTAGGATCAACATAAGGTGGTGGTGGAGGTGCTGCCGCTATTCTGAGCTGATGCCGATTGTCGTCTGTAATCGCGGGAGGAGGCGGCAAGTGAATCTCGCTCCTGGGTTCTCGAGGATTTCTCTGTGTTGCCCGCGCATTAGCGTGCTCTGCATACCTTAGCATTGCCTGAAAATTTCGACAGTCTTTCTGCAGGTGCCCTGACTGTCTTTTACCGTTGCTGTCGAGGAAAAAGTGCATCTGACACGGCCCATTCATCATCTCTTCAGGGGACACGAAAGGCCTTGGGAACCTAGGCCCGCTATTTTGCCTGTTATTGCGAGAATCATCCCTGTTATCACCTCGCTGTTCACTGCTTCTCTGATAATCATCTCTGTTGTTTCCTCCTGTGTTTGCCCGAAAACCTGCCGAAATTTGCCCTGGAGCGTCATAGTTCGGGTACTGCCGAGGAAATCGTCGCCTCGGTTGATAGTTTCGACCACGGTCCTCCTCTGGCGACCTGTGCCGTTTGTTGTGGACAGCGTCTTCTCCATCTGCCCATCTGTTTGCTATCTCCATTAACGCGGATACTGTCTTTGGATTGGTCCTTCCCAAGTCCTCGACAAAATCTCCACGCCTGATTCCTGCGACAAACGCATCTATTGCTCTCTCGTCAGATATATTTTCTGCCGAGTTTTTGATGATATTCCACCTTTGAATGTACTTTCTCATTGGCTCATCTGGCTTTTGTCGACATGCTCTCAACTCCTCTAACGACGCAGGTTTTTTGCACGTGGATCTGAAGTTCTTGATGAACACGTCCTCGAAACTTTCCCAGCTGTCGATAGATCCTGGAGTGAGTTTCTTTATCCAAGATCGTGCGGCTCCACTCAAATGCACCTGGATGCTTTGCATAGCTGTTGCCCTGGTTCCTCCTGTGAGCTTCACTGTCTCGAGATAATCAACTAGCCAATCCTCTGGATCTTGAAGGCCGTCGAACTTCTTGAAGTTGTCGGGTAACTTGAATCCTGAGGGGACTCGAGTTTTTCGGACTCTCCTCGTGAAGCATGGCAAGCCGCACATATCTTCGTCGTTAAGCTCCGGAGATTGCCGATGATCCCTTCTGCTTTGCCGCGCTCTGTCGACCCTTGCTTGTGCTGCTGTGTCTCTTGCTCCACTTGGTCCTTCAGGTGCTGCCTGTCAACACCCGGATTTTTAAGTCCGAGTGCCTATTATGTCATACATCGCAATCCCAGGAATATTGTTGTTGCGAGGCATAATAGTTAAGTATCACCGTCATCATTCATTACAAACCATAAGTCTTACAAATTGGAATCACATGATCCATATTACACGAATAGTTGATCTATTGATCAACGAACAAACACAAGTTCATAGTTCAACATAGCGGAAGCGTAAGATACAAGGACTCTCTAGTCCACAGGCCAACGCTTGACGTCGGAAGGCGCTTAGTTGTCGTAGGCGTCCCGCTGGTCATCTCCGTGTTCATCTTCATACTCCGGCCATTTGAATAGCCGGGGACAAAGCCGTGAGTACGTCGAGTACTCGCAAACTAATACTAATGTAAAAGCTAGACATTCTAGTAAGGTTTGCTAAGCTCTAGTTTATTTGCATAAAGCTAGTTTTAGTTCACAAAGTTTTGAGAAAAAGCTTATTCAAGAACTAACTAACTCAAGGGGGGACATTAGTGTCATTCCCACCATTCATGTGGTGATTTCAATTCAATCCACCACAAGTCATTTCACCAACATCCTTTTCAACCTCATTTTCAAAGATATGACATCGGAAACTGTATGGCCTTTCCAACCGTCCGTAACCGTGGACGCGGCTATTCGAATAGGTTTACACTCTGCAGAGGTTGCACACTTGTGCCACAACATTTGATTTCATCCGTCGGGATTTCCCCGAATAATCGTAACACGATACGCGGATCATCAACCATAACCTTTCACTTACGAACCCTAGTATGAGTACCTCTCCCCATGAGCTTGGCCTCCCGGTGAAGACGATCGGTCAGCACGGGAACCGCACGAGGCTTGGGCCGGACATTCACCTTATTTCGCATCATATCGTATCGTTTCTTTTGTGGTAGAGGCAGCTTTCGGCATAACCCCGATGATGCTTGTTTAGAGGGAACCCATACTAAGACGCATAAACTTCCAGTTAAGCCCTACCCATAATCAGGTATTGTGGGGGTACTTGAGAATTGGAAAGGTATCGCATTCAAACCAACATCATGTTTTACCAAAAATCACCATCTTCTCTTGGTCATATTCACCTTCAAAAATCATTCAATGGAATGCATCTTCATTCCAAGGTTTCAAAATCCTTTCGAAAACATGTTGTTCCCATCTAGAGTAGTCAAGTTTAGTTGATTAGCACTAGCTCTAAGTCATGAGGGGTGCTACCTTGCTTTGCTTGGAAGAGACTAACTCACTACTCTAGTATCCAACTTGTACTTTGACCAAAGTTAACTATAAAAGTAAATCATTTAGAAAACAAGTAAAAACTTGGGATGGGTTCTCATAAGAAAAGATAAGAAACATGGTGCCATGCCCCAAGGGGCTTTGCACTTTGCAAGGATAAAAGCTTGCATAGTAATTTAGCTTGCCTTGGTAGTTCTCAAACTGTTCCTCCTCCTCCTCCTCGGTAGCAACCTTCTTCTTCGGCGTACTCTCCGGTGCTACCGTCTAAATTTGAATACGAGTATAATTACTCCCTAATTCAATGGCTATTCCACACATCACAAATAAACACACAACTACTCTATGCACACACATAAATAAACTAGGGTGCATGGGTGGTGGGATTTAAATAGAATTTGTAGTCCATATGTAAATGATAGTTTCCATAGGGTTCTTGAGAAATAATTTCCTCTCATTGAAATCTTCTTAAGATTTAATTTCTCCAACAATCATGGATGAACTCATATTGACCTAGATCAATTGTTCATCATCATCATCATTTGGTAGAATGATTTAAATGAGGTGGAACACCTCATACCATTTAAATAACACTACATTTGATTTAAATCTCAAGAAATTCATATAAGAGAGTTTGGAACCAGGGGTTCAAACATCCCATGAATTCATGTGAGACAAGTTTAAATGAAGTGTAATACTTCACACAATTTAATTCTAATAGTTTTGGACAATATCAACTAGTTAAACTAGTCAAAATATCCATTCACAAAACCATGGCATGATCATGCAAGGTGACCACACCATTTTATTGCATAAACAATTAGTGTAAGTCAAAGGTGAGCTATTAGAGTTGGAATTTACTTAATATATATTTTGGTTGATTTTTAAGAATTATTTGAATAGGGAAAAGTCCCTGGCTTGTTATTTTTGTCACATTAATTCTACAAAGAAATTGACCATGAGGCCAGTGGCATTGGATAGAGAATTTCAGTGGCTTTCTAACAATGTCAAATTCACTAAATTTGGTTTAGCCAATTTGAAATGGTTGAATTTCAAAGTTTGGGCAGTATTGGATTGTTTGGGAAAAGTTTAAAACGAATTTGAATTAAACAGGCCGGCGGGAAACCAACGTGGGCCGAAACTGTTTAAAAAGAGGAAAACGGCCCAGCAGCGCATCCGGTGCGCGCGGGCCTGCTGACAGGGTGGGGTCCACCCGTCAGCCTCCTTTAAAACCCGAAACGGTACGGGGCGACGTGGAGCGTAGGATTAGAGAGTAGATCGACAGCTCAGAGCCATCGTCTTCTCCGGCAAGATGCCGAGGTTCTGGCGGCGAGCCTAGGGGGTGGGAGAGCTAACCAGGGCTCCCGCGGTGGCTGGCAGTGTGCGTGATGTCGATGTGGACGACGGCGAAGCTCCTGGCACCGGCGGCGTCTCCTGGATCGGCTCCAATCGACGGCGGCGAGGTGCGGCACTGGCGGGCTCCGATCTTCAAATTGGAGCAACTCCGGCGACAATCGAGTGAGTGGTTGGGTGGAGGAGAAGCAGTGGAGGATGGTGAACGAGATGGTGTGCTCAACTTCGTCCGGGGAACGCTGTATTTATAGGCTGGCCAAGGGTGCGGCGTGGCCGTGAAGAAGTCGACCATGGCGCGGCTTCTCCGGCAAGCGATCGAGCTAGGCAAGGTGGTGGCGGTGTTCTACGGCTCCCGGCGACGCTATTGGCGGCGACGGCGGGGTCGGGCGGTGGCTAAACCGGGTCGCATTGCTTCCGTGTCCGCCGTGTTGGTCGCGGGATCGCGTTGTCGTCTCCGGCGACGGCGGGCACGGGTCGGGGTCGAGGGCATGTCTGGTGGCTGCGTGGCGACGCGGCGATGCTCAATGGCTGGTCAGCGAGTCCAGGGCGTGCTCGTGGTGACGGCGCGGCGCGTGGCCAGTGTGTGCCCGCGGCGTGCACACGCGCGACGTGCGCGGCGTCCAGGGCGCCATGGACGCGTGCTGGTCTCGGCGTTGTCGAGCTCCTCCTCGACCAGGGCTGGGCTAGGGTGGCGTAGGAGAGGTGGTGGCACACGATGGCGCAGGGGCCAGGGTTGGGGAAGCAAGGGGAGAGGGGGTGGTGCGGCATGGCCGGCATGTGGCCGGCATGGCCATGCCATGCTTACTCTCTCTCCTTCCTTAGCTCCACTATGCTTTATTTAGGGTTTAAGGGGACCAGGGAGCATTGTAGGATAGCTTTGGTTTAAATTTGGATGAGGTAGATCACTATTTGCAATAGTTGCAAATAGTGCCCAATTTTGGAAAATGCAAAATTATCCAAATTGGAAAAAGTTCAAAAGGTGAAAGTTTGTGATATGTGAAGGTTGAGATAAGTTGTAATTGACCAGAGAGGAATTGAGGTGGTGGTGGAAAAATTAGATTTCAAAATTTGGCCAAAATGGCTAAGTGGAGATTGTTGACAATGTTAAAAAGTCAAGACTTTGGATGAGCATAGCTAGTGATCCAAGATGAATTTGGCAGGGTGGTCTTCATCAAAGTTGTTCACCTTGATGTTGACTTTGAAATGGTGCAAAGAGTTAGCAAAGATTGGTTTGGGAAAATTGAATTGCAGGGGCTCAAAGTGGTGATCGGACTAAAGTTGGCAGATTTGGTCATCATCACATGTGAGTGGGAAAAGTGTTTGAAATTCATTTGAATTGTGCAACCCTGGTTCCAAAAGTTGTAATAAGTGTTTAATAACATTATTCCACTAATGGTGAAGACCAAATAGGTCTAGGGTCAAAATTTATAAAAATGCCATAGGGCATATGTGAGGGTTTTTAGGGTTTTGCCTTTTATTGGATTTTCTTCCTCTTTGATTTATTTGGTTGGTGATCTTCATATGATCACTCTAGGGTTTTAGAGCCCATCAAAATACAAGTAATAACAATCATCATGGCATATCACTCAAATGCACACGTCCTATGCATGGTACTATATGCAAAAGAAAAGTTTTTGTTGGTTTGAAAATTTTGCTTTCTGGAATTCTCTAACTTTCTTTTCATTGAAAGTTGGGGTGTTACAAACCCTTCCCCCTTACAAAAGATCTCGTCCCGAGATCGAAAAGAAAGTTAGGTACTAAAGAGATCTGGGTATTCCTTCTTCATGAAATCTTCGCGTTCCCAGGTGGCTTCATCCTCGGTATGGTTGCTCCATTGGATCTTCAGAAACTTGATGCTTCTGGTGCGGGTGGTTCTGTAAGCTTCTTCTAGGATGCGAATCGGCACTTCGCGGTAAGTCAGATCCTGGTTGATATCCACCGATCGGTGATCGATGTTCTTGAACACTTCGGTCTTCTCAGGGACATCAAGACATTTCCGGAGAAGTGAGATGTGAAAAACGTCGTGCACGGCCGACATTTCTTCGGGCAACTCCGAGTTGATAAGATACTTCACCTCGGCGGCTGAGGACTTGGAAAGGTCCCACATAGCGAGGTGCAAGCTTTCCTTTTAGCTGAAACCTTTGCATCCCTTTCAAGGGGGATACTTTAAGATAGACGAAGTCTCCGATCTCAAAGGTCATCTCACGACGTCTCTTGTCGGCGTAGCTCTTCTGCCTGGATTGCGCAGTCTTGAGGTACTCGCGGATCTTGTGAACCTTCTCTTCGGCTTCACGAAGAACATCCGGGCCGAACACTTGACTCTCTCCGACTTCCGACCAGTTCAGGGGGGTACGGCACTTCCTTCCGTACAAGGCTTCAAAGGGGGCCATCTGCAGGCTGGCTTGGTAACTATTGTTGTATGAGAATTCGGCGTAAGGTAGGCAGTCTTCCCACTTGGATCCGTATTCCAGTACGCATGCTCTAAGCATGTCTTCCGATGATCCGGTTTACTCTCTCGGTCTGTCCGTCGGTCCGAGGGTGATAGGCGGTGCTGAAATTTAGGCGAGTGCCTAGTCCTTCATGCACCTTCGCCGGAACCTTGAGGTGAACTGTGATCCTCTATCTGACACTATCGATTTGGGGGTTCCATGCAAAGCGACAATTCTGGAGATGTAGAGTTCAGCTAACCTGGGGCCTTGATAGGTGGTTTTGACGGCGATGAAATGGGCGACTTTGGTCAATCTATCGACCACTACCCATATGGAATCATTGCCTTTGCTAGATTTGGGCAGTCCGGTGATAAAGTCCATTCCTACGGAGTCCCATTTCCATTCTGGAATCTGAAGGGGTTGCAACAGTCCAGCGGGTCTTTGGTGTTCTGCCTTGACTCTCTGGCAGATGTCACACTTAGCGATATAGCTACCGATCTCTCTCTTCATTCCGTGCCACCAAAATTGTTCTTTCAGGTCCTGGTACATCTTGGTACCTCCGGGGTGGATTGAATAAAGGGTGTCATGGGCTTCTTGCAGGATGACTTGTTTCAAGTCAGAGTCCGATGGTACGCAGAGACGTTCTTTGTACCAAAGCACTCCGGCTTCGTCAGTGCTGAATCCGGGGGCTTTTCCTGCGGCTATCTGTTTCTTGATTCCATCAATGCTAGCGTTGTCCTTCTGGGCTTCCTTGATCTGACCAATCAAGGTGGGTTGCAGTTCGATGCTGGCTAGGAATCCTTCACTCACAAGTTCAAGTCTGAACTGTTCAAACTCTTGGTGCAAACTGGGCTGTTCGGTTGCGAGCATGGAGTTCAAGCGGCACGGCGATCGACTCAAAGCATCCGCTACCACATTGGCCTTGCCGGGGTGGTAGTGAATCTCCATGTCGTAATCCTTGATCAATTCGATCCATCGGCGTTGTCTCATGTTCAACTCCTTACGGGTGAAAATATATTTGAGGCTTTTGTGGTCGGAGTAGATCTCGCATCGATTACCCATAAGTTAATGACGCCAAACTTTCAGGGCTAAGACCACGGCTGCAAGTTCGAGGTCGTGGGTTGGGTAGTTCTGCTCATGTTGCTTGAGTTGCCTAGAAAGGTAGGATACAACCTTTCCTTCTTGCATAAGCACGCATCCAAGTCCAGTCTTGGAGGCGTCGCAATATACGTCAAAGGGCTTTGCGATATCAGGCATGATCAGGATTGGGGCTGTTGTCAGTCTACTCTTGAGCTGTTGAAAGCTCTCTTCACACTTGTCGGTCCACTCAAACTTTCTGTCCTTTTTCAGCAGTTGGGTCATTGGTCGAGCGATGCTCGAGAAACCTTCTACAAATCTGCGGTAATATCCGGCTAATCCAAGAAAAGCACGGACCTCAGTTTGTGTGGTTGGGGCTTTCCATTCCATAACAGTTTTGATCTTGGCGGGATCTACGGCAATTCCTCCTGCAGACAAGATGTGTCCGAGGAATCCAACTTCTTCCGGCCAAAACTCACACTTGCTAAACTTGGCGTACAACTGGTGCTGTCTAAGGGTTTCTAGAACAATTTCCAAATGCTGTTCATGTTCCTCTTCGGACTTGGAGTAGACCAGAATGTCGTCGATGAAAACAACGACAAATTTGTCCAAGAAGTTCATGAAGATCTTATTCATGAGATTCATGAAATAAGCGGGGGCATTGGTCAATCCAAACGACATGACGTTGTACTCATACAACCCATATCTGGTGGTAAAGGCAGTTTTTGGGATGTCGGTGGCTCGGATCTTCAGTTGGTGGTATCCAGTTCTAAGATCAATCTTCGAGAAAACTCGGGATCCGGTGAGTTGGTCAAACAAGTCTTCGATCTTGGGTAAGGGATATTTGTTTTTGATGGTGACATCGTTAAGCTTACGATATTCTGTGCATAAACGATTTGCACCATCCTTCTTGTCAACAAACAAGACGGGGGATCTCCAGGGGGATGCACTTGGTCTAATCAAACCTTTGGCTAACATGTCATCTATTTGTTTCTTCAGCTCCACAAGCTCGGCTGCGTTCATGCTGTAGGCTCTCTGGGCGATGGGTCCAGTTCCGGGGATTAACTCGATGATAAACTCGATATCCCGGTCCGGGGGCATACCGGGTAGATCATCCGGGAACACATCAGGGTAGCGACAAACGACCCTGATTTGATCCAGAGTTGGCTTGGATACACTTTGGTTGCAGGTAAATTTTCTCGGTAGTTTTTCAGAGACGTGCTCAACTACGATACCGGTGCTGCTAGTCATGGTTATGGCTTTCTTGGCGCAGTCTATCAACCCATTGTGCTTGGACATCCAGTCCATTCCTAGGACAACTTCCAAACCTTTGGTTCCAAGTATGATTAGATTTGCAAAGAAATCAACATCATGGATTCTAATTGGCACATTTTTGCAAAATTTTCTGGCTTTGGTGGTTGATCCGGGGATTTGAACTATCATAACATGCTTCAAACTGAGGGGTTGAATTTTACTTGTTGATGCAAAATCTTCGGTGACAAAGGAATGCGATGCTCCGGAATCAAACAACACTCTAGCAGGGGTGTGGTTGACAGAAAACATACCCAGCACAACATCGGGTGCTTCCTGGGCTTCTTCGGCGTTTATGTGGTAGAGGCGGCCGTTGCGGTTGTTGGGGTTGTTGGGGGCGAACTTCTTGCCGGTGGAGACACGGCGTTGCTACTGAGCAGGAGCAGCGGTGTTGCCGGCGAGCTTGGCAAGACGCTTGGGACACTCGTTGGAGTAGTGCCCCACTACACCACACTCATAACAAGTGATAGTGCTCTTGTCCTGCTTGTTCGCAACGGGAATGGCATTGCTCCCGGTTCTGGGGTTGGCGTTGGTGTTGGTGTTGTTGGTGTTCGGGGCTCGGGGTGGAGCGCGGTTGTAGTTGTTGTTATTGTTGTAGCCTCCTGGCTTGGAGTTTCCTCCACTCCGGTTCTGATAACCGGGGCGAGAGTTCTGCATCGGGGGTTTGTTGTGTCTCGGAGGGAATCCTCCGCTTGAGCTAGGGCGAAACTTTTGGGGGTGGCTTGATCCACTCTGATTTGC
The DNA here is from genome assembly GCF_022539505.1 of Lolium rigidum. NCBI lineage: Eukaryota > Viridiplantae > Streptophyta > Magnoliopsida > Poales > Poaceae > Lolium > Lolium rigidum. The sequence continues at coordinate 39,745,222 of NC_061511.1, forward strand.
CATGCGGCGCTTGCGGTTCTCATTGGCTTGGTTTAACTTGCCCTCCATCCGGATGGCGGAGTCAACAAGGGCTTCGAGGTCGGCGAAGGGGATGTTGACGAGGACGGTCTGCATCTCATCATGCGGTCCGTTCAGGAATCTCTCCTTCCTCTTCTCAACGGTGTCAGTCTCATCAGGGGCATACCTTGACAAAGTGAGAAACTTGTCGCGGTACTCAACCACCGTCATGCGACCTTGTTTCAGCTCACGGAATTCATCCCTCATCTTCTTGATAAGACCCGGGGGTACATGGTACTTGCTGAACTTGAGTTTGAAATCCTCCCAAGTCATGAATTGACCTCCGTTCATGGCACGGGTACTTGTCCACCAAGCGCGAGCTGGTCCAGCGAGGTAGTGAGTGGCGAACAACACCTTCTCGTTGGCTTCCACTCCAGCTACTTCTAGATTGTTCTCCATAGTCTGGAGCCAATCGTCGGCGTCGAGGGGCTCCTCGGTCTTGCTAAACACCGGAGGGTTGGTGTTCTGGAAGTTCTTGAGCTTGGATCCGGGGTGGTCATGATTTCCATGGCCTTGGTTGGCGATGTCCTGCAAGGCGATGATGTTGGCTTGTCGCTCGGCTCTCTCGGTTTCCCGGTCTGCAAGCAGGGTTTGCAGAAGTTGCATCATCGCGTCGTTGGTGCGATTCGGAGGGGCCATCTGAAGATATAGAAGATCATGAGATAAGAGGGAACATTCTATGGTTCATTTTGGTTAAGTTTGAAAAACATTCGAAAACTGGAAATCCTTTTCTTGACAAACATAACATTCATTCATTCATGCAACACATAGTACAAACTACACATACTCCAATGGTTTTAAGAACCATTCTCATGCTACGATACAAGGGACGGGATACAACTCACACCTACTATAAGTGAGACTAGTGCAACTACTCCTCATCATCGATATCGATCGGGACGTAGTCATCCTGTCCGGCCTCCAGGAACTCGTAGTCCTCCTCCTCGGTGTTCTCGTCCTCCTCGAAGTCATCGTCATCGCTCAGAAAGGCGTCTCCTCCTCGGATGTCGATGCCTCCATCGTCCTCCTCCAGCTGAAGAATCTGATCCTCCTGGGCCTTGACAGTGGCCTCGAGTGACGCGATCCGGTCGCGAAGGCGGCGAATCGTAGCGTCCTTCTTGGCACGCTGCTGGCGAAGGCCTCTGCGGTCTTTGTTGAGTAGCTTGATCGCCTCACCCTGCTCGATGATGTGAGCATGGGTCTGGTTCGCGTAAGCGCGAGAGGCGTCTAGGTCCCTCTGAGTCTGGTAGAGCATGAAGTCCAAGTGATCCACATGGTGCCTCAACTGGGGGTGCAGTGGCACATCCATGGGTCTTCCGTCGGAGTTACGCCGTGCGAGATGCGCAAAGCGTTCCTCACGAAGGGCTTCGGTATTCTGCCCGCACAGACGAGCAAGTGCTTCCTGAAGAGCACGTGCAAGCCCGTCGAGCCAGTTGCTTTCCCTGAAAGAGAAAAGGATCCTCTCCGAGGTGGGAGGCTCCAGCTTGCCCCTCAAGTCGGCAGTGATAATCCACTGCAGCTCCCCTCCCGGCTGGTCGTCCACCTGAATCCCGTGAAACTCGGGGTGTGGGCGGCCAAGGTGATCCGACAGGGAGTCGAGGTCATGCTCGAAGATCAAGCTTCCTCCGTTTCCAAGCTGATAAAACTTGGTGTTGAGGGGTTCATTCGGCTCCATCTGAAAGAGAATTGGAGAAGTGAGTTAGAGAGTGCAATGTGTGGCAAGGTTTTAAGTTGATTCAAAATAAGATAGAACATGATTCATCAAATTTTGGCAAAGTCTCAAAGACAAGAGTGTAAGAAATTTTCACAAATAATTTCTTTCATTTGATTTCAAAGTTAAATTTTTCAGAACGCCCATTCTAACTAAGGTCTCCTAAGGTCAAACAATGGCTCTGATACCAACTTGTCAACACCCGGATTTTTAAGTCCGAGTGCCTATTATGTCATACATCGCAATCCCAGGAATATTGTTGTTGCGAGGCATAATAGTTAAGTATCACCGTCATCATTCATTACAAACCATAAGTCTTACAAATTGGAATCACATGATCCATATTACACGAATAGTTGATCTATTGATCAACGAACAAACACAAGTTCATAGTTCAACATAGCGGAAGCGTAAGATACAAGGACTCTCTAGTCCACAGGCCAACGCTTGACGTCGGAAGGCGCTTAGTTGTCGTAGGCGTCCTGCTGGTCATCTCCGTGTTCATCTTCATACTCTGGCCATTTGAATAGCCAGGGACAAAGCCGTGAGTACGTCGAGTACTCGCAAACTAATACTAATGTAAAAGCTAGACATTCTAGTAAGGTTTGCTAAGCTCTAGTTTATTTGCATAAAGCTAGTTTTAGTTCACAAAGTTTTGAGAAAAAGCTTATTCAAGAACTAACTAACTCAAGGGGGAACATTAGTGTCATTCCCACCATTCATGTGGTGATTTCAATTCAATCCAACACAAGTCATTTCACCAACATCCTTTTCAACCTCATTTTCAAAGATATGACATCGGAAACTGTATGGCCTTTCCAACCGTCCGTAACCGTGGACGCGGCTATTCGAATAGGTTTACACTCTGCAGAGGTTGCACACTTGTGCCACAACATTTGATTTCATCCGTCGGGATTTCCCCGAATAATCGTAACACGATACGCGGATCATCAACCATAACCTTTCACTTACGAACCCTAGTATGAGTACCTCTCCCCATGAGCTTGGCCTCCCGGTGAAGACAGATCGGTCAGCTCAGGAGCCGCACGAGGCTTGGGCCGGACATTCACCTTATTTCGCATCATATCGTATCGTTTCTTTTGTGGTAGAGGCAGCTTTCGGCATAACCCCGATGATGCTTGTTTAGAGGGAACCCATACTAAGACGCATAAACTTCCAGTTAAGCCCTACCCATAATCAGGTATTGTGGGGGTACTTGAGAATTGGAAAGGTATCGCATTCAAACCAACATCATGTTTTACCAAAAATCACCATCTTCTCTTGGTCATATTCACCTTCAAAAATCATTCAATGGAATGCATCTTCATTCCAAGGTTTCAAAATCCTTTCGAAAACATGTTGTTCCCATCTAGAGTAGTCAAGTTTAGTTGATTAGCACTAGCTCTAAGTCATGAGGGGTGCTACCTTGCTTTGCTTGGAAGAGACTAACTCACTACTCTAGTATCCAACTTGTACTTTGACCAAAGTTAACTATAAAAGTAAATCATTTAGAAAACAAGTAAAAACTTGGGATGGGTTCTCATAAGAAAAGATAAGAAACATGGTGCCATGCCCCAAGGGGCTTTGCACTTTGCAAGGATAAAAGCTTGCATAGTAATTTAGCTTGCCTTGGTAGTTCTCAAACTGTTCCTCCTCCTCCTCCTGGTAGCAACCTTCTTCTTCGGCGTACTCTCCGGTGCTACCGTCTAAATTTGAATACGAGTATAATTACTCCCTAATTCAATGGCTATTCCACACATCACAAATAAACACACAACTACTCTATGCACACACATAAATAAACTAGGGTGCATGGGTGGTGGTATTTAAATAGAATTTGTAGTCCATATGTAAATGATAGTTTCCATAGGGTTCTTGAGAAATAATTTCCTCTCATTGAAATCTTCTTAAGATTTAATTTCTCCAACAATCATGGATGAACTCATATTGACCTAGATCAATTGTTCATCATCATCATCATTTGGTAGAATGATTTAAATGAGGTGGAACACCTCATACCATTTAAATAACACTACATTTGATTTAAATCTCAAGAAATTCATATAAGAGAGTTTGGAACCAGGGGTTCAAACATCCCATGAATTCATGTGAGACAAGTTTAAATGAAGTGTAATACTTCACACAATTTAATTCTAATAGTTTTGGACAATATCAACTAGTTAAACTAGTCAAAATATCCATTCACAAAACCATGGCATGATCATGCAAGGTGACCACACCATTTTATTGCATAAACAATTAGTGTAAGTCAAAGGTGAGCTATTAGAGTTGGAATTTACTTAATATATATTTTGGTTGATTTTTAAGAATTATTTGAATAGGGAAAAGTCCCTGGCTTGTTATTTTTGTCACATTAATTCTACAAAGAAATTGACCATGAGGCCAGTGGCATTGGATAGAGAATTTCAGTGGCTTTCTAACAATGTCAAATTCACTAAATTTGGTTTAGCCAATTTGAAATGGTTGAATTTCAAAGTTTGGGCAGTATTGGATTGTTTGGGAAAAGTTTAAAACGAATTTGAATTAAACAGGCCGGCGGGAAACCAACGTGGGCCGAAACTGTTTAAAAAGAGGAAAACGGCCCAGCAGCGCATCCGGTGCGCGCGGGCCTGCTGACAGGGTGGGGTCCACCCGTCAACCTCCTTTAAAACCCGAAACGGTACGGGGCGACGTGGAGCGTAGGATTAGAGAGTAGATCGACGGCTCAGAGCCATCGTCTTCTCCGGCGAGATGCCGAGGTTCTGGCGGCGAGCCTAGGGGGTGGGAGAGCTAACCAGGGCTCCCGCGGTGGCTGGCAGTGTGCGTGATGTCGATGTGGACGACGGCGAAGCTCCCGGCACCGGCGGCGTCTCCTGGATCGGCTCCAATCGACGGCGGCGAGGTGCGGCACTGGCGGGCTCCGATCTTCAAATTGGAGCAACTCCGGCGACAATCGAGTGAGTGGTTGGGTGGAGGAGAAGCAGTGGAGGATGGTGAACGAGATGGTGTGCTCAACTTCGTCCAGGGAACGCTGTATTTATAGCTGGCCAAGGGTGCGGCGTGGCCGTGAAGAAGTCGACCATGGCGCGGCTTCTCCGGCAAGCGATCGAGCTAGGCGAGGTGGTGGCAGTGTTCTACGGCTCCTGGCGACGCTATTGGCGGCGACAGCGGGGTCGGGCGGTGGCTAAACTGGTCGCATTGCTTCCGTGTCTGCCGTGTTGGTCGCGGGATCGCGTTGTCGTCTCCGGCGACGGCGGGCACGGGTCGGGGTCGAGGGCATGTCTGGTGGCTGCGTGGCGACGCGGCGATGCTCAATGGCTGGTCAGCGAGTCCAGGGCGTGCTCGTGGTGACGGCGCGGCGCGTGGCCAGTGTGTGCCCGCGGCGTGCACACGCGTGACGTGCGCGGCGTCCAGGGCGCCATGGACGCGTGCTGGTCTCGGCGTTGTCGAGCTCCTCCTCGACCAGGGCTGGGCTAGGGTGGCGTAGGAGAGGTGGTGGCACACGATGGCGCAGGGGCCGGGGTTGGGGAAGCAAGGGGAGAGGGGGTGGTGCGGCATGGCCGGCATGTGGCCGGCATGGCCATGCCATGCTTACTCTCTCTCCTTCCTTAGCTCCACTATGCTTTATTTAGGGTTTAAGGGGACCGGGGAGCATTGTAGGATAGCTTTGGTTTAAATTTGGATGAGGTAGATCACTATTTGCAATAGTTGCAAATAGTGCCCAATTTGGAAAATGCAAAATTATCCAAATTGGAAAAAGTTCAAAAGGTGAAAGTTTGTGATATGTGAAGGTTGAGATAAGTTGTAATTGACCAGAGAGGAATTGAGGTGGTGGTGGAAAAATTAGATTTCAAAATTTGGCCAAAATGGCTAAGTGGAGATTGTTGACAATGTTAAAAAGTCAAGACTTTGGATGAGCATAGCTAGTGATCCAAGATGAATTTGGCAGGGTGGTCTTCATCAAAGTTGTTCACCTTGATGTTGACTTTGAAATGGTGCAAAGAGTTAGCAAAGATTGGTTTGGGAAAATTGAATTGCAGGGGCTCAAAGTGGTGATCAGACTAAAGTTGGCAGATTTGGTCATCATCACATGTGAGTGGGAAAAGTGTTTGAAATTCATTTGAATTGTGCAACCCTGGTTCCAAAAGTTGTAATAAGTGTTTAATAACATTATTCCACTAATGGTGAAGACCAAATAGGTCTAGGGTCAAAATTTATAAAAATGCCATAGGGCATATGTGAGGGTTTTTAGGGTTTTGCCTTTTATTGGATTTTCTTCCTCTTTGATTTATTTGGTTGGTGATCTTCATATGATCACTCTAGGGTTTTAGAGCCCATCAAAATACAAGTAATAACAATCATCATGGCATATCACTCAAATGCACACGTCCTATGCATGGTACTATATGCAAAAGAAAAGTTTTTGTTGGTTTGAAAATTTTGCTTTCTGGAATTCTCTAACTTTCTTTTCATTGAAAGTTGGGGTGTTACACTGCCACTGTTGCTGCGGCAGGTCGTGGACTATTTTGCCTTGCCGCTCCTTCGGGAGGCGTTGATACAAACGCTGTCCCCATAGCTCCAACTCCTGCTACCGCCATATTGTATAGTGTTTCCCTTGGATCACCTGGAGGTGGTTTAGATGCCAGGATAAAAGCATGTGTCGCCATATACCCAGCCTCTGGTGTCTTAGGGATGATATTTCCTCTTGTATCTATCGACATAAAGGACATGTCGAGGTTTTGGACCAAGTGCTCTCTTTCTGCTTCGGGTATATGTTGCAACCTTGATCTTGCTATGTTCCGCGCCTCCCTATGGCTATCACCCGAAGTTCTAGATTGTCGGCTTAGATCTGCCCTTCTCCTGCTAGATGCAGAAGCTGCCTCCTTTCTTCTGTTTAACTCAGCTGTCTGTTTTTCCAATTCTCTTGCAGCTCGTGCGAGCCTATATTGATATGCTTGCATTTCCTCTGGTGTGGCTGTAGTGGCCATTCGTTCTGAACCGTTCATAGCTCTCGCGGCTCTATCCCACGCTGCTTGCGAAATTTGAACTCTGTCTCGCGGCTGTGGCCCAACGTATTTGTTGCCCAGGCCTTGTCGCAGATTGGAGGGATCGACGTATGGATTTCCCAGATCGTCGAAAGCCTCAGATGTTTCCTCTTGATCCTCAATGGCATAAATCTGATGATATTTTGTATTCAGATCTATGTTGGGTTTGGTGACATCATCGTTGAGATTGATGAAGACCTTGCCCACTGTGATAGATTTGTCGATGAAGTCGTAACTGTCGACATCGCTTGAGCCATCGCTTATATATGAGTCCGCAGATGACTCAAACGACATGTCGTTGAAGATCTTGGCGAGTTTCTCTCTTGCTCTGGTGCTGACGTAGCGTGTCGACGAAGTTTCTTCTTCTCCTGACTCGGTTGACGATGTATAGCTTGAAAAATCGGAATCGACCGCCGACGATCCTGACGAAATCGGAATTTCGACACGATACGATCCTTCCTTCTCGACGCGAAAGTGAAACCTTCCGAACGTCATCTCCATGGGCTCCGCCAGATACGCATATGCATCCAAACGGGAGGGTGGGTGAGGAACAAAATCGACAGGACTAGCAGCGATCTGTTTACCTCGATCCATTGCGTTGCTTGCGGTTGACGATGTCGAAGATCTTGAACGTGCCATCGAGATCAGATCCTTACGCCTCTAGTCCCCACGGTCGGCGCCAATTGACAAGGTATCAACTTGTCAATGCCTATGGATTGTAGGCTAGGGTTTAGTTGGAAGTAGAGGGCAAGTAGATCTCGAAGGTTTCAGCCGAAAAGTACTCGACGATTATGAAAACTAGGGTTTGTAGACAATGATTCGATGATCTCTTCGTCCCTCGACTCCCCCTTTATATAGGAGGCGGAGCCGAGGGTTTCGTTTTGTACAAGTTACAGAGTCCGGGACGGTTTCTAACTCATCCCGCCAGATTACAAATAACAATTCCTATTACAATTCTAACTTTCCTTAATATATCTTGGGCTCCCGAATCTTCTTATTCTTCGGGTAGTGGGCCTTCAGTAAACCCCGGGTACTATCTTCGGCAGGCCCATTTGGGATGCCTATGTCAGGCACAAGTGTACAACCTCTGCAGAGTTTAACCTATTCGAATAGCCGCGTCCGCGGTCATGGACAGTTGGAAAGGCCATACTGTTCCGTCATCAGAACTTTTCTAAAAATATGAATGGTGACTTGTGACTTGAATTGAAAGGTGATTTTGACTTTGAATCACAACTGAGTTGTGGGAATGACACTAATGTTCCCACTTGAGTTAAGTTAGGCAGATGAAGAGGCTTTGATTACTAAAGTGCTTATGAAATAAAACTGGCTTATGCAAATGAAACTAGAGCTTAGAACCCCGTTACTACAGTTGATAGTATTTACCTTAGTATTAGTTTGCGAGTACTTTAAAGTACTCATGGCTGTGTCCCTGGCTATTCAAATGGCCAGACTATGAAGAGGAATACCAGAACCTGGAAAAAGGACAGCAGGACGTCTACGACAACTAGGATCACTCCTGACGTCAACAGTTGCCTGTGGAACAGATGGACCAAGACCACTACTACTTCACTTCCGCTATGTGTTTTGTATTTGGATCTCTAGATCCCCTATGTTGTATTAAGACTGGATCATGTGATCCTTTGCTGTAAGACGATTATGGTATATAATGAATGATGTGTTGTGATATCAATCTATTATGTCTCGCAAAAACAATATTCCTGGGATTGCGATGAATGGCATAATAGGCATCTGGACTTAAAAAGCCGGGTGTTGACAGCGTCGCCTCCTTCTGGCTACTGCCGCGGTGAGCTCCGGCCAAATTCCGGCGAGGGAGAGGGTAATGTGGAAGGGCGAGGGGTCGAGGGTGCTCAGGGAGGAGTGGGGAGTGGAATGGTGTGAAGAATGAGCACGGGGGAGGCCTCCTTTTATAGCGAGGGAGGGGAGCGGAGGGGGTCACGGCAGTCGGTCATGGAGGTGGCGCTCTGGGCTGCGAAGGGGCAAGGCGAGGACGGCGTGCTGTTCCTGGCGTCATGGCGAGCAGGACAGGCTTCGCGGCACAGAAAATGGAGGTCGGGAGAGGCTGCGTCATGCTCGTGTCTGGCGGTACTGTGGCGGACGTCATCGATGACGGTGACGGCGACATGGCACGGGAGAGAGAGGGATGATGTCTGGCTGGTTCCTGGTGTCAAGGCGAGTCTCCTGGTGGGCGCTGATGGCGAGGCGAGGGCGAGGTTAGCGGGCGCGTCACGGAGTCCTTGCGCGCCCTGGCATCGTGACCATGCCGGTCTCGGCACGCCTGGGTGACGCGGGCACGTCCTTTCCTGGGCAATGCCAAGCTCCAATTGGCCTAGGGCTTGTACTAGCGTGATCAGGTGAGTGAGGACTGTCTCCAGGACATGATGAGTTGAGCCAGGGAAGAGAGGAGAGGAGAGTGGCATGGATGAGGTCATGGTGAGTGGCATGGGTATGGCATTATCATGATCACCAAGGAGCAGTGGCTCTGGTGCATGGCATTGTCCAGAGGGGTGTAGAGGGAGTGAGGGATGACAAGTGGAGTGATGGTTACCCACTGGATTTTAGTGTGTGTGCAATTCTCTGATTCTTGTACACCAGGTGTTCGACACAAAGGCCGCAAGAAATTTTATTTCGAATTTTGCCAAAAAATTTCATGGGTGTGATTCTAATAATCTTTGGCATCTCTTGGTGGCATTGGTTTGTAAAATGAAGTTGGTTTGATGAAATTCAAAATTGAGGTGATTTTAAATCTGTTTCAAAGTTGCCACTTTGGATGCTTATTATAAGCATTTGAAAATGATTTAGCAAGGTTGGCCAACACCAAGTTATTCACTTTTATGTGTACTTGTGATGCTGGGCAAAAAGATTATGAGGTTTGGTTTAGAAAAGAATAACCACGGGGGCTCAAAGTAGGCATCAGGCTAACTATGGCAGATTTGACCATTATCACATGTGACTTGGTTTTTATTTTTCTTTTCATTTGTTTTGTTTTTCTTTGACCCAAATGTTATTGTTTTGGGTTTAGAGGTATTATGTTGGGTTTAGTATTGTTTTCCAACAATCCAAACAAAGCAAGTAGGGCATATGCTCATATTTGCAATTGTGGCCATTTGCTCATATATGCATCTATTTTTATTTTATTTTATTTTGCTTTGTTTCTCTTTGATCCAAAAAGCATGGTTTTGGTTTAGAAACATTTTCAAACATTTCAAACAAACATGGCAATTGCAATCATTCACACATTTACCTAATAGAAAAGATTTTGAAATAGGCAAGTTTTTGTTGACTCTCAATTTTTCATAAATGGAAATTGATTTTTCTTTGTTTTGAAATTTTGGGGTGTTACAAACCTTCCCCCCTTAAACAAAATCTCGTCCCGAGATTTAAGAAAAGTTAGGAACCTAAGAGAGATTGGGCAAATGGGTTAACAGGAAAACATACCCAGCACGGCATTTGGCGCTTCCTGGGCTTCTGTTGCATTCATGCGGTAGAAACGACCGTTGCGGTTGTTCGGGTTCCTTCCAGTTAAGACACGGCGCTGTTGCTGGGCAGGTGCAGCGGTATTGGGTGCTGCCTTCGTCAGTTTCTTGGGGCATTCATTGGAGTAATGACCAGTAACTCCACATTCATAACAGGTCACAGTTGACTTGTCGTTTGGGGCAATGGGGACAACATTGCTTCCAGTCCTTGGGGCAGTGTTGGTGGTGTTGTTGTTACTATTATGGTGGTTGTTGTTGTTGTTGTTGTTGTTGCCTCCTGGCCTTGGGTGTCCTCCACTCCGATTGGGGAAATTCGGATGTGACATCGGCACTGGTGGCTTGTTGAGTCTTGAGGCAAATCCTCCACTTGAGTTGGGGCGATACTTAGATGTATTGCTGGGTCCACTCTGGTTCATCATTCTGCGCTTGCGGTTCTCATTTGCCTGGTTGAGCTTTCCTTCCATCTGGATGGCTGAGTCAACTAGGGCTTCCAGGTCAACAAACTGAATATTCACCAGCACTGTCTGCATCTCATCATGCAGTCCATTCAAAAATCTTTCCTTCTTCTTTTCATTGGTGTCGGTCTCATCCGGGGCGTACCTAGACATAGTAAGGAATCTGTCACGGTATTCTACCATAGACATCCTTCCTTGCTTCAGCTCTCTGAATTCATCTCTCATCTTCTTGATCAAACCCGGTGGCACATGGTATCTGCTGAACTTGAGCTTGAAGTCCTCCCAAGTCATCATTTGTCCTCTATTCATTGCACGGGCACTGTTCCACCCCAAAGGACAATATGAAGAAAGCTGCGGAGATCTTGGCCAAGCAAGATGAGGAAATCGACATCGCGCACCTCCGCACGCTGGTAGCTTCAGCAATGAAGCAGCAGAGTAAGGCAGACACTTCGCGCAGGTTGGAATCCAACCCGGACATATGTGCATCCACCGGGCAAAAGGACGCCTCCGGAAGACAGCATCGTGATGATGAATCGCTCACCGGATCCACGGAGCGCAGAAGAAGGACCAGAGAACATCCAAATCCGATCCCGGTACCATCGAAAACACCTCCGACGGACCCAAGAAAGGGAAAGGATCCGATGTATACTGGAAGAGACAAGTACCGGAACCTAATACGTCTCAAACGTATCTATAATTTCTTATGTTCCATGCTAGTTTTATGATAATACTCACATGTTTTATATACACTTTATATCATTTATACGCATTTTCCGGCACTAACCTATTAACAAGATGCTGAAGCGCCAGTTCCTGTTTTCTGCTGTTTTTGGTTTCAGAAATCCTACACAGGAAATATTCTCGGAATTGGACGAAACAAAAGCCCAGGGTCTTATTTTTCCACGGAGCTTCCAGAAGACCGAAGAGGATATGAAGTGGGGCCACGAGGTGGCGACACCACAAGGCGGCGCGGCCAAGGTGGGGCCCGCGCTGCCCTATGGTGTGGGGCCCCCGTGCCTCCTCCGACTCTGCCCTTCCGCCTACTTATACTCTCCGTCGTGAAAACCCTAGTACCGAGAGCCACGATACGAGAAAAGTTACGGAAACACCGTCGCCGCCAATCCCATCTCGGGGGATTCAGGAGATCACCTCCGGCACCCTGCCGGAGAGGGGAATCATCACCGGAGGACTCTACATCATCATGCCCGCCTCCGGACTGATGCGTGAGTATTTCATCCTTGGACTATGGGTCCCTAGCAGTAGCTAGATGGTTGTCTTCTCCTCTTGTGCTATCATGTTTAGATCTTGTGAGCTGCCTATCATGATCAAGATCATCTATTTGTAATGCTACATGTTGTGTTTGGTGGGATCCGATGAATATGGAATACTATGTCAAGTTGATTATTGATCTATCATATATGTGTTGTTTATGATCTTGCATGCTCTCCGTTGCTAGTAGAGGCTCGGCCAAGTTGATACTTGTAACTCCAAGAGGGAGTATTTATGCTCGATAGTGGGTTCATGCCTCCATTGAATCTAGGACGAGTGACGGAAAGTTCTAAGGTTATGGATGTCTTGTTGCCACTAGGGATAAAACAACAATGCTTTGTCTAAGGATATTTGTATTGTTTACATTACGCACGGTACTTAATGCAATTGTCCGTTGTTTGCAACTTAATACTTGGAAGGGGTGCGGATGCTAACCCGAAGGTGGACTTTTTAGGCATAGATGCATGCTTTGGATGGCGGTCTATGTTCTTTGTCGTAATGCCCTAAGTAAATCTCATATTAGTCATCATGATATGTATGTGCATTGTTATGCCCTCTCTATTTGTCAATTGCCCAACTGTAATTTGTTCACCCAACATGCTATTTATCTTATTGGAGAGACACCACTAGTGAACTGTGGACCCCGGTCCATTCTCTTACATCTGAAATACAATCTACTGTAATCATTGTTCTCTGCTGTTCTTTGCAAACAAACATCATTCTCCACACCATACGTTTAATCCTTTTTTTCAGCAAGCCGGTGAGATTGACAACCTCACTGTTAAGTTGGGGCAAAGTATTTGGATTGTGTTGTGCAGGTTCCACGTTGGCGCCGGAATCCCTGGTGTTGCGTTGCACTACACTCCTTCACCAACAACCTTCACGTGGCCTTCATCTCCTACTGGTTCGATAACCTTGGTTTCTTTCTGAGGGAAAACTTGCTGCTGTACGCATCACACCTTCCTCTTGGGGTTCCCAACGGACGTGTGCTTCACGCGTAATCAAGCTCTTTTTCTGGCGACGTTGCCGGGGAGATCAAGACACGCTGCAAGGGGAGTCTCTCACATCCAATCTCTTTACTTTGTTTATTGTCTTGCTTTACTTTATTTTATTTACTGTCTTGTTTGCGTTCTTTATATCAAAAACACAAAAAAATTAGTTACTTGCATTTACTTTATTTAATTCAGTTTGCTTTACTTATTTTTATTACTGTTAAAATGAATACTCATGAGAACACTAAGTTTTGTGATTTCACTAGCACCAATAATAATGATTTTACATGCACTCCTATTGCTCCACCTGCTACTACAGCAGAATTTTATGAAATTAAACCTGCTTTACTAAATCTTGTTATGAGAGAGCAATTTTCCGGTGTTAGTACTGATGATGCTGCTGCCCATCTTAATAATTTTGTTGAACTTTGTGAAATGCAAAAGTATAAGGATGTAGATGGGGATATTATAAAACTGAAATTGTTTCCTTTCTCCTTAAGAGGAAGAGCTAAAGATTGGTTGCTATCTTTGCCTAAGAATAGTATTGATTCATGGACTAAATGTAAAGATGCTTTCATTGGTAGATATTATCCTCCTGCTAAAATTATATCTTTGAGAAGTAGCATTATGAATTTTAATCAATTGGATAATGAAAATGTTGCCCAAGCATGGGAAAGAATGAAATCTTTGGTAAAGAATTGCCCTACCCATGGACTGACTACTTGGATGATCATCCAAACCTTTTATGCAGGATTGAATTTTTCTTCGAGGAACCTATTGGATTCAGCTGCTGGAGGTACTTTTATGTCCATCACTTTGGGTGCCGCAACAAAACTTCTTGATGATATGATGATCAACTACTCTGAATGGCACACTAAAAGGACTCCACAAGGTAAGAAGGTAAATTTTGTTGAAGAAACCTCCTCCTTGAGTGATAAGATTGATGTTATTATGTCTATGCTTGTTAATGGTAGATCTAATGTTGATCCTAGTAATGTTCCTTTAGCTTCATTGGTTGCTCAAGAAGAGCATGTTGATGTGAACTTCATTAAAAGTAATAATTTCAACAACAATGCTTATAGAAATAATTCTGGTAACAACTATAGGCCATATCCTTCTAATAATGGTAATGGTTATGATAATTCTTATGGTAGATCTGTTTTGCCTAATGAGGAAAAGATGCTAGAAATTGAAAGAGCTACTAAGAGCTTTATGCAATCACAGCATGAGCAAAATCAATTGTTTGCTAAAACTATGAATGAACAATCTGCCTTGTTGAAGAATATAGGGAATCAACTTGAAAATTTGAATATGGAAATTTCTGGTTTGCAAACTAAGCTTTCAAATGCTGAAAACCGAATCCCATACATGTATGAGTCACAATCTTCTTTAATTAATAAAATGGCTGCTAAACCTGAGGATAATGATAACAAAATTGTTACTACAGCAAACGCTATCCAAGTTCGAATTAATGAAAATATTAGAATGATGGCTGAATTGCATGCTAGATGGGAAAAAGAAGAAAAATTTGCTAAAGAGAATAGTGTAGCTAAAGTTTGGACTATTACCACCACTAGTAATGTTGATGCTTCACATGTTGCTAAACCTCCTACTATCAATGGTAAAATAATTGGTGTTAGCAATGTTTCTACTCCTAATGCAAAGCGTTTGTGATAAAACTGCTGAAATTTTTCAGAATATTGGGGACAATGATCCCATTGCTTTAGATCATAATGGTTTAGATTTTGATGATTGTCACATCTCTGAAGTGATAAAGTTCTTGCAAAAACTTGCTAGAAGTCCTAATGCTAGTGCTATAAATTTGGCCTTTACAAAACATATTACAAATGCTCTCGTTAAAGCTAGAGAAGAGAAATTAAAACTTGAAACTTCTATTCCTAGGAAGTTAGAAGATGGTTGGGAGCCCATCATTAAGATGAAGGTCAATGATTTTGATTGTAATGCTTTATGTGATCTTGGTGCAAGTATTTCTGTTATGCCGAAGAAACTTTATGATATGCTTGACTTGCCACCATTGAAAAATTGTTATTTGGATGTTAATCTTGCTGATAATTCTATAAAGAAACCTTTGGGGAGGATTGATAATGTTCACATTACGGTTAACAATAACCTTGTCCCTGTTGATTTTGTTGTTTTGGATATTGAATGCAATGCATCTTGTCCCACTATTTTGGGAAGACCCTTTCTTCGAACTGTTGGTGCTATTATTGATATGAAAGAAGGAAATATTAAATATCAATTCCCTCTTAAGAAAGGTATGGAACACTTCCCTAGAAAGAGAATGAAGTTGCCTTTTGATTCTATTATTAGAACAAATTATGATGTTAATGCTTCATCTCTTGATAATACTTGATTTACACTTTCTGCGCCTAGCTGAAAGGCGTTAAAGAAAAGCGCTTATGGGAGACAACCCATTATTTTATTTCTGCAATTTTGTTTTATATTTGTGTCTTGGAAGTTGTTACTACTGTAGCAACCTCTCTTTATCTTTACTTTATTGCATTGTTGTGCCAAGTAAAGTCTTTGATAGTAAGGTTGATACTAGATTTGGATTACTGTGCAGAAACAGATTTCTTGCTGTCACGAATTTGAGTAGCCCCTTCTGTAGGTAACTCAGAAAAATCTTCCAATTTACGTGAATGATCCTCAGATATGTACGCAACTTTCATTCAATTTGAGCTTCTTCATCTGAGCCTGTTAAGTGCCGCTAAAAAATTCATCTTTACGTACTGTTCTGTTTTGACAGATTCTGCCTTTTATTTCACATTGCCTGTCTTGCTATGTTAAATGGATTTCTTTGCTCCATTAACTTTCAGTAGCTTTGGGTAATGTCCAGAAGTGTTAGGAATGATTGTGTCCTCTCTGAACATGTGAATTTTTGATTATGCACTAACCCTCTAATGAGATTGTTTTGAGTTTAGTGTGGAGGAAGTTTTCAAGGGTCAAGAGAGGAGGATGATATAATACGATCAAGAAGAGTAAAAAGTCTAAGCTTGGGGATGCCCCCGTGGTTCATCCCTGCATATTTCAAGAAGACTCAAGCATCTAAGCTTGGGTATGCCCAAGGCATCCCCTTCTTCATCAACAACTTATCAGGTCACCTCTAGTGAAACTATATTTTTATTCCGTCACATCTTATGTGCTTTACTTGGAGCGTCTATGTGCTTTTATTTTTGTTTTTGTTTGAATAAATTCGGATCCTAGCATTCATTGTGTGGGAGAAAGACACGCTCCGCTGTTGCATATGAACACAGGTGTTCTTAGCTTTACTTTTAATGTTCATGGCGAAGGTTGAAACTGCTTCGTTCATTGCTATTTGGTTGGAAACAGAAAATACTTCATGTGGTAATTGGTATATTGTCTTGAATAATTTGATACTTGGCAATTGTTTTGAGCTCTCAAATAGATCATGTTTAAGCTCTTGCATCATGTAGTTTGAACCTATTAGTGGAGAATTACTGTAGAGCTTGTTGAAATTTGGTTTGCATGATTGGTCTCTCTAAAAGTCTAGATATTTTCTGGTAAAGGTGTTTGAACAACAAGGAAGACAGTGTAGAGTCCTATAATGCTTGCAATATGTTCTTATGTAAGTTTTGCTGTACCGGTTCATACTTGTGTTTGCTTCAAACAACCTTGCTAGCCCAAGCCTTGTACTGAGAGGGAATGCTTCTCGTGCATCCAAAATCCTTGAGCCAAAAACTATGCCATTTGTGTCCACCATAACTACCTACTACATGGTATTTCTCTACCATTCCAAAGTAAATTGCTTGCGTGCTACCTTTAAAATTTCATTCCTTGTCTTTGCAATATATAGCTCATGGGAAAGTAGCTTAAAAACTATTGTGGTAAAGAATATGTCGCTTATGTATCTTATTTCTTAATAAGTTGCTTGTTGAGCGGTAACCATGTTTATGGGGACGCCATCAACTTTTGCTGAATATCATGTGAGTTGCTATGCATGTTCGTCTTGTCTGAAGTAAGGGTGATTTGCCATGAGTTGTATGGTTTGAGTATGCATATTATTAGAGAAGAACTTTGGGCCGCCAACCAAAGCCATGTATCATGGTGGAAGTTTCAGTTTGGACATTAATCCTCAATCTCTTACGAGAATATTATCTGTTGTTGAATGCTTATGCATTAAAGAGGAGTCTATTATCTGTTTTCTATGTTGTCCCAGTATGGATGTCCTCAAGTTGAGATCTATCAAAAACGATAAATCAAATGCGATCTATCTCCTTGGACCTTTGTACAGGTGACATAGAGGTACCCCTTTGTGACACTTGGTTGAAACATATGTAATGCAATGAGAATCCATGGAAATCCAAGCTAATTAGGACAAGGTGCGAGCACTATTGGTATTCGATGCATGAGGCTTGCAACTTATGGGATGTCTTATGCATAACACATATGAATCATTACTACCATTGACAAAATTGTTTCCATGTTTTCAAAGTAAAAGCTCTAGCACAAAAATAGTAATCCATCACTACTGCAGAAATCCTTACTAGTGACAGGTACATTTTGCTCATCAATGACAGGCATATTGCCTGTCACTAATGTGATGTCACTGGTACTGCCTGTCACTAGTGATGGGAAGAATGCCTGTCACTAGTAGGCGAACTAGTGACAGGCAAAAAAAATGCATGTCACTGACATGATGAAAGGCCACAGCCATGTTGGGTTCTCTAGTGACTAGTCCATTATCGTGCATGTCACTGGTATCAATTTCGATAATAAAAAAAAATTAATTACATTTTCAACGAATATTCAATAACAAGCAGGTACAAGATACAATATAGCATAGCATTTCATAGGCGCAGTCTCATACTAAATGCAAGAAAAGCACATTACAAAGTGTATTATAGGAAACATAAGATCAGTTACACAAAATTTAAAACTAAGCGGAAAGAACTCTACGGCAACTACAGGCGAACCAAAAGAAACCAAACACCAGTCACTTCCACATCTCCTACTCGGCAAACCAAAAGACACCAACATCCCAACTCTTCGACATCTTCTACTGACTATATCACGTCCAACTTGAGCACTATCGGTCCCATCATTACCTTCCTGGAAAACAAAAAAGGAGAGCAGTCATATTTGAAGTCAATATTTCTCAAAGGCAAGACAAAGATATAAACCAGCAGTGTATCGGACTTGCAAACAGATCACCAAAAATAAACTGAGAAAACCCACAACAAACAAAACGTTTGCTGCAAGTAGCAGTGGTGTTGTAGTACTGAAAACCAATGCAGCTGATGTTCACCCCATATATTTATGTACATTGCACGGGTTGAACCAAAGCACACTATACCAAAGAGCAGGCAAAACAAAGTTACAAACTGTCAACATATTACTCTATAAATTTACATCAGAATTATTTACTACAGCTTGCATTTAAGCACCTTTTTCATTTTAGTTAGTTGTCAGAAATATATATCGGAGTCAATGACATCACAGCATGGAAAAGTGGGAATAAAGACAGAAGATTTCCATAGTACACTTTTGTTCCAGATCACACAATAAATCATCTGGGTTGTTTTATATATGGAACATGGCTGTATTTTCATACTGCGGCAATGCCAAATGCGAGCAGAAACTCCTAGCATGTCAGATCTGGGACGTGTTTGGTTCGTAGTTTTGTAACGTACCTACATAGCAGTGATAACAGGTTCCATAAATAGTACTGTTTTCGCTGTCACCGCCGGGGCCGCCAAGCCACCTCCCGCTGTCATGGCCGCGGCCACCATCGTGACTGCCTGCTGGTGTCGCGCCTCCTTCCGCTATGCCGCCACGGCTGCCTGCTGTTGTCGTGCCGCCGCCCGCCGCTGCAGCGAGCCGTCCGCTAGCTGTCACTATTGCCAGCGCTGTCTCAGCCGCCGTTGAGCAACAGGAGTTCCAATATCCATCCCCTGGTGCTTGGACACGGCACTTCCGGCTAGCAGCTGATACTCCACTGCCAGCATTACCCTAGTACAGTAGTAACCAAACAGATTTCACTATTTCCCCATTCCGTTTGCAACTTTACATTACCAGTGTAAATTTATTACGTTTCCATTACCATTACCATTGTTGAAACAAACGTGTCAAAAGTGCTTAGATAAAACTGCATGCTTCGGTAATGGACTCTGGACAATCGATCAATTGGTTCACCCTATTGTGCCAGGATGGAGTATCATTTTTCTAAATGGTCTGAACTGCTCTTGTTTAACCTAAGAAACAACTTGGTGGTCACATATGATGTATATGCCTTTGTTTGTTTTCTATAACTAGGTTCCGATGGTAAACATAACTTTAAATATCAGATGTTTCATAATGTCATCTCATCTATTTTATTCTTGCTGAGTATACCCCATACTCATAATTATATTTACTGATATGCGCAGATTATAATGAAGAGCAAGAAATGAACAAAGGGCTTGGGGTGTGATAGTTACCAGTGGATTCCTCCGTTGCTGATACAGCTAATGCTTCCATTTTGAGTATGCTGAAATGCAAAATTCTACAGGTGTCTAGGATTGTTGCACAGTGCAAATAATAATGACCCATACATCATCCAGTGATCATGCATGCTTGATCAACTGGGTTGCAGCCGTCTTTGTGCGTGAATCATGAACCTCCGGCAAGTCATCATCGCCATAGAAAACCCCAGATTTGGAGGCGACCTCTGTGTTGAGCCGCTTGCTGCATCACGTTTGATTTAAGTTAGTTCACACGTGGTTGATAATTCAGCCTCCCATACTTTGAAAAAAATCACTGCTAATATTAAAAGAATAGAGGAATACTACCAAAATATAGAAGTGGCGAGAGCAAATTGCTGTTGTGAAGCAGCTGCTGCCAGTGCTCAGCCCTTCCCTGTCTGAGGCTAGTCTGTTCAGTACAAGTCAACAATCACTATTAAGAGTGTTAGCACGCTGTCTGATTCTTACTCTGCTGGAAATTATAAATATGTCGATCATTTCAAACAGAGATGACTTCTCTTCGATTCAGTTTAGCTATTACACAAGCAGGTATTCTGTATAGGACCTCATATATCTTATAACATTACCCAGTATAATTATAATTAATAATTCCATATCGATTTTGTTAATTTCTTATTCTTTTCAATTGTGTGTTATCAACAGTATAAGAGAAGTATCATTTGTCATATCTTTTAGAACTCATGCTAATGTTAGAACTAATTATACATTCAACTAAAAGTATACACAGTCATCACAAAAGGAAATACTAAACATGCAGTCACTTTTATAACATGGTGAATTGATGATTTGGTTAAATTATTGGTTTCATACAAGCTGTCAACATGTAAACGGTAGGTATGTACTGATTGAGAAGATTAACTGGCTACACTAATCCAGAGCTTCTTTAAGTTCTTGTACAAGCTCCATCACAATGCCAAATGGGAAACAAGGAGTAGCTCCATCGCTGCAGCCTGCAGGTAGAAGGAATGCAAGGAGTAGCTCCATGTGCCTATCTTGGAACCACAAATCACATCCCTTAACTGCATTCAGTTCGGTACATATTAGTACCAGAGATACTAAGCTTATTGACTTGGGCACTTCAGAAAACGATGCAAACAATGGTGGATCTGAAGTAGTAATTCCTCAAAAACTAATGCACAGGAAGAGATCAGATAACCTAGAGATGGAGTTCATGTCTGCATTAAGGATGGAGTTGGGGCCAGCGTTGGGGGATGTAGATGGTGTCTGCTTCAGTCCCGGTGAACCAGGCGATGGAGTTGCTGCTGGCGGCACCAGACGATTGAGTTGATGTCGGCGTCCGGCCGGTGGCGGCGCCGGACGATGGAGTAGCACGACCTCGGAGGGTGGAGGGCGGAAGTGAAGTGAAAGAGGAATTGGGTCGTGAGTTTTAAGCAGCTAGGGCGGCCAGCGTGGCTTTGGAGGGGCGGCCAGCGCCGCGTTGGAGAGGCGGCGGCGTTGGAGGAGCAGAGCGGCGACGGTTGGGGATTTGGAGGAGTAGAGCGGCGGCTCGATCTAATGATCCGTGATCTTTTTTATTTTCTTCTCGCTATGTCCTATGAGGCGCGTGCGTGGGCCGACCCAGGAAAAGGCGTGCGAGAAAACAAAGGCCGCGCAGTGACAGTCAATTATAGAAGCCCGTCACTAATGTATTTCCTCTTCTGGACCGTCTCTTAAAATAAATACTAGTGACAGCCTATTTTGTGAGCTAGTCACTGTTGTTCTGTACTAATGATAGGCTTATGCATGCCTGTCACTAGGATATTTACTAGCGACACGCATAATTTTTGCCTGTCACTGACCACCCGGCGGCTATAAGCCTTTCTGCAGTAGTGCATGCTTCCCTCTGCGAAGGGCCTTTTTTTTACTTTTTGTTGAGTCAGTTTACCTACTTCTTTTCATCTTAGAAGCAAACACTTGTGTCAACTGTGTGCATTGATTCCTACATATTTGCTTATTTGCACTCATCATATTACTTTGTGTTGACAATTATCCATGAGATATACATGTTGAAGTTGAAAGCAACTGCTAAAACTTATATCTTCCTTTGTGTTGCTTCAAAACTTTCTACTAAGAATTTATTGCTTTATGAGTTAACTCCTATGCAAGACTTATTGATGCTTGTCTTGAAAGTACTATTCATGAAAAGTCTTTGCTATATGATTCAGTTGTTTAGTCATTGTCTTTACCATTGCTTCGAATCACTTCATTCATCTCATATGCTTTACAATAGTATTGATCAAGATTATGATAGTAGCATGTCACTTCAGAAATTATCCTTGTTATCGTTTACCTACTCGAGGGCGAGTAGGAACTAAGCTTGGGGATGCTTGATACGTCTCAAACGTATCTATAATTTCTTATGTTCCATGCTAGTTTTATGATAATACTCACATGTTTTATATACACTTTATATCAATTATACGCATTTTCCGGCACTAACCTATTAACAAGATGCCGAAGCGCCAGTTCCTGTTTTCTGCTGTTTTTGGTTTCAGAAATCCTACACAGGAAATATTCTCGGAATTGGACGAAACAAAAGCCCAGGGTCTTATTTTTCCACGGAGCTTCCAGAAGACCGAAGAGGATACGAAGTGGGGCCACGAGGTGGCGACACCACAAGGCGGCGCGGCCAAGGTGGGGCCCGCGCCGCCCTATGGTGTGGGGCCCCCGTGCCTCCTCCGACTCCGCCCTTCCGCCTACTTATACTCTCCATCGCGAAAACCTTAGTACCGAGAGCCATGATATGAGAAAAGTTACGGAGACGCCGTCGCCGCCAATCCCATCTCGGGGGATTCAGGAGATCACCTCCGGCACCCTGCCGGAGAGGGGAATCATCACCGGAGGACTCTACATTATCATGCCCGCCTCCGGACTGATGCGTGAGTAGTTCATCCTTGGACTATGGGTCCATATCAGTAGCTAGATGGTTGTCTTCTCCTCTTGTGCTATCATGTTTAGATCTTGTGAGCTGCCTATCATGATCAAGATCATCTATTTGTAATGCTACATGTTGTGTTTGGTGGGATCCGATGAATATGGAATACTATGTCAAGTTGATTATTGATCTATCATATATGTGTTGTTTATGATCTTGCATGCTCTCCGTTG
Organism: Lolium rigidum; assembly: GCF_022539505.1. NCBI lineage: Eukaryota > Viridiplantae > Streptophyta > Magnoliopsida > Poales > Poaceae > Lolium > Lolium rigidum. The sequence continues at coordinate 39,767,856 of NC_061511.1, forward strand.
CTAGTAGAGGCTCCGGCCAAGTTGATACTTGTAACTCCAAGAGGGAGTATTTATGCTCGATAGTGGGTTCATGCCTCCATTGAATGCGGGACGAGTGACGGAAAGTTCTAAGGTTCTGGATGTGTTGTTGCCACTAGGGATAAAACAACAATGCTTTGTCTAAGGATATCTGTATTGTTTACATTACGCACGTACTTAATGCAATTGTCTCGTTGTTTGCAACTTAATACTCGGAAGGGGTGCGGATGCTAACCCGAAGATGGACTTTTTAGGCATAGATGCATGTCTGGATGGCGGTCTATGTTCTTTGTCGTAATGCCCTAAGTAAATCTCATATTAGTCATCATGATATGTATGTGCATTGTTATGCCCTCTCTATTTGTCAATTGCCCAACTGTAATTTGTTCACCCAACATGCTATTTATCTTATTGGAGAGACACCACTAGTGAACTGTGGACCCCGGTCCATTCTCTTACATCTGAAATACAATCTACTGCAATCATTGTTCTCTGCTGTTCTTTGCAAACAAACATCATTCTCCACACCATACGTTTAATCCTTTGTTTTCAGCAAGCCGGTGAGATTGAGAACCTCACTGTTAAGTTGGGGCAAAGTATTTGGATTGTGTTGTGCAGGTTCCATGTTGGCGCCGGAATCCCTGGTGTTGCGCCGCACTACACTCCTTTACCAACAACCTTCACGTGGCCTTCATCTCCTACTGGTTCGATAACCTTGGTTTCTTTCTAAGGGAAAACTTGCTGCTGTACGCATCACACCTTCCTCTTGGGGTTCCCAACGGACGTGTGCTTCACGCGTAATCAGAACCCGTCACCTCCGCCACGACGCCAGGCACCTCCTCTGCCCCCTCGCCATCGTAGTCCAGTCGGAAACACCAGACCCCATGGGCCTGGCGGAATCAATATCCGCGACAACGTGGTCCCTCAGAGGAATCGGAACACGGAGCATGCGCCGGAACCTCGTCGGAGCCGGAACGAAGAACGTGAGCCGGAGCCCCGCAGAAGCCGGAACGATGGAGGCGACCGCCATCATCGGGAAGGCAGCCACCGAAGCCGGAGTCAGCAGCGCGAGGGGCGTGGCGAATCCGAAGGCGGAAGCAAAAGGTCCCATAGGCCCCCTCGCAAATCTCCCTCCCCACCACCCAGTGGAGGAGGCGGAGGCCGGAGATCTCGCTCTCGCTCGAAGTCCCCCCGCTCCGGCCCATGCGACGCAAGCGAACGTCTCAACGAGTACAGATCTGAGTACATTGGCCCAAAGTGCTTTGGCAGGATGATCCGAGAGGAGTCATATCCGAAAGGCTTGAACCTTAAGTTACCCGGAAATCTGAAGCACTATGATGGCAGCGAAAGGCCCGGCACCTGGATCGAAGACTACTTCAATGCAGTAAGCTTCGCCGGAGGGAACCAGAGAATTGCTTGCCGCATGCTCCAGTTGTACCTTATTGGTCCAGCCCGTACTTGGCTCGGCGACCTCCCGAAAAATACCATCTTTTGTTGGTTTGACATGAAGATAGCCTTCAAGAAGCACTTCAGGGGCACCTACAAAAGACCTACCACAGCAAGCGACTTGCAAGCCTGTATCCAGAAGAAAGGTGAAACATCACGGAGTTTCCACACACGATGGTTAGCAACCAGGAACGAGTGTGAGAATATGGATAATAGCACAGCCATGCACGCTTTCATCGGTGGACTCCAAAGGGGAGGCCTGCTCCGGCACAAGCTTACTTGCCTGAACAACGAAAACAAGTTAACGCTGGATGACATGATCGACATTGCAAGTACTCACTCCGCCACCGATGACGACGCAGGAGGAGAACTAGCAGCTACAACCATACCCCTCCACCAACAGAAGAAAAATCGTGATAATGGCGGCAGCAATAGCAACAAGCGGAAAAATCCCCCGGATGACCAGAAGAGCGGCGGATCCGACATGGTCGCCATGGCGTTCCAACGCGGAGGTCAAGGAGGCGGAAGAGGCCGCGGACGTGGAGGCGGAGCCGGCAGGGGTCAACAGCGCACTGACGAGGTCACAGCTGCTGGATTCCGCGCTCCCCAAACATATGAAGAATACCGGGATATGCCATGCCTGGCCCATATGGATCCGGCTACTGGCAAATCTTCCCACACTAACCAGAACTGCAAGTGGGTCAATGATCTAAAAGGCGACCCGGAAGCAGGATACAAGCGAGCCCGGAAGCCCCGCCCACGCGGCAAAGGAGGCAAGGGCAAGTACAAGGAAAAGGACGAAGATAGTTCCGAGGCGATGGATGAGGATGATGCTTCGCCGGATCCTAAAGAGGCTTCCGCAGCAAACAAATCCAACCCCTTCGTCAAAAAGAGTGCTGGTCCCTACCACACTTTCCTCGGAACGCCCACAGTCCGTGCAAGCAAATCAGCTCTCCGGATCCTGAACGCCACAGTTCCGGCTGTGCCGCAGTATGTCAGGTGGTCGGAAAATCCTTGCACGTTTGACAGGGCGGATCATCCAACCATCATCCCAAAAGAGTGTTACGCCTTGGTTGTGAGTCCCCGCATTGATGGGTTTGATTTCTCCAAGTGCCTTATGGATGGCGGAGCCAGCTTGAATATCATGTACCTGGAGACTCTGGAGAAGATGCAGCTTACCAAGGAACAGCTTAAGCACAGCAATACTGAGTTTCACGGTGTGGTTCCGGGTAAAAAAGCTAATTCTCTGGGCAGTATCAGACTTCCCGTGGCCTTCGGCGATGTTAATAATTTCCGCGAAGAAATGATCACGTTCGAAGTTGTGCCTTTCAAGAGCTCCTACCACGTCATTTTCGGCAGGCCCACCTATCACAAGTTTCACGCAAGGGCGTGCTCAAGATTCCGGGTCCTAACGGTATGATCACCGTATCCGGAGACTACAAAAAAGCTCGAGAGTGCGAAATTGGCGAAGCCGCCTTCGCAGAATCTGTGTTATCCGACGAGGAGCTGCAAGGCTACAGAGCCGCAGTGGATCCGACTGAAATGCAGACCACCAAGAAACAGATCTCCGAGCAGAAAAACTCGTTCAGGGCCGCGATAGACACCAAGAAGGTCGACCTCAAGGTAGGAGACAGTTCCAAGCAGGTGTCAGTCGGAGCCAACATGGACCCCAAATAGGAAAGCGCGCTCGTCGAGTTCCTCCGAGTTAACATGGATATCTTCGCATGGCAACCTTCTGACATGTCCGGAGTACCAAGGGAACTCGCCGAGCACTACCTCAACATAAATCCGGGTTCCAAACCGGTGAAGCAAGCTATGCGACGCTTTGGTGACAAGAAGCGCCGCGCCATAGGGATGGAACTAGCAAAGTTACTAGAGGCAGGTTTTGTAATAGAAGTTATCCATACTGATTGGGTCGCAAATCCCGTCCTTGTACCCAAAAAGAATTCTGAAATACTAAGAATGTGCATCGATTACTCCGGCTTGAATAAGCATTGTCCGAAGGATCCGTTCCCCTTGCTGCGCATTGACCAAGTCATTGATTCGACGGCTGGGGCGGAACTTCTGTGTTTTCTTGACGCATATTCCGGGTATCATCAAATCCGGATGAAGAAGTCCGACCAAAAGGCGACCTCATTCATCACACCCTTTGGCACTTACTGCTACGTCACCATGCCCTTTGGTTTGAAAAACGCAGGTGCCACCTACCAACGTACGATGCAGCGATGCCTGAAGGACCAAATTGGCCGGAACGTGCACGCATACGTCGACGACATCGCGGTCATGACCCGGAAAGGATCCGACCTGATCAGTGACCTCACAGAAACCTTTGAAAATCTCTGACGGTACAAGATGATGTTGAATCCGCTCAAGTGCGTCTTTGGCGTGCCATCCGGAAAACTCCTTGGCTTCATAGTCTCTCATAGAGGCATCGAAGTAAACCTGGAAAAGATCAAGGCAATCTTGTGCATCAAACGGCCAACTTGTCTCAAAGATGTGCAACGACTAACTGGTTGTGTTGCAGCAATCAGTAGGTTTGTTAGCCGTCTTGGCGAGAAGGCACTACCTCTCTACAAACTACTGAAGAAAACGGACAAATTCATCTGGGACGACGCCGCAGATGCAGCACTTCAGGGGTTGAAGGATTTACTCACTTCCCCACCTATTTTGGCAGCTCCGGCTGAGTCAGAGCCTATGCTCCTCTACCTGGCAGCCACCAATAAGGTCATCAGTCTCGTCATCGTGGTGGAGCGAACGGAAGAAGGTCATGAATACGGGGTCCAGAGGCCATGATGACCCACAAGTATAGGGGGTGTATCGTAGTACTTTCGATAAATAAGAGTGTCGAACCCAACGAGGAGCAGAAGGTGTTGACAAGAAGTTTCGATGAAGGATTCACTGTAAATGCTCACAGACAAGTTTTCAAGGGGTTTTGATATAGCAGATAAATAAAATACAAGTAAGTAAAATGCGGGAATAATAATTGCAGCAAGTGGCCCAATCCTTTTTAGCACAAAGGACAAGCCGGTTTGTTTACTTATGATGACCAAACGTTCTTGAGGACACACGGGAATTTAGTCTAGTGCTTTCGCTTCATATAGTTGATTAATCTTCATTGTTTTGATAAGTGTTGTGTGGGTGAACCTATGCTAATGCACCGCCCTTCCTAGGACTAATACATACTTGTGATTAAACCCCTTGCAAGCATCCGCAAATACAAGAAAGTAATTAAGATAAATCTAACCACAGCCTTAAACTCTGAGATCCCGCTATCCCTCCTGCATCGATATACCAACGGGGGTTCAGGTTGCTGTCACTCCGGCAACCCCACAATTAGCAAACGAATACAAGATGCATTCCCCTAGGCCCATAAAGGTGAAGTATCATGTAGTCGACGTTCACATGACACCACTAGAAGAATAACACCACAACTTAAATATCAAACCATTAAATATTACTCAACATAGTTCACTACTAACATTTAGACTTCACCCATGTCCTCAAGAACTAAATGAACTACTCACAAGACATCATATGGAACATGATCAGAGGTGATATGATGATGAATAACAATCTGAACATAAACCTTGGTTCAACGGTTTCACTCAATAGCATCAATAACAAGGAGTAATCAACACCGGGAGAGTTTCCCCTATGAAATAATCAAGATTCAACCCTAGATGTTACAGCGGAGACGAGGTGCAGCGGTGGAGATGACGGTGTCGGTGATGGAGATGATGATGATGATGATCCCAATGAAGTCCAGCTCGATGACGGTGACGATGGCGATGATTTCCCCCTCCGGGAGGGAATTTCCCCGGCAGATTTCAGCCTGCCGGAGAGCTCTTTTCTCTCTGGTGTTTTCCGCCCCGCAGAGGCGGCTGTGTCTATTCTCCATCGTCCTTGCACCTTAGGGTTTTCGGGAGATGAAGTACGCGAAGGAGAGACGGCCGAAGGGGGCTGTGGGCCCCCTCCCCACAAGGCGGTGCGGCCAGGGTGGAGCCCGCGCCAGCCTATGGGGGGCCCATGGTGGCCCTCCTCGGTCCCTCCTTTTGGCTGGCTCCTTCTTCTGGAGAAATAAGACTTTCGGTGTATTTTCCGTCAATTGTTGATCTTCAGAAATATTGCATCCTGATGGTGCTTTTTTCAGTAGAATCCTGACTCCGGTTAGTAATTCTCCAATATTCATGAAACATGCAAAATAGGTGAAATAACATAAGTATCATCTCTAAATATGAAATATATCAATGAATAACAGTAAATTATGATATAAAATAGTGATACAAAATGGACGTATCAACTCCCCCCAAGCTTAGACCTCACTTGTCCCCAAGCGAAACTGAACTCAGTAAACAAGACCACATGTTTATGGAGTGAAGAGTCGATAAATGAAATACGGACAAGAAGCATCACATTAATTCACACAAGACATTCTAGTGAACAACTTCCTCATATAATTCAACTTGAGACAAGTAGAGGGAAATCACAAATAAAGGTGCATAGGAAATCATAATTGGTGATGGCAAACTTCGTTCTTGGTCAAAGAACAATTAACAGATTGTACTTATCTTTCGGGTAAAGCCTTTATATTAGAGCTTATATGGCAAAACTTACATGCTTAATCATAATAATCTCCTCATAATCATTGATAACCTTCAAAGCCATATTCATTCGGATAAAACTTGTACTAAACAAGGAAGAATAAAAGGCATGATTACGTAGATCACAATATAAATGGTTGGATCACAACAACTCAATTGCTTGCTTAAGATAGAGGGAAATAGGTTTACTGACTCAACATAAAGTAAAAGATATGCCCTTCGCAGAGGGAAGTAGGGATTAAATTGTGTGCTAGAGCTTTTTAAGTTTTGAAATCATATAGAGAGCATAAAAGTAAAGTTTTGAGAGGTGTTTGTTGTTGTCAACGAATGGTAGTGGGTACTCTAACCCCCTTGCCAAACAGACTTTCAAAGAGCGGCTCCCATGAAGGACGTTATCTCTACCAGCAAGGTAGATCATCCCTCTTCTCTTTTGTTTACACATGTACTTTAGTTTATTTAGGGATGACACTCCTCCCAACCTTTGCTTTCACAAGCCATGGCTAACCGAATCCTCGGGTGCCTTCCAACATTTCACATACCATGGAGGAGTGTCTATTGCAAAATTAAGTTGCTTCATCGATGAATCAGGGCAAAACATGTGAAGAGAATTATTAATGAAAGTTAATTAATTGGGGCTGGGAACCCCGTTGCCGACTCTTTTTGCAAAATTATTGGATAAGCGGATGTGCCACTAGTCCATTGGTGAAAGTCTGCCCAACAAGATTGAAAGATACAACACCACATACTTCCTCATGAGCTATAAAACATTGACACAAATAAGGGATAATAACTTTTGAATTGTTTAAAGGTAGCACATGAAGTATTTACTTGGAATGGCAGGGAAATACCACATAGTAGGTAGTTATGGTGGACACTGATGGCATAGGTTTGGTTTAAGGGTTTGGATGCACGAGAAGCATTCCCTATCAGTACAGGTCTTTGGCTAGCAAGGGTGGTTAGCAAGCATAAGAGTTGAGGGAAACAAACAAATATACGTGTGATAGAAACAATCATGCATCTTTCTTGTAAGCACAAATAATTTTAACTTCAGAATACTAAGCTCATTAGCTAACAAGAAAGAAAGATAATGAAATAACATATCTACATGTATTTCCTCTTTCTACTTAAACCTCAAAGTGTTGTTGCTATTGACCAATGCTAAGTTTGCCAAAACCAAATAGATTTGCTCAATGCTCCCAAAGTGATACCAATACTAACAACAAGATCAATCATATAACAGAAACTGCAAACTAAAATAAGGTGTGCAATATGTAAATGATAAAACTTCTCATTAATATTCCATAACGATAACTCACACCAAGGGATACATAGATAACCAACTAAAAGAGAGATACTTCCACACTGCAACCATCTTATATGATAACTTCCCTACTCATGATATGACACTACTTAATAGTAAAAAGGTAAAAGATAGTGATGATGTGATACCGCGGCACTCCCCCAAGCTTGGAACAAACCAAGGGGGTGCCAATACCAATGATGAATTACTCCTTCGGTGGTGGTGGTGAATTCTTCCCATCATCAGACTTCCAAGGAAGAGGCTCTCCATCAACAAACGACATCTTGGTCTCGAGAATCCCGAAACTAGCAAGCATAGCTTATGTGTTTAAACCTGTTTTCATACTCACGCTTTGATTCCGAACATCATAGAGTTGAGCTTGGAGTTTGTTGGTAGTGTCGTGAAGCGAGAGGATATTGTCCCACAGCTTTGCAGTCTCCTTCTTGTGTCCATCAATAAGTTCAGACACAATTTTGTGGAAGATGTCCACTTCACGCTCAGCCATCTTCTTGTAATTGAAGACCTCTTGTTCCAGTTTCTCCATCCTGTCCTCCAAACTTCCTTCTCCTTTAGGACCCCGGACATCTTCAATCTGCAACTCTCCATCTACGAGCAGCAATTCCTTGGGGTGCATCTTCAGCTCGTTCATGTACGGGTTGACGACGTCCTCAAAGAAGCTGTCCTTCGGAGTTCCCGACGAAGACATGGTGGCTCTAGATCCGAAAATAGTATATGGCAGAAAACAGCTCGAAACAAAACACAACGAGAAAACGATATACGGACCTCCAGGGGTCCGGGGGATTATATAGCAAAAAAATTCACGACAAAAGGAAAGTACCCGGTCGAACCGGAGTGGAAGAGGGACTCCGAGGGGCTGTCCCCGTATGGCGGCGCGGCCAAGATGGGGCCCGCGCCGGCCTATGGGGGCATGCCCTCGTGCGTCTCCTCCGCTCCGTTTCGATCTCGTAATTTTTCATATTTTCTAAAAATAGCAAAAACATTGTTTGGAAAGTTAAACGCGAACTTTTTATTACCAGGACTGTTACCTATTCGAAGTCGAACTCTGCAGAACTATCAATTTGATCTTTGATGAAAGTTTCCGGAGTCATCACTTGAATAACATCAACATCTTCATTATAAGAATCTCCAGAAATATAATGCTTGAGTCTTTGTCCATTCACCACTTGTGTGGCATCACCTTTCAGCAGAACCAATTTTTATTGCCCCCGAACGATACACCTCCACAATGACATATGGTCCTTCCCATTTTGAGAGTAATTTCCCCGCAAAAAATCTGAGACGAGACCGATACAATAGGACTTTATCTCCAACATTAAATTCTCTTTTGATAATTCTTCTATCATGCCATTTCTTAACTTTCTCATTAAAAAGTTTAGCATTTTCATAAGCTTCACTTCTCCACTCATCTAAAGAACTCAATTGTAGCAACCTTTTCTTACCGGCAAGTTTAGGATCCTTATTAAGTTCTCTTACAGCCCAATAAGCTTTGTGCTCTAGTTCTAAAGGTAAGTGACAAGCTTTTCCATAAACCATTTTATAAGGAGACATACCCATAGGATTTTTATAAGCAGTTCTATAAGCCCATAGTGCTTCCTTCAACTTACTAGCCCAATTTTTCCTAGATTTATTAACAGTCTTTTGCAAGATAGATTTAATTTCTCTATTTGATAATTCTACTTGTCCACTAGTTTGAGGATGATAAGTGGAAGCAATCCTATGATTAATACCATATTTAGCAAGAGTTTTTCTAAAACCACCATGAATAAAATGAGAACCTCCATCAGTCATAAGATATCTAGGTACTCCAAATCTAGGAAAAATAACATATAAAAGCATTCATAAAGAGGTCTCACCATCAGCACTTTTTGTGGGTATGGCTTCCACCCATTTAGTAACATAATCAACAGCAACAAGTATATGAGTGTTACCTTCTGAAGAAGGGAAAGGACCCATGAAGTCAAATCCCCAACAATCAAATGGTTCAATAACAAGAGTATAATTCATAGGCATTTCATTGCGTCTAGAGATATTACCAACTCTTTGACATTCATCACAAGATAAAATAAACTTTCTTGCATCTTTAAAGAGAGTTGGCCAATAAAAACCCGACTGTAGAACCTTTTGCGCGGTTCTATCTCCGGCGTGATGTCCTCCATAAACACTACCATGACACTTACTCAATATCTCTTGTTGTTCATATTCGGGAACACATCTTCGCATAATACCATCCACTCCTTCTTTATATAAGTGTGGGTCATCCCAAAAATAATGCCTCAAGTCATAAAAGAATTTCCTCCTTTGCTGAGCTGAAAAGGTTGGAGGCAAGTACTTGGAAACAATAAAGTTAGCATAATCAGCATACCAAGGACTATCTCGCGAGCTCACCTTTATTACAGCCAATTGTTCATTTGGAAAACTATCATTAACAGGAACAGGATCATAAACAATATTTTCCAATCTAGACAAATTATCAGCAACAGGATTATCAGCACCTTTCCTATCTATAATATGTAAATCAAATTCTTGCAAAAGAAGCACCCATCTAATAAGCCTTGGCTTAGCATCTTTCTTTTCCATAAGGTACCTAGTTGCAGCATGATCAGTATGGATTGTGACTTTTGAATCAACAATATAAGGTCTAAACTTGTCGCAAGCAAAAACCACAGCTAATAATTCTTTTTCAGTTGTAGCATAATTTCTTTGAGCAGTATCAAGAGTTTTACTAGCATAATGAATAACATTCAATTTTTTATCTACTCGTTGTCCAAGAACAGCACCTACAGCAAAATCACTAGCATCACACATAATTTCAAAAGGTAAATTCCAATCAGGAGGTTCAACTACGGGAGCAGTTGTTAAGGCTTTCTTTAGAGTTTCAAAAGCTTCCTTACAATCATCATCAAAAACAAAAGGTACATCTTTTTGAAGAAGATTGGTAAGAGGCTTTGAAATTTTAGAGAAATCTTTAATAAATCTCCTATAAAAACCAGCATGACCAAGAACACTACGAATACCTTTAACATCCCTCGGATAGGGCATCTTCTCAATTGCTTCAACTTTAGCTCTATCAACTTCAATACCTCTCTCGGAAATTTTATGTCCCAATACAATTCCTTCATTAACCATAAAGTGACATTTCTCCCAATTAAGAACAAGGTTAGTTTATTCACATCTCTGCAAAACTTTATCAAGGTTTCGCAAACAATTATCAAAAGAATTCCCATAGATAGAAAAATCATCCATGAATACCTCTACAATCTTTTCACAAAAGCCATGAAAAATAGCAGACATGCATCTTTGAAAAGTAGCAGGAGCATTACATAAACCAAAAGGCATACGCCTATAAGCATAAGTTCCATAGGGACAAGTGAAAGTGGTTTTCTCTTGATCTTTAGTTTTAACAACAATTTGTGAAAACCCAGAATAACCATCAAGAAAACAAAAATGAGTATTTTTAGATAACCTTTCTAGCATTTGATCAATAAAAGGTAAAGGGTAATGATCTTTCTTAGTAACTTTATTAACTTTTCGATAATCAATGCACATTCTATACCCTACAACTACTCTTTGAGGGATGAGCTCATCATTATCATTAGGTACAACAGTTATTCCTCCTTTCTTAGGAACACAATGCACAGGACTAACCCATCTACTATCAGCAATAGGATATATTATACCAGCTTCAAGAAGTTTTAATACCCCATTCCTTACCACATCCTTCATCTTAGGAATTAGACGACGCTGATGTTCAACAACAGGCTTTGCATCATCTTCCATATTGATGGCATGTTGGCAAATAGAGGGAGAAATCCCCTTCAAGTCATCAAGAGTGTAGCCAATAGCTCCTCGGTGTTTCTTCCATATTTCCAATAACCTTTCTTCCTCAAAATCTGAAAGCTTAGCACTAATAATAACAGGATATGTTTTCTTATCATCTATATAAGCATACTTAAGATTATCAGGTAATGGTTTCAAATCAAAAATAGGATCTTCCTTTGGTGGTGGTGTTGTACCTAGATCTTCAACCGGTAAGTCATGTTTAAGAATAGGTTGACGAAGGAAAATTTCATCAAGCTCATTCCTTTCTTCCCTAAAGACTTCACTCTCACTATCCTCCAAATGTTGCTGCAAAGGATTATTAGGAGCAAGAGCAATAGATGCACACTGTTCAACTCTAAAATCATTATTAGGCAATTCAGCTTTATAAGGAGCTTTGGCAAATTTAGAGAAATTAAACTCAAAAGATTCACCAGCCAACTTAGTTACAATTTTCTCCTTCTTGCAATCTATAACAGCTCCACAAGTATTTAGAAAAGGTCTACCAAAAATGATAGGACAAGACTTACTAGCAGCAGAACCAAGTACCAAAAAGTTAGCAGGATATTTAATCTTACCACATAGAACTTCCACATCTCGAACAATACCAATAGGAGAGATAGTTTCTCTATTAGCTAGCCGAATAACCACATCAATATCTTCAAGTTCACAAGAACCAATTTCATGCATGATTTCCGTGTAAAGCTCATAAGGAATGGCACTAATACTTGCACCAATATCGCATAAACCATAATAACAATGATCACCAATTCTAACAGAGAGCATAGGAACACTGGCTTTCCTAGACTTATTAGGATGTGAAACAATATTAGAAGCATCTTCACGTAAAATGATATGACCATCTTCTACATTTTCAGTCACAAGGTCTTTAACTATTGCAATAGCAGGTTCAACCTTTATTTGCTCTTCAGGTTCTATAGGTTTCTTTGCACTTTTATTAACCACACTAGTTATAACAGAATACTCCTTCATTTTAGCAGGAAAAGGAGTTTTTTCAATATAAGCTTCAGGAAGAATATGATCAACAGTTTTAATTTCAACACATTTACCTATAGGTGAATCCGTTTTATCTTTGTAAGGTTCATGATACTTATTAAAATTCTTCCTAGGCAATTCAAAATGAGAGGCAAAAGCTTTATAGAAATTTGCAACACCTTGAGAGTCAAGACCATAAGTAGCACTCATGTTACGAAATTTATCAGTATCCATAAAAGTTTCAATGCATTCATAATCATAATTTATACCTGACTCTCTATATTTGTCGTTCTCCCATCCTTCAGTATTCTCCTGAATCCGATCAAGAAGGTCCCATTTAAACTCTTCTTTGTTGCGTGTGAATGATCCAGAACAAGTAGTATCCAGCAAGGTTTTATCTTGAAAAGAAAGTCTTGCATAGAAATTATCAATGATGATATTACCAGGAAGCTCATGAATGGGGCATTTGAGCATTAAGGACTTCAATCTCCCCCATGCTTGGGCAATACTCTCTCCATCATGAGGCCAGAAATTATATATGCGGTTTCGGTCTTTATGAATTTCACTTGGAGGATAGAATTTAGAATAAAATAGAGGCACAATATCCTTCCAATCAAGAGAATTCCCATTCTTCAGACAATTTATACCAATGCGCCGCTTTACCAGACAGCGACATAGAGAATAGTTTCTTCCTAACTTCATCCATAGAAATACCTGCACACTTGAATAACCCGCATAATTCATGTAAAAACAGTAAATGATCTCCGGGATGGACAGTTCCATCCCCTTCATAGCGGTTATCCACAACACGTTCAATAATTTTCATAGGTATTTTATATGGAACCTCTTTCTCACTGGCGCCTCATCCACTACCTTTGCGGTAGTAGTAGATTTTCCAAATAGGAATTCAAGAGAAGATCTTTCCATAATGAATTATGGCAGCGAGCAGTAAATAAAAACAGCACGTACGAGTAAAAGTTTTCCTTACTAATTCCACTTACCAATAGCGCTTCACTCCCCGGCAACGGCGCCAGAAAATAGTCTTGATGACCCACAAGTATAGGGGGTGTATCGTAGTACTTTCTATAAATAAGAGTGTCGAACCCAACGAGGAGCAGAAGGTGTTGACAAGCAGTTTCGATGAAGGATTCACTCGTAAATGCTCACGGACAAGTTTTCGGGGGTTTTGATATAGCAGATAAATAAAATACAAGTAAGTAAAATGCGGGAATAATAATTGCAGCAAGTGGCCCAATCCTTTTTAGCACAAAGGACAAGCCGGTTTGTTTACTTATGATGACCAAACGTTCTTGAGGACACACGGGAATTTAGTCTAGTGCTTTCGCTTCATATAGTTGATTAATCTTCATTGTTTTGATAAGTGTTGTGTGGGTGAACCTATGCTAATGCACCGCCCTTCCTAGGAATAATACATACTTGTGATTAAACCCCTTGCAAGCATCCGTAAATACAAGAAAGTAATTAAGATAAATCTAACCATAGCCTTAAACTCCGAGATCCTGCTATCCCTCCTGCATCGATATACCAACGGGGGTTCAGGTTGCTGTCACTCCGGCAACCCCACAATTAGCAAACGAATACAAGATGCATTCCCCTAGGCCCATAAAGGTGAAGTGTCATGTAGTCGATGTTCACATGACACCACTAGAAGAATAACACCACAACTTAAATATCAAACCATTAAATATTACTCAACATAGTTCACTACTAACATTTAGACAACACCCATGTCCTCAAGAACTAAACGAACTACTCACAAGACATCATATGGAACATGATCAGAGGTGATATGATGATGAATAACAATCTGAACATAAACCTTGGTTCAATGGTTTCATTCAATAGCATCAATAACAAGGAGTAATCAACACCGGGAGAGTTTCCCCTATGAAATAATCAAGTTTCAACCCTAGATGTTACAGCGGAGACGAGGTGCAGCGGTGGTGATGACGGTGTCGGTGATGGAGATGATGATGATGATGATCCCAATGAAGTCCAGCTCGATGACGGTGACGATGGCGAAGATTTCCCCCTCCGGGAGGGAATTTCCCCGGCAGATTTCAGCCTGCCGGAGAGCTCTTTTCTCTCTGGTGTTTTCCGCCCCGCAGAGGCGGCTGTGTCTATTCTCCGTCGTCCTTGCACCTTAGGGTTTTCGGGAGATGAAGTACGCGAAGGAGAGATGGCCGAAGGGGGCTGTGGGCCCCCTCCCCACAAGGCGGCGTGGCCAGGGTGGAGCTCGCGCCGGCCTATGGGGGGGCCCATGGCGGCCCTCCTCGGTCCCTCCTTTTGGCTGGCTCCTTCTTCTGGAGAAATAAGACTTTCGGTGTATTTTCCGTCAATTGTTGATCTTCAGAAATATTGCATCCTGACGGTGCTTTTTCCAGCAGAATCCTGACTCCGGTGAGTAATTCTCCAATAATCATGAAACATGCAAAATAGGTGAAATAACATAAGTATCATCTCTAAATATGAAATATATCAATGAATAACGGTAAATTATGATATAAAATAGTGATGCAAAATGGACGTATCAGGCCAGTCTACTACATTAGCGAGGTGCTAACGAAATCCAAACAGAGATATCCTCACTTTCAAAAGCTAGCCTATGGTGTCTTCTTAGGTAGCCGGAAGCTGAGGCACTACTTCCAGGAGCATCCAATGACAGTTGTGAGCAAAGCTCCATTGTCAACCATTCTCAACAATGCTGACGCAACAGGACGAACAGCAAAATGGGGCATAGAACTATCAGCCTTCGACATCAATTACAAAGCTAGGACAGAAGCTCTACTACACGGTCTGCACATCGCTAAAGAAATTGGGATCAAGCACATTATATGCTGCGGAGATTCCGACCTGGTGGCACAACAAGTAGCCGGAACCTGGAACGCCAGAAACTCCATCATGGCGGCTTACAGAGACGAAGTTGATGAGATCACCAAGTGCTTCCTCGGATATGAAGTTAAGTATGTCAGGAGAGACGATAACACAGCGGCAGATATGCTATCCAAGCTCGGATCCGGCAGGAAACCCATCCCTCCCGGAATTTTCCTCGAGCACCTACGGATACCCTCGGTGAAGGGCGCTGACCCGGAAAACCCAGAGGTGGCAGTGTCTCCGGCTAGGCAGGTAATGGTTATCACTCCGGCCTGGACCCAGCCTTTCCTGGATTACCTCATTGATCAGAAGCTGCCAGAGGACGAAGTCCTCACGCGACAGATCATCAGACGAGCAAGATCCTACACAATAGTTGATGGACAGCTCTACAAACGAAGTGCAACTGGGGTATTTTTGAAATGCGTCTCACATCAAGATGGCATTGAAATCCTCAGAGAGATTCATGCTGGTGATTGCGGGCATCACGCCGCTCCCAGGTCCCTCGTTGCAAAAGCTTTTCGGCAAGGATTTTACTGGCTCACAGCCAAAGAAGATGCTGAGAAATTGGTGAAAACCTGCTGAGGTTGTCAATATTATGCTACCCAGCCAAATGCTCCGGCTTAGGAGCTCAAGACCATCCCTATTATTTGGCCGTTCGTGGTCTGGGGGCTTGATATGGTTGGAAAGCTGAAAAAATCATCTCCTGTCGGTTTTGAGTACCTTTTGGTCGCTATTGACAAGTTCAGTAAGTGGATCGAGGCAAAGCCAGTAAGAAAAGCCGATGGTGCTACAACACTAAAATTCGTCTGCAGCCTTGTAGTGAGATACGGCATCCCACACAGCATAATCACAGATAATGGCACGAACTTCGCACAAGGAGAGCTCAAGGATTATTGTTATGACCTTGGGATCCGGCTGGACCTGGCATCTGTGGCACATCCGCAGTCTAACGGGCAGGTCGAGCGAGCCAATGGTCTCATACTAGCCGGAGTCAAACCTCGCCTAGAGGAACCGCTGCGGCGCGCAGCCGGAGCTTGGGCTGAGGAGTTGGATTCTGTTCTGTGGAGTTTGTGAATGACCCATAACAGATCAACAGGGTTTACCCCTTTCTTCCTAGTATACGGATCTGAAGCTGTGCTTCCCTCCGACATCATCCACGACTCCCCGCGAATTTCCGCCTACAACGAAGATACAACTGACGAGGCTAGACAGCTTTCTGTGGACCTGATTGAAGAAGCCCGGAATTTAGCAGACCAGCGTTCCACCATTTACCAGCAGAAACTCCGACGCTATCAGAGCCGTCGAGTTCGGAATCACGCGTTTACAACAGGAGACCTGGTCCTCCTCCTTCGACAGGTGAAAGAGCATAAGTTGCAATCTCCATGGGAAGGACCCTTCGTCATCAGCAAAGTGCCGCATAACGGATCTTATTACCTCGTTGATTTCCGTGAGTTGAAAGATAGACCTGCCAATTGGCACCGGAAACGTAAACGGGAGGACCCGGGTGACATTTACGATGAAACAGACCGCCCCTGGAATATAGCACAGCTACGTCCTTTCCACACTTAGCAATTTTTACATACTTTGTAACAGTTATACATGATCAATGAAATAAAGCATATGGTTCACTCTTTGAGTCTTTTACCTCCTTTAGTTGTTCATTTTTAGATCATGTAAAGTTTTCCGACTAAAACCGCAGGGCTGGAGATTTCCGCCTAAGCGTGTACGAAAGTTGTGATTTTTTCCAAATCGTCCTTTAGGACGTGAGCTTAAGTTTTCTGGTGGACAAGTTTTTTGTTGCGAATTCACGGATTCCTGGTAGCGACTTCCGGCACCTTGGCGGGGGGCTTGTTTCCGCGGTTATTGATGGATCGCCATTAGGCTTCGTCGCCGCAGGCGAGCGTTTCCGGCTAAAGGTCTTCTGGCTCGTGGAAGGTCAAGTGAACAAGCCGGAAAACTTAGAAACTAGCACTTGCTTTTCCAACAAACGAAACATGCATATATATGATAAACGGATAGCAGGATAAGTTTTCCGCCCATGCGAATTGTTTCGTTCCTAGCTACTTCAGAATACTTAAGTCTTATTACAAACCCACTCCGGGGTCAAAATGATGCATTTCATTGTTTTTTGACAGATTTCACTCGGAGATATGGTCTTCATCCTCTGAAGCCACGTACGCGGAAGCGTCGCCGGAATCATCGCCGGAATCTTCGTTCGATTGGTCGGCGCTGGACCCGGAGCCTTCTTCGATGTCCTCGTCTTCTTCGTCCTCCGCGTCGGAGAAACCTTCGGGAAGATCATACTTGTTATACCAGAATGAGTGATTCACTCGCTCGGCTAACAGCCTATCATATCCTTGGGTCTCCGCGAGGGCGAGCTTGACATTGGTACCCTTCGGAACTCCGCGCGCGACATCCGCGAAATCCATGGCAGGGAAATGAGCTTTGCACGTTGCCAAGGTGAGAGAAGCGACCCCGTGGGCGGAAGACGCTTGCCAGTCTTTGATGAGATCCGGCACTATCCGCATAAGCTTGGTCATACGATCAATCACGGTGGTTCCGGCTCTCTTCAAGTTCAAGGACTTGGCGATTCCACGGCAGGCCTCGAAGAGATCGTTGATGGAGTTCCGCACATCTTCATAGGCCTCTGTCCTGCTGAGAGCAGCCTCTTTGGTCCATTCGAATCCGAGAGACGCTGTGAAACAGTACGATCAGTTTCCTCCACGACAGAGGCACAATCAATATAAAAAAGCCGGAGTACAGCAAGAAGTCCTTACGGAAGATCAACTTGTCAATATCCTCCGCCTCCGTCTCGTAAGCTTTTGTCTCGGCGACCAGCATTTTTATCCGCGTGTTGCTCCTCTTAAGCCTGTCGGCCAGTTCGGCAATGTCTCGAGCATGTTTCTCCTCAAGCTCCTTTTTCTCTCTAGTTTCCTTCTCGGAGGATTCTTTGAGGAACTCCTGGAGAGAGTCATGCTCGGCCTTCAGCACTTCAAGTTCAGCAGCAAGCTTGTCGACAGAAGGACGTTTGGCAAGTTGTTCTGAAAGGCAGAAATAGAAGAACACAGTAATTTCGAAAATATGGTTGCATTGCAGACCCCGGGGGCTAAGTCGGAATCGTTACCTTCGTAGCTCTTGAGGCGGGTCTCCAGGGTCGCAATGGCTTTTTGGCTCTCTGCGTCTCTCTTTTGTAGCATTTCAATCTCTGTCTTTTGCTCCAGCACATGGACGCGTAGATCTTCGTGCAGCTTCCGCGTGTTCTGAGAAGCAGGTCAGAGTTAGCCGGAAATTCAAAATTCTGGGGGCTGGATACGAAGCTAAAATCCTTAGTTTGGGAAAATTTTAAGTTTCCGCTAAGGTACACAGTTAAAGACATTGGCTCACACATATTACCCAGAAAATGTATAAACCAACGCTTGGGGGCTGGTGTCTGCGGGTGAAAAAGACTTTGAGGCCGCTCTTGTGCTTGGCGAAAAAGACTTTGAGGCCGCTCTCGAGGTCATTCAGCTCTTGTTGTTCTGTGTCTGCGGGTCCCCACACTTCGTTCATCATACGGGAAATTTCCGCGTGCCGCTGTGACAGGGGGACTTTCTGCAGAATCGGAAAGAAGTGAGGGTGCGTCTGGGGCGTACCAGTTGCACGACTCAGGAATAATTTCTTTTCGGCATCATCAGCCGGAGCTTCAGCCGAGGTAACAGCGGGTTGTTCAGGCGGAGGTGGAGGCGAGGACATGCCCTTGCCGGATTCAGCAGTTGGTTCCTCAGGGAGGTCATCAAGGTGGATGACATCCTTTGGATCCAGCTTAGCAGATGAAGAGGCCTTGGGCGGAACCTCTACTTCCGGAGTAACGGGCACTAAAGCCGGAGATGGCTTAGCCTTCTTCTTGGGGTTCTTGGGGAGCTTGCTTCCGGAGGATTTACTGCAAGGAAAGGCGTAGCACTAAGCATGTGCCTGTTGAATGGTAGCAAAGGAATCGAAGACGGAAATCAAGCACTTACGAAGACGTCATGAAAAACCGGTCAATGTTTGGTTGCGATTGCTTGCTGGTGTCGATCTGCTTGAGACGCTATTTTTCTTTCTCCGCCCTCCGCGTAGCCGCAGCGCTTGCCGTTTCGCGGGCACGCTTCGGAGCTGGGCCGGAGGGGGCAGTTCTCTTGCGCTTGGCAGAGCCTGAAGTCTCAGGAACTTCCGCGTCGGAAGCGGCCTCGGGGTCGGTGGTTCCGGTTTGCGGAACTCGGATTAAGGTTCCGAGATTCTTCTCCTCGAGGTCCTCCAGCTGAGCACATAAATACTTAGACAAATATTGCAAGAAGCAAGAAGGAATTGGTGATTAAGACAAAGACCATACCGCGATCCCGGAGCCGTCGGTGTGGATATCAGTGTTGCACACGTGAATCCGAAGATCACGCGGAATCTTGATCAGCACCCGGATCCACTTGTCTACGGCGTCGGAGGAAAGGTTATCTTTGGAGGCGCGCATAGGATCGTCGCGCCCCATGTACTGGAACATTAAGCGGTCCCGATGCTGCAGAGGCAGGATCCGCCTAGTAAACCAGGACATTGTGAGGTCCTTCCCTGAGAAGCCATCCGCCGTCAGTTTGCAGATCCGCCTTACTGCTCGGGTCAGTTGAGTAGACTCGGATAGATGAGGACATTGGGTCCAGGCCGGAGTCTCGCTGGCGGGGCCATCCTTGAAAGCTGACAGCACCCTAGCACTGGCCGGATCGGAAACATCTTTCAGATAGAAGAAGCCTCCGGACCAGTATCGCGCAGATTCATGGCGGTCGGTGGGAGGATAGACGCGGCCAGGGCGAAGCTTGAATGTTATTGTTCCGCAGGTGGCTAGAGAGGAAGTTTGAGGAACCTTCTCCTTCTTGACGGAGAAGTAGTACTGGAAGAGGGAGAGTTCCGGAGTTACCCGGAGGTGGCCTTCACACAGCGTCACGTGATTGCTGATGGCCAATATGCTGTTTGGCGAGATGTTGTGAAGCTGCAGCCCGTACGCCTTCAGGATTTCCGTGAAGAAGTCGCTGGGCGGAAAGGAGAAGCCCCGCTCGACGAGCGCCTGGGTCACCACCATCTCCCCGGCTTCGGGAGCAGGAGTCAGAGAACCTAGAATCATACGCCAGGATCCGGGCCTCAAGAATCCCTCCGCCTCAAAGTTGCGGAGTTCGGTTTCCGTGGTGGTGCAGGGCCACCACTTTCCCTTGGCTTCGCTATCTCGTGCGCGAGCCTTGGATTTCTTGGCGGCTGCTTCCTCCGCTTTCTTTTCCATTTGCTCAGCTCCCGTGGTTTCTTCCGGGTTGGCTGATCCCTTGATGTTCTTGCCGGAATCCTTTGAGGGCTCCAGCTGAACTGGGACGAAGGGAGGAGGAGCGGAAGAGATTGGCGTCGCCATGATCGGCTCAGATGAGGGAGGCGGAGTTGAAGAAGACATCTACAAAGAAAATGCGAGTTGACTATACTTAGCCGGATCCAACGTTAACACCCTAGTCATCCCTACCAAGTACGGCCAGAAGATTTACCGTAATGGAGCTCGCGGTGGTCGGAGTCGCCGGCGGTGAAGTTTCTGCTGCGGTGGCTCGCCGGACTTAAGAACTCGATCAACTGGACGAATAGCTCGCGGCGGCGCTCAAACTCCGGCGACCTTCCGGCGGGTTCCGGCACGGCGGAGGAGGAGCTCGGAGGCGGCGCTAAGGCGAGAGGTGAAAAGGGAGGTGAATGGGAGATTAGGGTGGACGGTGAGATATTTATAGGCCGCGGGAGGAGATTCGTGGTCCGCATCCTGTGGTCGGAACAGAAGCGTCACGCCGTTGGATGGCTGACACGTGTCGTAAACCCTAAGCGGTAAAAATGGCTAAGGATAAGTTACCGCTCAAATCGCCCGAAAATGGCGCCAAGACTGGCAGAACCATTTGAACTTTTTCGAGGTTCCGAGTAGAAGTTTAAAAACTATTAACCGTTATCTCAGCAGGGAAGTAACCCGGAGACACATTGTAACAATGTTGTCGATGGATGAAGTCCCGCGGGATAAAGGAATTTTCCGACTAAAAGTTGGAAAGAAGAAAAAGTGAAGTTGGAGTTCTTCAAGTTTCCCCATGTTGCCGAGAGGAATGTTGGAAGACACGAAGCTTTACCAAGGCGGAAACAGGAGGTGAATCTCGGAGAACTCTGGGGGCTACTGTTGTGGGTATACTTCATGGGTGTACCATCGACAGTGCCTAGATCCAGCGAGCCCGGGTGGCCCACAGACGGTGATGTGGCATGTGGCCCATCGGGCGGCCCAGTTGCTGTGAATTATGAAGGATGAAGTCCAGCCCAGGATCAGGGAGCCGGATCCCAACCGATCTACGAAGGAAGCCGGATCCGTGGAGGCCCATGAGGAACCCGGATCCAGTACGACATAGATGGAAGGCGGATCCTTGACGTACCCGGCAAGACATTGTACTGTAGTTAGGCAACCTGTAATCCGGCTAGGACTCTCCACATAAACCCTAGATCCGTGCGCCTTTATAAGCCGGATCCTGGGAGCCCTAAGGGGCACAACCACAACTCATTGTAACAACGCGAAAGCGCCCAGATAATTCCAGACAAGCAGCAGTAGGCCCTGTCATCGGGCAGGTGTTCCGAAGCTGGGTAAATCGCGTACCACCGTCCCGAGGACTCTCCGCCCAATGGCCCCTACTTCTTCTCCCCCTCGTGAGGATCACTCCTCCGAGGTACCGTCGAATAGGCAACGACAACCAGGCTCTGGCAGGTAGCAAACAGCACTTTCTCAGCAGCTTCAACTCCTGCAACTTCCAGGTTGTTCTCCATTGATTGGAGCCAGTCATCTGCATCTAAGGGCTCTTCAGTCTTGCTAAACATTGGGGGATTAGTATTCTGGAAATTCTTCAACATAGATCCAGGATGATCCTGAGGTCCATGTCCTTGGTTGTTCTGGGCTATCTGCTGTAGTACGACAAGTTTGGCTTGCCGCTCAGCTCTTTCGACTTCTCTATCTGCCACCAACATTTGTAGAATCTGCAGCATTGCATCTTGGTTGCTATTGCGGGTTGGAGGGGCCATCTGAACATTGAGGTAGATCATAAGATAAGTGGGAATTTTCTATGGTTTGTTTGGGTTAAGTTTGAAAAGTTTAAAACTTGAGTAGTGCTGAGGTGGTAAAAACCAACAACACTTTTTCATTCACTCCAAACAACACACATTACAAACTACTCAAATAGATGGTTTTAAGAACCATTTTCTTGTACTACGATACATTGGGATGGATACAAACTGACACCTAGTGCTCTCTTGCATAGGTGTAAATTCTACCAAAGTGATCTAGGGATACTACTCTTCATCCGGAATGGTGGGTTCTTCGTCTTCATGGGTAATGTGCTTGGCGAAAGACGCGAGCGTCGTCCAACTCCTTGCGGGTCTTGTACAGCATGAAGTCCAGGTATGCAACATAGTGGTTCATCTCCGGGTGCGTTGGCATGGTTATTGGCCTTCCCGTGGGGTCATATCTTGGGTAGTAAAAGAAGCGAGTGTTCTTGATCTTGTTCACATTCTGTCCACACAGACGGGCAAGTGCTTCTTGCATTGCTTTGGCTATTCCATCCATCCAATTGTTCCCCCTCACAGAAAACCATACGGTTTCCCACATTGGGGCTCCCAGCTTTCCTCTCAGATCTGCAGTAACTACCCACTGAGATTGTTTTCTCGACTGATTATTGAGTGGTACTCCAAAGAACTTGGGATATGGACGTCCTAGATATTCAGCTAGTTGCTCCAAATCCTTCTCGAACATTAGGTCTCCTCCGTGGCCAAGCTGATAGAACTCGTAGTTGTACTCCATTTCTGAGCCATTAGGATGAGTAAGTTAGTGAAGTGATCAAGTATGCAAAATTTTATGTAGAATTACAAGGAAAAGTAGAGCATGGATTTCTCTTTTTGAAAAGATCTCAATGATAAGAGTGAGAATAAGTTTTCATAAATATTCACTTCATTTGTTTTTGAAACTAAGTTTTTCAGACGTCCATTCTAACTAGGGCCTCCTAAGGTCAAACAATGGCTCTGATACCAACTTGTCAACACCCGGATTTTTAATTCCAGATGCCTATTATGCCATACATCGCAATCCCAGGAAGATTGTTTTTGCGAGACATAACAGTCGATATCACAGAACATTATTCATTACAAACCATAATCGTCTTACAACAAGGGATCTCATGATCCAATCTTAAAACAACAGTTTATCTAAAGATCAAATACAAAACACATAGTGGAAGAAACGTAGTAGCGGTCCATCTGTTCCACAGGAAACGCTCGACGTTGGGAGGTGATCCTAGTTATCATGGACATCCTGCTGTCCATCTTCCTGGTACTGGTGCTCCTCTTCATAGTCTGGCCATTTGAATAGCCAGGGACAAAGCCATGAGTACTTTATAAAGTACTCGCAAACTAATACTAATAGAAATACTAGTAGCTCTATTAAGGGTTCTAAGCTCTAGGTTTATTTGCACAAAGCTAGTTTTATTTCATAAACACTTAGTAGTCAAAGACTCTTTATTTGTCTAAAATTACTCCAGTGGGAACATCAGTGTCATTCCCACAACTCTGTTGTGGTCAAGTCAAGTTCATCTTTCAAGTCACAAGTCATTTTTAGAAAAACATCTTTTGATTGCATCCATCAGGGATAGCCCTGAATCATCATACTCACTATGCCGATCATCAACCATTAACCTTTTACTTACATACCCTAGTATAGGCACCTCCCCTATGAGTTTGGCCTCCTAGTGATGGCAATCTGCCCTCTTAGGAACTGCACAGGGCTTGGGTAGGACATTCATCTCTTTTTCACGTCATTTCACTTTTCACGGAGGCAGCCTCGGCATAACCTCTATGACGCTTGTTCAGAGGGAACCCATACTAAAATACATAAATTTCCAGTTAAGCCTTACGCATTTTCAGGTATTGTGGGGGTACTCTAAAGTTGGAACGGTATCGCATCCGAACCCAACCATCAGTTTTTGTCAAATTCACCTTGTTATTCAATGGTCATATTCACCTTCAAAAATTTCAATAGAATGACTCATCATTCTAAGGTTTGCATAACCCTTTGATTCACATGTTCCCATCTAGAGTGGTCAAGTTTAGTTTTAGCACTAGCAACTAGTTATGAGGGGTGCTAACTAAATTTTAGCTGTCTAGGCTAAGTTTGATGCTCTTGTAGTAATCTAAACCTAGACCAAAGTTAACTATAAAAATAAGCTTTGATGAATAAAAGTAAAGATTGCAAGCTAAAAACTTGGGATTGGTAAAGTCCCTAAATAAATAATATTGCAATGGTATCTTGCACAAGTATAGCTTGCTCATGGTAATATCTTGCATTGGTAATAGCTTGCATTAGTAGAGCTTGCCTTGGTTGGTACAATGATCAAAGTGTTCCTCCTCTTCTTCGTAGAAGACCTCCTCCTCCTCGTAGCCTTCGGTACTAGCGTCTATAAACGGATACAAGGTATACAATCACCAAACAATACTTAGGTAGACTATTTAACCATAATGGCTCACACAAGATGATCTATTATCATCACAATAATTAATACTAGGGTTTCCATTTATTTCCTTTGGGAAAAGTAATTTCCTCTCATTGAAAATTACTAAGATTTAATATCCTCAAATAATAAAATATGAGGCCATGTAGATTAAAGTCATCACCTCACATTAAAATACTTGGGAAGGTGATTTAAATGAGATGCTACATCTCATAGTGTTTGACTAATATTTTTGAATGATTTAAATGGGCTAAAAATAGCCACACAGCCATTATTTGAATCTAGCCCATGATCATAGGAAACAACCATGTCATATTTTTACATATTCAGGTAGAGCATCTGAAATGTGAATTTTGAGAGGTGAAATCACCTCAAAATAAATTATGGTTGATTTGATATAAATGTTTGAAATTGGCAAAGTGACTGCCTTATTATTTTTACTGTAGGAGATCTACAATGTTTCTGAGGTTGCAACCAATTTATTTGGCTAGATAAAATCCTAAGCTATCCATAGAAATTTGAATCATAAAATTTGGATTGGTAGATATTTTTAAACTGTATTTTGAATTTGCATGCATAGCCAGATTCAAACTAAATTAGAAATTCTCTATTTGAATTTAACGGGCTGCGCGAGAAAAATAACTGGGCCGGCCCAGCTATGCTCCAGTGCGCAGCGGGCCGCCTGACAGAGGGCCCCACACGTCGGTGGCTCATAGAAATCCCGAAACGGTACGCGAACAGGGGCCATTGGATTAGATGGGAGATCGATGGCCGAGGCTCGTCTCCTTCCACGACAGGAGGACGGCGAGCTCGAACCCTACTGGCGGCGAGGAGGGTTGCTAGGGGGTACCTGGGGCTCCGGCGAGGCTCGGTGAGGCGGGCAAACGAACTGCACGATGAAGGCGAGCTGAACGAGGGTCGGGGGAGAGGTTGAGGAAGACGGGAGCGTCGCCTCCTTCTGGCTAATGCCGCGGCGAGCTCCAGCCAAATTCTGGCGAGGGAGAGGGTAATGTGGAAGGGCGAGGGGTCGAGGGTGCTCAGGGAGGAGTGGGGAGTGGAATGGTGTGAAGAATGAGCACGGGGGAGGCCTCCTTTTATAGCGAGTGAGGGGAGCGGAGGGGGTCACGGCAGTCGGTCATGGAGGTGGCGCGCTGGGCTGCGAAGGGCCAAGGCGAGGATGGCGTGCTGTTCCTGGCGTCATGGCGAGCAGGACAGGCTTCGTGGCACAGAAAATGGAGGTCGGGAGAGGCTGCGTCATGCTCGTGTCCGGCGGTACTGTGGCGGACGTCGTCGACGACGGCGACGGCGACAGGGCATGGGAGAGAGAGGGATGATGTCTGGCTGGTTCCTGGTGTCAAGGCGAGTCTCCTGGTGGGCGCTGATGGCGAGGCGAGGGCGAGGTCAGCGGGCGCGTCACGGCGTCCTTGCGCGCCCTGGCGTCGTGACCATGCCGGTCTCGGCACGCCTGGGTGACGCGGGCACGTCCTTGCCTAGGCAATGCCGAGCTCCAATTGGCCTAGGGCTTGTACTAGCATGATCAGGTGAGTGAGGACTGTCTCCAGGACATGATGAGTTGAGCCAGGGAAGAGAGGAGAGGAGAGTGGCATGGATGAGGTCATGGTGAGTGGCATGGGCATGGCATTGTCATGATCACCAAGGAGCAGTGGCTCTGGTGCATGGCATTGTCCAGAGGGGTGTAGAGGGAGTGAGGGATGACAAGTGGAGAGATGGTTTAGGCTAAAACCCACTGGATTTTAGTGTGTGTGCAATTCTCTGATTCTTGCACACCAGGTGTTCGACACAATGGCCGCAAGAAATTTTATTTTGAATTTTGCCAAAAAAAAATTCATGGGTGTGATTCTAATAATCTTTGGCATCTCTTGGTGGCATTGGTTTGCAAAATGAAGTTGGTTTGATAAAATTCAAAATTGAGGTGATCTTAAATCTGTTTCAAAGTTGCCACTTTGGATGCTTATTATAAGCATTTGAAAATGATTTAGCAAGGTTGGCCAACACCAAGTTATTCACTTTTATGTGTACTTGTGATCTGGGCAAAAAGATTATGAGGTTTGGTTTAGAAAAGAATAACCACAGGGGCTCAAAGTAGGCATCAGGCTAACTATGGCAGATTTGACCATTATCACATGTGACTTGGTTTTTATTTTTCTTTTCATTTGTTTTGTTTTTCTTTGACCCAAATGTTATTGTTTTGGGTTTAGAGGTATTATGTTGAGCTTAGTATTGTTTTCCAACAATCCAAACAAAGCAAGTATGGCATATGCTCATATTTGCAATTGTGGCCATTTGCTCATATATGCATCTATTTTTATTTTATTTTATTTTGCTTTGTTTCTCTTTGATCCAAAAAGCATGGTTTTGGCTTAGAAACATTTTCAAACATTTCAAACAAACATGGCAATTGCAATCATTCACACATTTACCTAATAGAAAAGATTTTGAAATAGGCAAGTTTTTGTTGCCTCTCAATTTTTGATAAATGGAAATTGATTTTTCTTTGTTTTGAAATTTTGGGGTGTTACATAGTTGCCCTCCACGCGTCGGATCTGAAAACGGGATGAGATTGATTAGAGAAGAGAAAGAAGAATAAGAAGAAACACGATCATAAAAGGATGAAGAATATAGCTGTGAAACAGGCATGACGGGGGAGGATTCCTGTGCGGCTTTAACATATCTGGCAGTGAATACCAGTACTACTGAGCATCAAATGTGTAACATATTTTTACCAAAAGAATATTGTATTTCTATCACATTGGATTTTGTTTGGTAAATTGAGATATTTCAAATTTGTAATAACAACATATGGATGAATAACAACGTGACCAACACAAGTACTTTCTAGGTGAAAATAAGATTTAAAAAAAGAGTATTTTGCCTACAAATTAGGAACACTCCACCATCCTTATGGTGTCGCAAAGAACCCCTTCCATGCAAATAAACTAGGAAGTGTGATATAGTAGTGGAACACATGATTTAGATTAAAAAATCTAGGGCACATGTATGTTCTCGTAGTGGAGCACATGTATAATTATTAGCTTCAATAGATGACGTAATGCGTATACTCATCATTTGATAGTAGTTATTTATAAGTAAATAAATATATTATTTTATAAATGGAAACAATATCCCTGCCTCTGAATCAAAATAATGCATGCCCAACAAAAAATTCTACACAAACTTTTGCTCCACTAATTGTAGCGTCGGTGGTCATGTTTGTCGGTTTATTCTCTATTACGTGTGCTTCTGCTGTAACCCGTGACACACTATTTACCGTTTGCGGCTACACACGCCGAATTATGTGTTCACCGGCAGCACATAGAAATCTACCGTTAGCCAGAGTTATTGTCGTTTCTGTTTTACTATCATTTCCAGCCCCCCATGGGAGAGAGCTGTTCTCTTTCCCCACAACACACCATTGGCGACCTATAAATCCAACCAGCACACGCACATGGCATTCCCACCCACCAATCTACCAAATACACAATCTCTAGCCAAAGGGACAAGATGAGTACAATGGAAGAATGGGTGGTTCCGGCCGATGTGAAGAAGTCGTGGCCAGAGGTGGTGGGCTTGTCGTCGTCGGAGGCCAAGAAGAAGATCTTGGAGGACAGGCCAGATGACAGCGTCCACGCCATCATTCCGGCTTAGATGCTTGTTTGCCGAGCGGTTTTTTTTTTTTTGCCAAATATTATTTCTAGACACTAGGCATATGGCCTAATAGGATCGAGCGCCCCGACAAAAATACCTTAGGTGTAATATTCCGCTATGCATACGACCTGATTCGCAAAGAACGCCTTCCACTCAAATAAACTACTACGAATTGTGATATGGTAGTGGAACACCTGATCTAGATGGAAAAGTCTAGAGCACATGTATGTTCTGGTGGAAACCTTACCGCTGCATGTATATTGTATTATTATCAGCTTCAGAAAATGATGCGGCGCCTATACTATCATTTGATTGTACTCCCTCCATGCCATGAAAGTTGTGTGAGATTTATCAAAATCTAGATATATCTAGATACTATTTAGTATGTAGTTACATCCAAATTTTAATAAATCTCAGACGACTATCATGGAACGGAGGGAGTAGTATTTTACAAGTGGATATATCTGCACTAAGTCTTGCCCCACTAATTCTAGAGTTGGTGGCAATGTGCATGTTTATTCTCTAATATTGATACTATTTCTGCTTGACGAAACCTGAGTGATGCGTTGACCGTTTGTGGCTACACGCCATACGAGAATTACGTGTTCCCCACAACACGCCATTGACGACCTATAAATCCAATCAGCACACGTACAGGGCATTCCCACCCACCAATCTACCAAATACACAATCTCTAGCGAAATGGCCAACACGACTACAATGGAAGAATGGGTGGTTCCGGCCGATGCGAAGAAGTCGTGGCCGGAGGTGGTGGGTCTGTCGTCGTCGGAGGCCAAGAAGAAGATCTTGGAGGACAGGCCGGATGCCAGCGTCCACGTCGTCATTCCGTCCCATTCCGTAGTCACCATGGACTACTGCAGCAACCGAGTTAGGGTGTTCGTCGACTCCAACGACAAGGTCGTCGAAGGCCCCGCCATTGGCTAGCTAGCTAGCTAGCTACTCTCATCCATCCTTACGTGTGTACGTATAAATTTAAGAACGGTATGCGTTTGTTATTCTTTGGTTGGTGATCCGTTGCGTTTCGAGATGGGTGAGCCTGCTTATGAATTTGGGATAACTATCAGAATAATTGGGTTTGGCGGTGTGTTGTGCGGATGTGCCTCTTCTTTTGAAACCAGCAAAGCTTTGCAAACTGCTGGGCGTCCCCCGGGGGATCTGATTCCCCAGCCCCCGGGTCCCCAGCCGTCGGATCAACCATTCTGACGGTTAGATTTGTATGTAGCAAAAAAATATCTTCCGGTAGCAAAAAATCACCCCCGGCAGCAAATGACTGAAGCAAAAAACGGTTCGTTCAGAAAAGAAAATAAAAAAGCTGGGCTCGCCGGAGACCTCGCCGGAGACCACGTAGCAAACATATTACGTAGATGTAGCAAAACCGCAAATAAATTGTAGCAAATTTTTTTATTCATATGCTGTAAATCCTCTAAGACATCAACGGAGACATCGCCTGCAGCCGACAGCAACGCCGTCCGAGGTTGCAGCAACTCCGTCCGTCCAGGACAGCAACGCCACAAGCTGCTAGTAGCAACGCCCTATGCCTATGGTAGCAAAAATCCACCCTCCACCGGAAAATCGTAGCAAACCCAAACTCGTCGGAAAATTGTAGCATAATTTTGTACCAAAAGTAGCAAAACAGTTTTAATAATTGTAGCAAAAAAATATACTATTGTAGCATCGTGGCTTCGTAGCACTTTGAGGTAGCAAAAAAAAAACCAATCCATCCTATCCTCTCCTCTGGCTCAGCACACACGAACGCACTTCCCCGCCGCCGCCGCTACTGCTAGCTTCGCTTCGGGCCGCGCTCCACTGCCCGTCGATGAGGTTGCCTCTCGCGCCGGGATGCACCCCGTTCGCTCTGCGCCCGCCGGGAGGCACGCCCGCAGCCTCCTCCTCCCGCTCGACCACTTCGCTCTGCGCCCGCCGCCGGCCCAGCCCGTCGTCGTCGCGCCGGCGGTCCAGCCCGTCGTCGTCGCGCCGCCGGTCCATCCCGTCGTCGTCGCGCCGCCGGTCCATCCCGTCGTCGTCGCGCCGCCGGTCCAGCCCGTCGTCGTCCCGCCGCTCCTTCGCCTTCTCCTTCGGTCGCTCCATCGTGAAAAAGGTCTGGGGCCCTTCTGCCACACCCCGCCGGTAGCCGGAGCTCGGGGCGGCATCCATGGGGACCGCCAGTGAGGTGCGCTGTGGTTGGGTGAGGGGGTGGGTACCAGGGTCGGGCTCAGGCGGCGGCGCATCGGCGAGATCGACCATGGAGCGCGCTTGGCTCTGTTCTCTCACGTATCGTGGGGAAGAAAGGATTGGAGGAATGAAGCGATAAGGTGGGCCCCGGGGGACACGCGTCGCACGCTGCGTGCGGAGGTTGGGAAGGAAGCGATCCCCCGGGGGGATACAATCATTTTCCTTTGCAAATCAACCAAGATCAATTATTTACGGTCAGTTTCCATGAAATACCATGCAGGGAAAGAAAACATCCATCCGACACACATACGAGCACCACCAGTTAATTATTATTTAGATGCTGCTGATTATTAGGACAAACCATGTCGGAGAGAGAGAGAGAGAGCATTGGGATCCTGATGGAGATCATGTCCAGAAACTGGGGCAGCTGAAAGCGAGCGTGGAGCAGAGAGGCGATCTGATGCCAGATATTTCCCACCGCCTCCCTAACACTGAGTCGTTGAAAGAAAGACTAACTAACGTGCTATGCGTGCTGCCGTGTAATTGTTACTCGACCGGAGCATCCAAGCGCCGCCTTTAGAACTGTCCGTACTGTTACAATTACGCGGACAAGATTACTCGACCTGAGCCTCATGTGATGTTCACAACACAAGAAACATACAACTTGGCTATCGATCACTCTATATTTACGGTAGCAAATTAAAGACGATAAATTCGAAGGGCATATACCGCATACAACATGGATGAAGTTTTTTAACACCGGTAACCATGGAGGCCGGGCTTGACAGTCATGAAGGCCGGGCTTCCTTCCTGCTTGAGAATTTTTCTCTTTGGGCGGTGGTGAATCTTCAAAACCTAGTCCGTCCTCGGAGGTCTTCAGGTGGAAACCATGTCCGGAACCTGATGAAGATTATATACCGAAACACAGGTGTCTTTTGCTTCAGGCCCCTCGGTCTGAGAAACCACCTCCAGGACAACTGAAAGTGAGCGTGCACTGGTAGAAAAACAGGCTTCGGGTGAGCCCCATAAATCGCGAAGCTGTAGGAACCGCGACTAATGGGACCTTTAGTCGCGGTTCGGGAGGCGAACCGCGACCAAAGGCCTGGGCCCAGGGCGCTCGGTGGCCAGCCGGTGCACGTGGGGTGCAGTCGCGGTTGGCCAGGCCAACCGCGACTAAAGGTGCTCCGAAGGCCTTTAGTCGCGGTTGGCCAGGCCAACCGGGACTAAAGCCCCTCCCCTATATATACCCATCCAGACAGCCAACACTTAGCCATTTGGAGCCATTCTCTTCACAAACTTCACAAGTGGGTGTTAGGTTTGCTTTTGGTTCCTCTTATGCACATAAGGTGTTTGATGAAATGCCCCAAGAGCATGAAACAAACATGATATGAAGTGTTGGAGCCACACTTGAGCTTTCTCATTTATTTTTTCCTCCTCGATCGCGGTTAGCAACTTGAACCTTTGATGTGTCGTTGATAAAATATGCATGTGTGTGTAGTTCATTGTTTAATTTATATTGTTTGTAGCTAGTTAGTTTAACAAATGCATGATGGTTAATTATATATTTTATATTATAATAATGCAGATGAATCGACAATGGATGTACGGTAACCGACTCTCCGGCGAGTTCAGTGCGGGTTTGAAAGATTTCCTCGTAGTGGCTAATGCGAACAAGCAGGGGGGTTTTGTTATCTGTCCATGTGTTAACTGTAAGAATCAGATGGGTTACTCTTCCTCAAGAGATGTTCACATGCACCTGCTTCGGCACGGTTTCATGCCAAGCTATAATTGTTGGACCAAGCATGGAGAAAGAGGGGTTATAATGGAAGAAGATGAAGAAGGGGATGATTTCATCGATGAAAGCTATCTTGCTCATTTCGGTGATACTTTCATGGAAAATGCTGAAGGTGAAGGGGAAGGTGAAGGGGAAGGTGAAGAAGAGGCACGTGATGATCCCGTTGATGATCTTGGTCGGACCATTGCTGATGCACGGAGACGCTGCGAAACTGAAAAAGAGAGGGAGAATTTGGATCGCATGTTAGAGGATCACAGGAAGGCGCTGTACCCCGGATGCGATGATGGTCCGAAAAAGCTGGGCTGCACACTCGGATTTGCTGAGATGGAAGGCACAGGCAGGTGTAGCTGACTCGGCATTTGAAAACTTGCTGAAAATGTTGAAGAATATGTTTCCAAAGAATAACGAGTTGCCCGCCAGTACGTACGAAGCAAAGAAGGTTGTCTGCCCTCTAGGTTTAGAGGTATCGAAGATACATGCATGCATCAACGACTGCATCCTCTACCGCGGTGAATACGAGAATTTGAATGAATGCCCGGTATGCACTGCATTGCGTTATAAGATCAGAGGCGATGACCCTGGTGACGATGTTGAGGGCCAGAAACCCAGGAAGAGGGTTCCCGCCAAGGTGATGTGGTATGCTCCTATAATACCACGGTTGAAACGTCTATTCAGGAACAAAGAGCATGCCAAGTTGTTGCGATGGCACAAAGAGGACCGTAAGTCGGACGGGGAGTTGAGACACCCCGCAGATGGAACGCAATGGAGAAAGATCGACAGAGAGTTTAAAGATTTTGCAGCTGACGCAAGGAACATAAGATTTGGTCTAAGTACGGATGGCATGAATCCTTTTGGCGAGCAGAGCTCCAGCCATAGTACCTGGCCCGTGACTCTATGCATCTACAACCTTCCTCCTTGGTTGTGCATGAAGCGGAAGTTCATTATGATGCCGAGTGCTCATCCAAGGTCCGAAGCAACCCGGCAACGACATCGATGTGTACCTAAGGCCATTAGTTGATGAACTTTTACAGCTGTGGGGCAGACCTGGTGTCCGTGTGTGGGATGAGCACAAAGAAGAGGAATTTGACCTACGAGCGTTGCTTTTCGTAACCATCAACGATTGGCCTGCTCTTAGTAACCTTTCGGGACTGTCAAATAAGGGATACAATGCATGCACGCACCGCTTACATGAGACTGAAAGTGTACATTTGCCAAATTGTAAGAAGAACGTGTACCTTGGGCATCGTCGATTTCTTCCGAAAGGTCATCCAGTAAGAAAGAAAGGCAAGCATTACAACGGCAAGGCAGATCACCGGCCGAAGCCTCGCGGAACACACTCGGTGCTGAGGTATTTGATATGGTCAAGGATTTGAAAGTCATCTTTGGAAAGGGTCCTGGCGGACAATCAGTTCCGAAGGGAGCCGACGGGCACGTAGCCATGTGGAAGAAGAAATCTATATTCGGGAGCTAGAATATTGGAAAGTCCTAGAAGTCCGCTCCGCAATCGACGTGATGCACGTTACGAAGAATATTTGCGTGAACATCCTAAGCTTCTTGGGCGTGTATGGGAAGTCAAATGATACAAAGGAAGCACGGCAGGACCAGCAAAGTTTGAAAGACCCCGATGACCGGCATCCGGAACGGTTTCAAGGTCGTGCCGCCTACGCTCCGACCAAAGAAGAGAAGGTCATCTTTTTTGAATGCCCGAGCAGTATGAAGGTCCCGTCAGGATTCTCGTCCAATATAAAGGGAATAATAAACATGGCGGAGAAAAAGTTCCAAAACCTGAAGTCTCACGACCGCCACGTGATTATAACGCAATTGCTTCCGATTGCTTTGAGGGGCTCCTGCCGGAAAATGTTCGAGTAGCCATTGTGAAGCTATGTGCATTCCTCAATGCAATCTCTCAGAAGGTAATCAATCCAGAAGTTCTACCACGGTTACAGAACGATGTGATACAATGTCTTGTCAGTTTCGAGTTGGTGTTCCCGCCATCCTTCTTCAATATTATGACGCACCTCCTGGTTCACCTAGTCGATGAGATTTCCATTCTCGGTCCTGTATTTCTACACAATATGTTCCCCTTCGAGAGGTTCATGGGAGTATTAAAGAAATATGTTCGTAACCGTGCTAGGCCGGAAGGAAGCATCGCCAAGGGCTATGGAAATGAGGAGGTAATTGAGTTTTGTGTTGACTTTGTTCCTGACCTTAAGCCGATTGGTCTTCCTCAATCGCGGCACGAGGGGAGACTAAGTGGAAAAGGCACGATCGGAAGGAAATCAATGATATGTATGGACGGCCATTCTCTCGATCGAAGCACACCACACAGCTTCTGACCAATTCCAGCTTGGTGGCTCCGTACTTTGAGAAACACAAGAATATTTTACGCTCGGACAACCCCGGGAAGCCCGAATCCTGGATTAGGAAGGCCCACATGGAGACTTTCGGCAGCTTGGTTGAGAAAACATTTAATGAGTGACAATAAGGTTGTAGATCAGCTGTACATGTTGGCCAAGACACCATCTTCAACTATAACGACTTTCCAAGGGTACGAGATAAATGGGAATACATTTTACACGATCGCCCAAGATAAAAAGAGCACCAACCAAAACAGTGGTGTCCGCTTTGATGCAAGCAACCGAGAATGGGCAAAAGGTCACATATTATGGTTACATAGAGGAGATATGGGAACTTGACTATGGACCCTCCTTTAGGGTCCCTTTGTTCCGGTGCAAATGGTTCAAGCTAACAGGAGGTGGGGTAAAGGTGGACCAGCAATACGGAATGACAATGGTGGATTTCAACAATCTTGGTTACCTTGACGAACCATTCGTCCTAGCGAAAGATGTCGCTCAGGTTTTCTATGTGAAGGACATGAGTAGCAAACCGAGGAAATGGAAAGATAAGAAAACGATCAGTACATCATGCGATGATCCAAAGCGCCACATTGTTCTTTCAGGGAAAAGAAACATCGTGGGAGTGGAGGACAAGACAGACATGTCAGAAGATTATAATATGTTTGCTGAAATTCCGCCCTTCAAAGTGAACACCGACCCAAGCATTAAGTTAAATGATGAGGATGCTCCATGGATACGGCACAATCGTAAGCAAGCAGGGACACAAGGGAAGAAATGATGTGTAATAATTTATTGTACCAAACTTTGTTGAATGAATCATGTGAATTATATTACCCGTGATGTGTTTGGTGTCCATTTTCGAATGATTCAATTGACTCGAGATAGCACCGATGATACATGAAATTTGGAGTGACTAAGTCATACTCCCGCATACATGAAATTTGGAGTGACTAAGTCATACTCCCGCATATAGGAAATTTGGAGTGACTAGGTCATACTCCTGCATACATGAAATTTGGAGTGATTTAGTCATACTCCTGCCTAGGCGTATAATATGCATACTCGTAGTCTTCATAGCCGCCGCCGTTGTACTGGTAGTCGTCGCCTTCTAAGTTGCCGGCGTCGTCGTCGCCGCTCGCCGTCGCCGCTCGTCGGGCGGCGCTCGTGGCTCGAACCGAGGGTAGCGCAGGCGGGGGATATCGCCGGCCGTGATGTAGTCCATGACGCTCTGCGAGTCCGGCCGTACCACCATAGCCGACGGCCGGCCTCGTGGAAGTTTCCGGGAGGCGGACCGTCCTCCTCATACTCCGGCGAGCGCCCTCTCACGCCGATTGATGAAGAAGGCGTCCCAAGTATGCTGGTTATCGGGATGCCGGCGGGATTCATCCGCTGCTCCGGCGTGAGGTCGAGGTAGTAGTGGTTCGTGATGGCCGCCCGGCGCGCAGTACCTCGAGGGACGGGAGGGACCGGCACGCCGCCGGCGCTTAGGCTCCGGCCGGCGGGGACGCGGTAGCCCGGAGGGCAAGGGTAGTTCGAGGCGCAAAGCTCCTCCACCCGCCGGTAGGTTAGAGTGGGTGCGGTGGAAGCCATGAGAGAGTGATGAGAGATTGTAGAGATGTGATAATGCTGGCCAAGCCGGGCTACCTATATGTAGTGACAAATGGCGGGAAAAATGGGAGCGGGAAGACAGGAGGCGGGAAGAAAGAGGCGGGGAGAAAGTGGCGGGAAGAAATTGGCGGGAAAAAATTGGCGGGAAGAAAGAGGCCGGAAGAAATTGGCGGGAAACAATTGGCGGGAAGAAAGAGGCGGGAAGACAGGGGAAGAAATGGCGGGAAGACGAGGAGGGAAGAGGGGTCGGCGGAAAGAGGCGGGAAGAGGGGGCCAACGAACTTTTGAATTGAATTAGTTTTATTTTTATGAATTTTTGATAATTTGTATTTTTAAAATTTTGAATTGAATTAGTTTTATTTTTATGAATTTTTTGATATATTATATGTATTTTAAACATTTTGAATTGAATTAGTTTTATTTTTCTTAATTTTTTGATATATTATTTGTATTTTTAACATATTGAAATGAATTAGTTTTATTTTCCTGAATTTTTTCATACATTATTTGTATTTTTAACATTTAGAAATGAATTAGTTTTAATTTTCTGAATTTTTTGATATAATATTTGTATTTTTAGATTTTGAATTGAATTAGTTTTATTTTTCTGAATTTATTGATATATTATATGTATTTTTCAGATTTTGAAATGAATTAGTTTTATTTTTCTTAATTTTTTGATATATTATTTGTATTTTTAACATATTGAAATGAATTAGTTTTATTTTTCTGATTTTTTTGATATATTATTTGTATTTTTAAGATTTAGAAATGAATTAGTTTTATTTTCCTGAATTTTTTCATACATTATTTGTATTTTTAACATTTAGAAATGAATTAGTTTTAATTTTTTGAATTTTTTGATATAATATTTGTATTTTTAAGATTTTGAATTGAATTAGTTTTATTTTTCTGAATTTATTGATATACTAGTAAACATATGCGATGATGTGCATGTGAGAAAATACCTATCTTAACTTCGCACCCCTCTTGTTTTAATTACTGTGCTTTCTTGGTTTAGTAAAAATCAATTTTTATAAAGTTCATTTAGATATATAGGAAACTTGCCCGTGCGTTGCAACGGAGCGGGACATGAAAAAAATTCAATTTAACTTGTCAATTACTATCTCTGTTTGGAAATGTAAGATGTTATAGGCTTTTTAGATTCAACCACTTTAGCTTGTATATCTAGTCTACTTTTAGTGAGTAGGTTCACTCATTTAAGGTTCGTATCTAAAACATCCTATATTTTCAAATGGAGGGAGTACTAAATAGCTAGATGAAAATCAAAATGATAGAACGAAGTAGGATGAGAGCTACACCTGTAGTAGACGATCTGATTCTCCATCCTTGCTCACGAACCCTCAGTTGGCAGTTGCTCTACGCGCCATGTATTTTCCGGCTTAGTGGTTTTGCAAGTCTCGGCATGGAACACTCGTGAACGGTTCCCAGCTGATCGGTGCTCTTGACCAAAGGAAACGTGAGCAGAGCAACAAAGCGCGTAAGCTAGCTGGCCTGAGTGATTGATCCACTGATTTATCTAGTGCTCCTGTACTAAGCTAGTAGATGAGCTAATTAATTTGGTGTGTAAGTTTACCCAAAGCAATATCAATCAGCCGAACTTGTTGGATTAAGCAAAAGGGACACGTTACAGAAAGCATGAGCTGGCCTGTTTGATCCTCAGTCGATCTGGTACTCGTGCACGAAGCTAGGAAGATGCACTATTTACTCTGTGGTGCAATAGCAACATCGATCAGCTTGGCGTGCCCACCCGGCCGGGAAACGCCGCGGCGGCGACGCAGCGCATGGCTGGGAGACAGGCCACGGGCATGGTATTGCTGGCGACATCACGGGAGCATCCAGTCAAACAACATTGACGCATCGTCAAGGGACGGTGCGCTCTATATATCTCCCCGCTATGGACTCTCCTCTGTCCGCCTTATCTGCGCGAGGTTGCTGCTGTAGTCGGCGGCGTTGCCGGTCCCGGCACAAACATGGGAAACCTGGTGATGATGTCCAGCAGGATGACCGCCCGAAGTTGCGCACGTCCTGCTCCTGCCCTCCCGCCGCAGGCTGTTCGTCTGCCAGCCCCCGCACACCGACGGCCCTGACCTCGAGGCAGCGTTCTCTGTGTTCGGACACCTCTCCGACTGTCATGTAATCGCCGACCGTGTCTCTGGGCTCTGCAAGGGACCGGTCGCTCCGCTGCCCGCCGAGATTGTCGGTTCGGCACCGTCGACAAGTCCTCAAAGTCGGCGCACGCATCCACTCGCACGAACCAACCCCTCCCGTCTCTTCTCAGTCGGCGTGTCGGCGCTGCCGCTGATCCTCCTGGGGGAGGCCCTCTGCTCCGATTCATCAGCTGCTGGTCTCGTCTTTGCTCTCTGGTTTTTTCATTGTGGTGCTGCTTTTTCTCACGTGAGCACCCGTCGCTGCCGCATTGTCGTTCGCTGCTGGTGCTTGCGGGCTCGACCGGAACGCGGCCGCGTGTTAATCTTCCGGGCGACGGCCGCGCCAGTATGTACAGCACAAGACAATCCGTAGCTATCTAGGATCCGGGCTGTACTTTCTATGGAGCTGACTCGTGAGGCAGGAGCAAATCAAATATGCAATACGCCAGTACAGGACAAACCGTAGCTATCTAGGATCCGGATTGTACTTTCCACGGAGCTGACTCGTGCGGCAGGAGGAAATCAAATATGCAATAGGCGATGTACCAGACCAAATCAATCGCAACGGACGATGGACGAACCAAGAAACTATACGGACGAAACGACGGAAACACTTCTTCCTTTATTATTAGGTATAGATTATATGTATTTTTCAGATTTTGAAATGAATTAGTTTTATTTTTCTTTACTTTTTGATATATTATTTGTAATTTGAAAAAGAAAAGTAATTCGAAAAAGAAAAGTAATTTGAAAAAGAAAAGTAATTTGAAAAAATGCCTTTAGTCGCGGTTGGCCTCGCCAACCGCGACTAAAGAGTATTTTTCCGCGGGAAACGAAAACCCGGCGAAAATACCCTTTAGTCGCGGTTGGTGTGGCCAACCGCGACTAAAGGGTACCCTTTAGTCGCGGGTCGCCTCCCCAACCGCGACTAAAGGGGGGGTTACTATAAATACGCGCGCGGCGGCTCGGTGGCCAGTTCATCTTCTTCTCCGCGCGCGAACGACGAACTCCTGCAGCGAAGCCCTGCCCGCCGTCGCCGTCGCCTCCTGTCACGCCGCCGTCGCCGTCGCTCGTCACGCCGCCGTCGCCGCGCCCGAGCCGCCGCCGAACACGCGCCGCCCCGGTCTTCGCGCCGCCGTACGTCTCGCCGTCCCCGTCGAACAACCGCGCGCGCCGATCGAACAACCGCCGCCCGCCGGTCTTCGCGCGCTGTTGCCGGCGCCCCCGCGCGCCGCCCCCACTCGCAGCGCGCCGCCGGCCGCTTGCCCGCCGCCGCCGCCCACCTATACCGCGCGCTGCGCCCGGCCGGGAGAGAGAGAGAGAGAGAGGGCGCGGGGAGCGCCTACACGGCCGGCGCCCCTGCCTCTCTCTTTTTTTTTT
The DNA here is from genome assembly GCF_022539505.1 of Lolium rigidum. Classification (NCBI taxonomy): domain Eukaryota; kingdom Viridiplantae; phylum Streptophyta; class Magnoliopsida; order Poales; family Poaceae; genus Lolium; species Lolium rigidum. The sequence goes on from NC_061511.1 coordinate 39,807,661, forward strand.
TGTTTTTTTTTTGTTTTTTTAACTTAACTAAAAATTTGTATACTAACAAAATTTTGACTTAACAAAATTTAACAAATATGTAATATGTAACAAAATTTAACAAAAATTTACACATGTAATAGTATAATGTAACTAAAATTTTACTAAAATTTAGACTTAATGTAACTAAAATTTTACTTAACAAAATTTAGACTTAATGTAACTAAAATTTTACTTAACAAAATTTAGACTTAATGATCAAAATTTTACTTCACAAAATTTAGACTTAATGATCAAAATTTTAACTTAACAAAATTTAGACTTAATGATCAAAATTTTAACTTAAGAAAAATTTTACTTAACAAAATTTAGACTTAATGATCAAAATTTTAACTTAAAAAAATTTAGACTTAATGATCAAAATTTTAACTTAAGAAAAATTTTACTTAACAAAATTTAGACTTAATGATCAAAATTTTAACTTAACAAAATTTTATTTGGGATCGAGAGGGGGCGGCGAGGGTTATGTGTCCTCGGCACCGCCACCGCCCTCTCGGTCACCGCCACACCGGTCTCTCGGTCACGCGGTCACTGCGTCCCCCTTCGCCACCGCCACCGGTCTCTCGGTCACGCGGTCACTGCGTCCCCCCTTTCGCCACCACCACCGTTCTCTCGGTCACGCGATCACCGCGTCCCCCTCTCGCCTCCCTCGTCGCCCTCTCTCTTTATATGTAGAAGAGATATGATAATGCTGGCATATACACAATTAATTTGTTTTGACTACATGTTTTCAGGACTCGACATATGGCGGACGATAGAGCTGACCCGATTCTCGGACAACTATGATCCGGACGCTCGAAGACCATATGTTCGGCATCATAAAAGGCGATATTCTATATGTGCCGACCGGAGAAGAAGAAGATGATATATCTTCTTATCTGAACCTTGAGGGTGAAGATGAAGGGCGCCGTCAGCAAGATGATGCCGAAGAAACGTCGATAAACGACGATCTTCAATTGGAAGTAGCAACCACCTCCGGCGCCGAGGTATATATATATACATATTGAGCTAGCGTCTGGTGATACAAACTAACTGATTTGAATAAATGTGTGTGTACTAACGCGCGCGACTCTCTTTCTTATTTTAGCCCTCGGCCGGATCGTCGAAAAAATCGAGTACGTCGTCAAAGCGTGGCGCAACCAAGACGATGAAACCAAACGAAACATGCACCATCGATGTTGTCGATGAAGAAACCGGCAGGCCGCTGGAGCCCAGCAAGAACGCCACCAAATTTATCAGCCAATGCGGAGCCGTTGTTAGAGACAACGTCTCGATCACCGTCCAGGAGTGGAATGAGCCAAAGAAGGCACGTCTTGGTTTCACTTTTGTCGATAAGAGAACAAAAAAAGATTGCTTCAAGAAGCTTATGGAACATTTCGTTCTACCTCCGGAATACCGCAGATACGATGAGGCGGGTAACAAGATTCAGGAAAACAAGGAGAGGTGCAAGCTAGTCAAACAGTTCGCTCTTTCTAAGATGGCCAACGCATTCCGGAAATACAAGCAAAATCTAGCCCATGACTTTGTCAAGCAGGGCAAGACTCCGGATTTCACAGACAATATGAGAAACTCGCAACATGATTGGCCAGAATTTGTGAAGCAAAAGAAATCGGAGCAGTTCCTTGAAATATCGAAAAAAATAAGGAGAATGCGGCCAAGAAGGAGTACAATCATATTATGGGGCCAGGAGGGTATCGCTTTTGGCAGCCTAAGTGGGAGAAGATGGAGAACGAGCTGAGGGTGCGAGGAATCCGTCCAGGTACGGAGGGATGGGACCCAAGGGCCAAAAGCTGGTGGTACGGGCATGGGGGATCGCTGAACCCGGAGACAGGGAGTGTGTTTATCAGGGCAAAATAATTACACCCACCCAAAAGCTTATTGAGGCAATGAGGGATGCTCAAGAGGGGAGGATCAAGTTCAACCGAGAGAACGACGCCCTGACAAAAGCCCTCGGGAATCCTGAACACGGAGGACGTGTACGAGGCATGGGGCCCATTCCGTGGAAAGTAGGGTTCCCCGGAACGATGACCCGTACGGTTACGAAGCCGTAAGAGAAAGATGGATCGGGATGCGGATGTTGTGGCGAAGTTGGTAACGGAAATGGATGTGATGAAGAAAACCGTGAGTGTACTAGTCGCCGAAAGAGATGCAGCTCGGGCGCAGCATGAAGATCATCCAATGGATCTCGGAAGCCAGCAGCGGAGAAGAAGCAGCGTGGCTTCCACGGAGGCCTCACCGGCTGGTGCACCGACGATCGAAATTACCGCACCGGAGCCTCTCGGTGGTCGAAATTACTGCACCGGAGCCTCCTCGCTACCCCGTGGACGATATAAAGGAGATGAAAGCATGTCATCTGTATTATCCTATGGGGAACATGTCCATGAAGGTAGCCATCGGCAGTGCTTTGCCACCTGGAGGACTCCACCACAACAACCCCATTCAAGATGGCTATGCTCGTGTCACGGTGGAGGAGATAGTCCAAGGGTTTGAGGACCTGGACATTGACATTGCTACACCTGAAGGGGTGAAAAGACTTGGAGATGTCAAGCGCCAGTTCATTCTATGGCAGAAGAAATTTATCAAGTTTCCAGGCGAGGCGCCAACAAGTCCACCCCCCTACGGTGGTGGTGGTGGCCGTGGCGGTGGCGGTGGCGGTGACGGTGGCGGTGGTGGTGGCGGTGGTGGTGGTGGTGCTTCACCTAATACACCTCATTCACGTCAGCCGACGCCGCCCCCCAGTCCTCGTCCGGCGGGTGATCAGACACCGGTACCGCCCCCAATCCACCTCCGGCGAAGAAGCAAAAGCAGTCCTGGGTTATTAACCCGGACCCTTACGTACCTAAGAAAACAAAGGTACCGTGAGCCATCACCGAAGCCTCTCCCCACGAGGCCTTGGGAACGTAGTGCCGAGGAAGTCGACGCACACGCGGCTGCTGATTTAGAGAAATGGAAGGCGGCCCGCAAGAAGAAAAGAGAGCCCGAGCCCAAGCCGGTATTTTCCGATGAGCAAAAGAAGTGGGCTAAGTCATTTTTGAACGCACCGTCCCAAGCCGCGAAGAATCCGCCCGACGACTATGCACGTGAACTAAAGAATCAGGCACGCATATTCAAGGAGAAGAATGAGGAGGCCGATAAAGCGGAATTACAAAGTGCACAAAGCGGGAAACGAGTTGTTGCCCAGCTCGGGGAACAAAGTAAACAATCGATTGCCCCGCTTATAGTGACAGCAGCCGGTCCGGATGCCCCCGAAATCATAGAAGCTGCGGCAGCACAGGGATTGACCGTAACGAGTGCCGTAGAACAAGCGGCCAACTTAGGTATTACTCTTCGTGAACTCGTTAGGCCTTGATGAGGCGCCGATGAAGGAGGTAGTACTTACATATGTGAAGAATGGGCCTCTCGTCGAGCCTCGCGCAGGAAGAGGATCTACCTTCACAAATGAAAGGTCTCGCTGAACTGGTACAAGGGTTACATAAAACATAAAAACGCCAAAGATTATATTTATGCGGAAGTTGGATATGAGCATCACTTCAAACAATACCGTGTACAAATTCATCTCGAGTGAATTGTTCCAGCTTTTCAATCTGCGCGAGCTCGACAAATCTATCATCGGTTGCTACGTTCCGTAAGTGATTTATTTCTACCCCATCTCGTTCATATTGCCTGCACTATATATATATGTCCTAACTATATTGTTGTGTCCACTATTATACATGCAGATTGAAGATTAAGGAATGCAGAGTAAGGAGCATCCATGATGTTGGGTTCATTGACCCACACATCGTTAATGGATATACGTTAAAGCATCACCCCGCCGACGTGGAGAAAGACTTGTGGCAGTTTCTTGATAAGCAGGAACTCAAAAGTGATATTCTATTTCCTTACCATTTTGGGTGAGTGTTTATGTCTTGAGCACATTCTCTTTTGTTTACTCCATGCTTGGTATGTGGCCGGCTAATCGATGAGTTATGCATGACGTACTGTGTATGTATCGTGTCCGCAGGTTCCACTGGATTCTGCTAGTGATTAAAATTGACAAATCAGAATGTCTCATCCACGACTCTCTGGATATGGATAAGGCGGAGTGGGCCGACATGAGACAAATGCTTCAAAAGTAATTGTTTTCATTCATTTGCGCTCTATATCGATCGGCCTATTTCGTTCATTTCCTAATTAAGCTTCAAGTAATGAACTAATAACTCTCTTGTTCATTTAATTTTCTTTGCCTCGTATGGTTTGGAGACGGTTCTCAGATACAAAGGTCGGTGAATTCAAGAAAGAGCTAAATTTCATGCGGTCAAAGGCTAAGAATGGTAGCGATATGCAGCCACCGGGAACCAATCTGTGTGGATACTATGTCTGTGAGATGATCCGGAGATACACCTCCGAGCGCGTTCCGAGTGATCTCAATGCTCGGAGGAATCACCTCCGGTCGATGCTTAGTCCAGAAGCTCGCTTCCGACCACTTCAAGAGGAACTAGCTGGATGGTTCAGGAGGGAAGTCCTCCATCCTAAAGGAGAACACCATTGCGACGACGTAGAACTATACATGCATTAAAATATGTATGGAAACTTGTTCAAACTTGTATATGGTCATCCGATGATATTGAATATATATTGTATATTTCTCTTGAATTCTTTTTGGTTATAATTTCAAATTTGTTTGAAATTGTACATTCATATGCATGTATATATGTAGTACCGTAGAATATGTGAAACTCCTTCAAAATTACAATAAAGCACAAAAGAAATAAAACAATATACAAATTAAACACAAAATATGTTTAGGGGGGGGGCAGGTTTAGGGGGGGCCGGAAACCCTAAACCTGCGGCGGCCTTTAGTCGCGGTTGGCCAGAAGAACCGCGACTAAAGGTCCTCCGCCCGGATGGCCGCCTGGCGCCCACGTGGACGGGCCTTTAGTCGCGGTTCGTAAGGAACCGCGACTAAAGGGGGGGGCCTTTAGTCACGATACTTTGGTCGCGGTTGCGCAACCGCGACTAATGGCAGTTGCGAACCGCGACCAAAGGCCCTTTTTCCACCAGTGGTGGAGCAGATCGGTGATGTATGACAGATTTTTTCCACCATCTCTGTAACACTGAATCCTTGAAAAACTAATTAACGTGTTATCTGCTGCTGCCGTGCAAGTGTTTACGCAGGTGCTGCATCTGAGTGCCGTCTATAGAACCGGATAAGGTACTTGTTCACGTCGGATGCGCTAAATCAATCTATTGAGGACAATCAATCATAGCACGATACCGAGATTTGGTCACGCAGTTCAGCGATCAACGCCTACATCTGCAAGGGATGCTTTACGGGTGCTCCTCCCCAGATATTATTATAGTACCGTTAATTACAAGCCCACCAAGGTATACAAACACATATCAGATCTTGAAACATCACGCCGGTCCAGCGCCCCTTCTACGGACGCCGGACCGTCTCGAGAACGATCTTATATCTAACCTATAACTTGCGTCTACTCTATTTTAGCTACTTTCGGTGACTTCATATAATAGGCCAGGTTACAGAGTTTGACTAACACGTAACCTTCCATTAATTATAAGTCCAATTGTCACACACTAGTGGAAAACGGGGCTTCAGGCCCGGTTCGTTTGGGCCATCAGTCCCGGTTTCCAAACCGGGACCAAAGAGGCGGGACTAAAGGGTCTCCCTTTAGTCCCGGTTTAAATATGCACCGGGTCCAAAGGCCCCGCCACGTGGTGCGGCCAGGGTGCTCGTGGTGGAGGACCTTTGGTCCCGGTTCGTAGTACGAACCGGGATTGGAGGGTCTCTGCCGCGGCAGAAAATTGCCATTTCTCTGCCACGGCACAGGTTTAGGGTGGAGCAGCGTTTCTCTGCCGCGGCAGAGAAACTAACCGTTTCTCTGCCGCGTTTCACGGTTTTCTATATATTATTCATTCAAATCTGCAATGCATACATCATTCAAGAAACCACAAATATCATCATGTATATATAGACATCGTCATGAAATACAGTACAAGTAATGCATGTTTACAATATATGAAGCCGGGACCAAAAGCTATCATATCTATTCATATCCCTAATAATTCTTAAATATGAACTCCCGATGGTGTTCTCCAGTTCGGGCAATGGCCTCGGTAAGAAATAATCCCGCGAGTTTCTCTTGAATTGCTCGTATGCGATCCTCCGTTATGAGAGTGTCCCGCAGGCGTATCATCTATATTAAAAAAAAGGAGATCAATATATATGAATGGAACTCAATACAATTGATGGTAATAAGATTAATTGTGAAATATTGTTCACGTACACGAGTGTGGTGTATAGCGTCCTCTGCATCCCTGTGACTTGCCATCTCACGAATGAAGTCGCAGACGTAGTATCCACATAAGTTATTCCCAGATTCCTGCCTCATACACTTTACGAAAAAATAGTTTGATCAAACGAATAATCAAGCATCGTATTGAAAGAAAATATCAAAGAGATTCACGGACATAGCTATATATATAGTACTACTTACAGGGTAATCTTTAAATGTAAGCTCCGGTTTCCATTTACCCGGAACAGTATTGATGAACCGTTTCTAAGCCCTGCCCGGCAAAGAAAAAAATGAGTAAATGAGTTATTGATTAGTTGATGATATCATCGAATTAGAACAGATGAAGATGCCGATACGAAATTGATTGAAATTACCTCTGGAGCATCGCAGCCATGTTCGCCCATTCCGCATGTTCTTTACGTTTCGAGTCCATAACAAGTACGACCCCTTTCTTAAGCTCAATGATTAGGAGAATAAAGTGGAAGCTGCACAAGCATAGCTCAATGATTACGAGAATAAAGTGGAAGCTGCACAAGCATAATGTATGTTATAACACTCACTTGAAGTTCTAGGAAAAGTATATATCCTCTTTGTTTGCTTGCTTCTGTAAAAACAGTAGCATGTTGTCCTCTGTGTTCTTGGGGTACTGTCGAACCGTAACTTCATGAACTGTATTTGGGTCAATGAACCCGATGTCATGGAGCTTACCTCTTTTGCATTCGAGCATCTTCATTCTGCATAATTAATATATAGCGTACACAAAGAATATAGTGATACAAACTGGGACTAAAGGCATCCGAGCCCTGACACAGCCTGCCGCGCCCTGCCGATGGGCCTTTAGACCCGGTTTGTATCACAAACCGGGACCAGTGCCCTCCATTGGACCCGGTTTGGTTTAAAACGGGGACATTTGCTCCCAGAGGCTTGGGACGAAAGGCCTCTTCTCCACTAGTGACATTACTCATACACATATTAAATACATATCTCAACAATCTCCACCTTGGCGAATATAACTTTCGTCATCTTAAAGATGCTATGCACAAATATCTGTATACCTGAACTTGAACCATTAATAATGAGCTCCGTACTACTCCCTTGACTTCACATGACTCCACCTGCAACTGTAGTCCCTTCCTTACTAATACTTCCACGAAAATTAAGCTCTTTGACGCTCTTGTTATGTGCTCCCATTTCTCCGGAGTATTCGTTTAATGCCATCACACTTCGATCATAAAGTCACCATATCCGACAACACCATTGCATCGTCATGTTGGTAGCTTCTTCTGATCTATGTGAAAATGAACAACTCACATATTAGGTGTCATATATGTGAGTTACCTGAACTCATCATTCTCGCTATTGTTGACTGCCTGTCTGAAAACTTGAAAGAATTTTGTCGTTGCTTTAAGTCATTTTCAGTCAAATTCGCAATTGTCTCATCCACTTTAGCAGATTCTTCATGGTCAACTCTAGTCCATCTCCCGGCCTCGATAGACAGTCACCATCATGAACCTGATACTGGCCAACACTGCTCACCCTCCATACTTAGATGACCACCTGTCTAACTATCAAGACTGAACTAGCAGGCACGCATCAATCAGCCTGAACCACGCATCGCTAGCTGCGCGCTGCACGCAGCTGCTCGCATGCACGTACCGCCGGCTCCTTCGTCCCTGCCGCAGCTGCCTTCGCTACGTGCGCCGCTGCCTAGCTTGCACGCAGGCTTGCCCTGCCGCTAGCTGGGCTGCAAGTCGATCCGGACTCGAACACGCTTGCACTGACTGCAAGCCTTGCATGCGCCGCCGCCTGTTCAGCAGCTTCCGCGATCAATCCATCCGACTGCTTCCCCGCAGAAAAAACCGCGCGCCGCACACGTCGATGACTTCCATACGTATCGCCCGCGATAGATCAGCAGCCCAACTTCGTCTTTGTTTTGATCGACCATCTGCAACCTCTGAACCTCCAAACCTTCTCTGATACCACATGTTAACATCGGATGCGCTAAATCGATCTATCAAGGAGGACGAGCAATCACAGCCCAACACCAAGATTTGGTAACGCGGTTCAGCGATCAATGCCTACATCTGCGGGGCATGCTTTACGAGCGCTCCTGCCCAGATACTATCATAGTAACGTCAACAACAGGCCCGCCGAGGTATACAGGTACATATCAGATCTTGAAACGTCACGCTGGTCGAGCGCCCGTGAACCGTCCCAAGAACGATTTTATGTCTAACCTACAACTTGATTCTAGTCTATTTTGGCTACTTCTGGTGCCTTTATATATAAATAATAGGCCAGGTTACAGAATTCTACTCCAACACTAGTTACAAATTTAATTATATCACTACTTGTACACATATTCGATTCATATCTTAGCAGTACTCAACCGGAGCCTGAGATAGTTCGATTCATATCTCAACAGTACTCAACCGGAGCCTGAGATAGTGAGATGAGATTTTAAAAAAAAACATACGACTTGAAAGAAAAGTATGAGCAGCGCTGGCTCAGATCGGCATGCTCTACGATGGCAAGCGGCGGCGCTGTAGAGCGGCCCAAATTGGCAAGGCCGAGGCAGGTACTGGCCAACGGGCGACATCGCTGGGTATTTTCAGGCCCAGGCGGGGCTGGTCTTCTGGCCCATATGGGCGCTGTCTAGCGGTGGCATATGGTCGGGTACCACTAGAAAAAGACCGACCTTCTTAAAGGTCCGATCCGTCCCGCGAAACGTACGTACGGTTGACACGTGTCAGCCCCACGTGACACGCTCGCCCGCGCGAGTAGAAACGAGAGCAGCTCTGGTACTTACGTCCACGCGCGTACAGCCACGTATATATGTCCGGCCGCGCGAGCACACCTCCGCGCGAGTACAGTTACATACATGAGCGAGTATAAGTACAGTCGCGCACACGAGCAGTTACAGTCGCGCACCCGAGTAAGTACCAGTCGCGCACACGAGCAGTTACAGTCGTGAACACAAGTAAGTACCAGTCGCGCACACGAGCAAGTATAGTTACAATCGCGCACACAAGAAAGTACAGCTACGGAAGTACAGTCGCGAACACGAGTAGTTACAGTCGCGCACACGAGTAAGTACAGGTACAGCCGCACACACGAACAAGTACAGTTACCGAGTAAAAGGGAAAAAATGTACCAAAAACACTAAAAACAGAGGTACTTATCAGTTCAAGCACGAGTACAGTTATGTACACACCACGAGTACAACCATACTAGTGTGGGAAGTACGGAAAAAAATATCTCGAAACCTATTAACATGTGATTTAGTTTTGAAGATCTCAACAGGAGGATCTCAAAGGTGAAAACGGTTCGTAATTTAGACTTAAGGTTTTCAAGATATTTCATTTTGAAAAAAACGAATCTAAGAAATAAAGGAAAAACTAGGACAACCCACTCTTCACATGTCCTTCTCTCTCCTCCCTCGTCTCTACCTTGCTTCCCCTCGCGATACGTGGCGAGCAAGGATGCCACTTCTCGGGATTTTTCTGGTACTACAGCGCGCCACTTATCGCCTGCGGAGCGAGTTGCGTCCCTTTGCAAAGGTTGGTCTTTTTTTTAGAGATTTCGTCCTCCTCCCTATCGCTCGCGCGCCACCTTCCTTCCGTTTCGCTCAAGGATCGGCAATGATGGGCTTGATCTTTGTCAGCCCATTTATGCTACCTCTGGGAACAAACTGGTGGGTTTGACGTACACCGCTGGTCTGTTTCCTGAACCGTACGACTACCGCAACTATTCACAGTCGGGAATCTCTAGTTCGCTGCTGCATCTTTTTTTTTTTCCTTGCTCCCAGTCCAACAGCTAAGCTAGCTCGCTTTTGCTATACTTGCACAGAAACTTGATCCTGATACTCGGCCAGCGAGCTGTGTACGTGCACACATATACGTGTTGTACGTGGAAATCCAGCTATAGCTAAAAGGAAAAAGAACCCACGTGCTTTTCCAAGGACATCTTTAAACCAGATAAATATATAGCTGCCCGCTGCATGCTTGCTAGCTACTACCTCCGTTCCAAAATAAGTGTAACAGTTTTGTCTAGATATAAATGTATCTAGATTTATTTTAGTTATAGATACATCCGTATCAAGATAAACTTGTGGCACTTATTTTAAAATGGAGGGAGTAGTTGAGAAAATTATTTTTGTGTCAATCTGTTGTCGATGGATGGGTCAGGTGGGCCATATGGTACCTGGTAAAAAATGACCAAAACAGCACGGAAAAAGCCATGCAAACTCTACTGCCCATCCCCAACTAGTGTCGTTGCTACATGCACAAGGAACAACATTTTAAAGCTTGAGAAACAAACCGACGAGAAACAAACATGTAGATCAAAAGAAACAAAGTCTCCACTATAGTTGTGACAAGAATCTTAGAAGAACAAAAATGAAATCTCCAAGGAACAAAATTTTAGCGCCCGAGGAACAAACCTCGTCTGCACGAGGAATAAAAATTCTCATCTACAAGAAACAAAAACATTTATAATGAGGAACAACTTGGAGACATATGAGGAACAAGCCCATAGGGAGAACAAACTCATTTGTAGTAAAAACCAACTTTGAGGCATATGAGGAACAACCCCATATCTTGAGGGGAACAAAACCATTTATAAAATGGAACAACTTGGAGGCATATAAAGAATAACCACATAAGTTGAGGGGAACAAACCCATTTCCAGTTAGGAACAACTTGAAGAAATATGACAAACAACACTATATGTTTATGGGAACAAAGCCATTTATAATAAGGAACAATTTGAGGCATATAAGAAACAACCCCATAGGTTGTGGGAAACAAAACCATTTATAATGATGAATAACTTAGGGACATATGAGGAACAAGTCCATAGGTTGAGTAGAACAAACCCATTTGTAGTGAGGAACAACTTTGAGACATATCAGAAACAACCCCATAGCTTCAGGGGAAATAAACCATTTGTAGAACGGAACAACTTGGAGGCATATAAGAAACAACCCCATAGGTTGAGGGAAACAAAATCATTTATAATAACAACTTGAGGCATATAAGGAACAACCCCATAGGTTGTGGAGAACAAAACCATTTATAATGAGGAACAATTTGGAGACATATGAGGAACAAGCCTATAGGTTGAAGAAACAAACTCATTTATAGTGAGGAACAACTTTGAGATATATCAGGAACAACCCCATAGCTTGAGGGGAACAAAACCATTTGTGAAACGGAACAACTTGGAGGCATATGAGGAACAACCATAGAGTAAGAGGAACAAAACTTTCTGAATAAAAGAACAAATAACTATATAGTGGGGAACAAAAAAAATATACACTAGGGAATAAAAAATTTAGAGGAACTAATTGTGAAGAGTAAGAGGAACAAAACTTTCTGAATAAAGGAACAAATAACTATATAGTGGGGAACAAAAATTTATACGCTGGGGGACAAAAAAATTAGTGGAACTAATGGTGAACATTAAGAGGAACAAAACTTTCTGAATGAAGGAACGACTAATTATGCAGTGGGGAACAAATAATTATACACTAGGAAACAAAAAAAATAGTGAAACTAATTATTTAGAATAATAGAAACAATCTCTACTACCTAAAAAGAATCAGAGCATTCCGTCCTGCCAATCGCTCCACTTCGTCGTTTTTTTCGTCCACCTCACCTGCATCGGTTTTCCTTTGGTTTTTCTGGTTTTCTTTCGTCCAAAGCCGCAGTCCTGGCAGTCAGAGTCAGGCACCGCACAACATCACGACCTCCCCGTACACACTACCCCCTCCCCGAGCGCCCGCCGCCACCGTACCAGAGGGATGCGCCTTGCATTGAGGGCGAGCGCTCCATGGATGGTGCTACTCTGCGCGCGGCGAGCTCTCGATTTAATTTTCCCTTTCTCCCCCAACCCCTTCCCCCGCGTAGTGCTACGACAGATGCGGGAGCTAGGGTTAGGTCGCCGCCGCCGTTCTCGATACGCGGTGTGGGTCATGGCAGAAGAGCAGGTCGTGTTGGAAATATGCCCTAGATACAATAATAATATTGTTATTATTATATTTCCTTGTTCATGATAAATGTTTATATCCTATGCTAGAATTGTATTAACCGGAAACATAATACTTGTGTGGTTCAATAAACAAACACAGAGTCCCTGGTGAGCCTCTACTTGACTAGCTCATTTATTAAATGATAGTCATGGTTTCCTGACTATAGACATGAGTTGTTAATTTAATAGCGAGGTCCTATCATTTGGAGAATGATGTAATGGTCACACCCAAGTTAGCAAAGCAATTAGATCCAGTCACTTAGTTTAAATTGTCAGAGCTTTCATTCGCGTTGTAAACTAATTCCTTTGACCATGAGATTATGCCACTCCTTAGTACCGGAAGAATACTTTATGGGCATCAAACATCACTTCGTAACAGGGTGATCATAAATGTGTCTTTCAGGTATCTGTGAAAGTTACTTGTTGGGTTGCATGTATCAAGAGTGGGATTTGTTCATCCACGTGACGGAGAGATATACTCTGGGCCCACTCGGTGATGCACATTCTACATCGCTTGCAAGCATGTGACTAAAGAGTTAGCCACAGAGGATGTTGTATTACGGAACGAGTAAAGAGTACTTGCCGGGAATGCGATTAAACTAGGTATGGTGATATCGATGATCTAATCGCGGGCAAGTAATATATCGCGAGACAAAGAGAATAGTGTAATGAACGTCAAGGTTCAATCGATCAATGATCTTTGATGAATATGTAGGAGTCGTTACGGATATCCAGATCCCATTGATGATTATTGATCGGAGAGGGGTCTCGATCATGTCTGCACATTCTCGGACCGTAGGGTGACACATTTAAGGTTTCGATGTTGCTATGGGTAGTTTCGGGATTAAAGAAAGTGTTTCGGAGAGTTGTGGAATTGTTTCGGGAAGAGGATTAATAATTAATTAATTAATTGAATTAATAAATATTAATATGTATTTATTTAATAGAAAGAAATATGAGGCTAAAAGTAGTCCATGAGGGGTTTTGCTAATGGGGCAACTAAAGGGCCCATATGGGCAAACTATCAAAGAAAGGAGACAAAGAAGAAAAGGAAAGTAAGAAAAAAAAGGATAAGGGGTTGGCCAGGGACGCGCATGCTCGCACCCAGGCCGTGCGTTGCGTGGCTCGCGCGCCCATCGCCTCATGCGCCTATAAAAGGAGAGGTCCGGCATGTCGCGGAATACCAGATTTTGGCCGCCGCCTGTTGCCTCCGTTTTGCCTCCTTTTGCCTACTTTCATCCACCCTGCGCGAACAGGTGAAGCCCTGTCCGCGAAAACTCTCGACCACTACCACGCCATCATGCCACTAGAATAGATCCCATCTACCACATCTCCCCGCTTGTTGGAACAAGGAGGAGGTGTTTTCATCGAGCTGTACGTGTGACAATCTCGGAGGTGCTGCCCGTTGCAGCGCTGGTCGGATTGGATCGCAAAGAAAGTTCGAATACATTGACCGCATTATAAACGCTTCCGCTTAGCGATATACGAGGGTACGTAGATCTAAATCTCTCTCTCGCTACTTGCATCTTGTAGATTGGATCTTGGCTGTTGAAGATTATATCTACTTTTGTTCATTCTTCGTAGATTTTTTTTTGTTTTCTATGCAATGAATCCCATCAGTGGTATCAGAGGTAGATCTATGCGTAGATGTTTTGTGCGAGTAGAACACAATGGTTTTTGTTGGCGTTTGATCTTCTTGTTGCTACCTCCCCACATGTACTGATTTGTTTCGCGGGATAGTGTGATGTAGCGGCCCGGACCAACTTTACTCGTACACTTACGAGAGACCAGTTCTGCGTTTGACGTGCAACTTGTATTGCATAAGCAGCTGGCGGGTGTCTGTCTCTCGCACTATAGTTGAAACTATCTTTGCAAAGGGTGGCCTCACTAAAGTTAATAAGCAACTTGTATTATCAGCGTTTGTGGTTTGTGATGCGTAGGTAAGAACGGTTCTTCTTCTACCCATAGAAGCCACGTAAAACTTGCAACAACAAATAGAGGCGTCTAACTTGTTTTTCAGGACATGTGATGTGGTATGGCCAAAGATGTGATTTGATATATTTGATGTATGAGATGATCATGTTTTGTAAATTTTGTCACGACTTCTTCGATGAGTATGTCAACCGGCATGAGCCATATGGTTGTCTTTAATATTTTGTATGGCCTGCGAGCCAATATTCAAAGCCATGTAATTTCATTACTTTATTGCTATGAGTTAGCTATAGTTGTAGTTACAACACGTGGTGGAGGCAATCATGGTGGCGCCGAAGGACATAGGCGCCATGTGATGGAGATCACGTTGGTGCGTTGAAGATGGAGATCAAAACACCGATGCAACACAACATCCGGGTATATTTAACGGAGGCTCGTGAAGGCCATGGAGGACATCATGGTGAAATATGATTGTACCATGAGAAACTCCCTGGGGTATGTCATTCAATTCGTGTATGTAGAAGATGGCATCCCCCTAGAGAGTCCTCACTTTACCAAGTTATTTGACTAACAGAAGGATAACCTAAAACACTGATGGAATACACCATCTGGGTGAGGGGGTATATATAGGGTCATGATGGAAGAAGAAAAAGGGCAGGAAAGGAGCGGAGGGAAAAGAGAGAGGTAAAGAGAGGGTAGGACAGGAATGGCCAAAAAGAGAGAGGGAATGATAGGGCGGGAAAGAGAAAAGGAAAGCGATGAATGAAAGAAAGGGCGGGAAAGAGAGGGCAGAAAAGAGAGGACGGGAGAAAGTGGCAAGAAGGAGCAGCAGGAAAGAGAGTGGGAAAGAGCGGTGGGAAAGAGAGGGTGGGAAAGAGAGGCATGAATGAGAGGGTGGGAGAAAGGGGCTGGAAAGGAGTGGCTAGAAAGAGAGAGGGATAGAGAGATGGGAAAGAAAGGGCATGAAAGAGAGGGCAGGAGAAAGTTGTTGAGTATGTGGAATACCCAATACCAGATGAAGGCAATATTATCCACAGAGTAGGCCGAATGGGCACTGTCAGCCCAGGCCTTTTTGGACGATTGGGATGGGCCACGCCGCCAAAGGAAGCCCATCTTCCACAAGAACCAGCTCAACCTAGAGCCAAGGACCAGACGGAGTCGCGGCATGCCGAAACATCTTGATCATGGCCATAACGGGGTGCCAGATCATGGCCACGCCGCTACACACGATCCCACGTAACGGACTCCGGTCATTACACGCATTAACAGGGGACATGTAACTCCCATCGGGCCATATCATATAAGGCAGATGAAGAACACCACTACTAGACAAACCATTCTAACCGCAAACACATACCAATATTCTGAGCACAACTGTTCACAGATCAATCAAACACCACCACCAAACATGAGTAGGGTTGTTGCCCGTGTTCATCCGTGGGCCCGAATCTATATACATCGTTGTGTCCCTTATGTGCTACCCATCGGATCTTGGCCTCATACTACCCTACAAATCTATTGCCGGAAAAAAATCCGACAAACATGGCGGGAAAGAGAGGCAAAAGATCAACTCAAAAAGGTGGTTTACATCACAATTAACACAAAAAGAAAAGGAAATTTTTAAAAAATTACTTTGCCGAGTGTCCCAGAAAAACACTTGGCCTCTGTCATAAGATCTGTCAATATAATAAGTAGGAAACAAATATTATAGAGTGACACATCTGTATAACTTCTACATCTTTAGATGTATGGACCGAACTAGTTTGAAGTGCATTTAAAATGGATAAAGCCTTTCATATATATAGGGTACCTGAGGATAGAACCAGGAGGGCAATATTGAAGATCACCATGTTGGAGAACCTCATCTTTCTTTCAAAAATCCTGATGTTTGTTGCAATCCCAACTGGTGGTGTTCTTGACAATGGTTCCACACGTATATACTTTTGAGGATGAGCTTCTGGCAAAGGGTGAAGGAGATATTCCAATCAGGTACAGTGTTCCTAGAGATGGCACATGACTTTTGCGTGTGCTCAGCGGCATGCTGGAGCACATCTTCCAAGCATATCATGTATACTATCACTATTAAGACCAAAGCAGTCCTTTGAGCCATTCACCCAATTGCAAATAGAGCAATATCATCTTGGGGAGGAAGCCCGAAGAGCATATCAAAAAGAAAACCACTTCTTTATTCTAACCGTTCCCTCGCTTTCAAATGGAATAGAATCTTATACCCCAAGAGAGAAAGGGAGAGGAGTATATCAGGAAGAAAATATGGTAAATTTCTGTAGCAAATTTATTATAGCTCTAAGATATTTCGTTTCAGACCGGTCGAACTATAGCTATAAATTTCTATAACAATTATCATAGCCTTGTTTATTTATTGCCGTAATTATTATAGCCTTGTAGTTGTATCCTGTTGGGAAGTTGGAAGGAGGATAGAGGTGAAACCTCAACAGACAGCCTAAGCTCACCTACACATGCCAAAAATTCCAATAAAAATATTCATGGCTTGTGGGGTGATCGTTGGTGTCCACCTCTCTTTGCCACTGATGTGGGAGAATACTCGGTGGCGGAGCTACAACGGAAAAGTTGGGCGGGCCAGAAATAGAGAAAACAAAATTAATTGAATAA
The DNA here is from genome assembly GCF_022539505.1 of Lolium rigidum. Classification (NCBI taxonomy): domain Eukaryota; kingdom Viridiplantae; phylum Streptophyta; class Magnoliopsida; order Poales; family Poaceae; genus Lolium; species Lolium rigidum. The sequence goes on from NC_061511.1 coordinate 39,824,589, forward strand.
CTAAAAATTTGGGGATTTTTTGGGTCAAAAAATAATAATTTGAGGAAATTTGAGTAAAAATATCATGCTATTTAATAGCTAAAAATGGGGAAAAAGAAATTCACAGGTGCTAGACTGGCGAAGATATATGTCCTACCAAGTACTAAATATTGAGTTTCCGCAGGAGTACATGCTACCAACGGCAATCATCGAAGCAACCAAAGATTGGGTCTACTTGGACCATTTTCTTATTGGGCTTTTGCCTCACTAGCCAAGATAGCTGGGACTAGTGTGCAATTGCAAGGATGGCTCGGCCAGAACCAGAATAGATGCACGAGGCTGCTGGCATTGTTTGATGTTTGGTCGCTAGGCGGCTTGGGCGCTTGGCTCTACCAGTTCTATCAAATTGGGCCAACAATACATAGGTATAGAGGCCTTTTTTTTTGAAAAATCATGGGCTGGCCGTGGCCCAGTTCGGCCCTCACGTAGCTCCGCCAGTGAGAATACTTAAATGAAAATCGCCCATTAAGGTTTGGTTCTTCCCTCACAGTCAAATGGAGTCGAATCATATATGCTGGTCTTATGCATTAAGAAAAAATGATTGTAAATTTCAACTGAAAATTTACTGTCACCAATAATATTGTGATACTTTGTAGCACAATTTTGTATTATTTTGGATACGAATATCCCTTTAATTAGTAAGTCTTTTCCCACCGGATTTTCCACCCTAACCTTAACCTTGGTCAATAGATATTATTTAAGTTTTCTTGGTCACATAATATGGTGAGAACAGGATTCCATTGGTAATTGTAATGACAAGGCCTAGGGGCGTGCAAGTTGTCTCTATCCAAATGCTCGTGGTACCATATATATATGTATATTGGTTACTCTATTCCAACAAGAAATCACCTTAGATTGAGGAAATAGTAAGTTGGTGATCACCACGATTGCAGCCACCACATCGAGCACCGCACTCACCATGAAGCTCCTCTTTGATTCCAACCCACTGCACCTGCGCATGGCATTTGCCAATGCTGACATGAACTATGCATATTTTAATTTGAATTCATGTTACTTTAGATAAATTTAATAAAATGAAATAACTAGATATGCTATATGTGCGAGAGTATCATAAATATCTTGCCACTATATAAATTGGAATGGTAATACTCTTATTCCTATTTGTTAACACATCCGGTTCGTATTCGTATTGGTATCCATTTCAAAAGAAAATAAGTCTGTACTCTTTTATATCGAATCCATTTCCACCCATACCAATATCCATGCATTCTATGAGGGAAAAAGAGATGAGCACAATAATAAGATGGAAGAAAGGTAAACTACTTGAGCAGACTTATTGTAACAATGAAAATATTGTCTACATAAATAAATAAAATTCACAGACCACAAAACTTCATATTTTTTATGAAATTTTGTAGATATTAAATACTGCATGCTATTTGTAAGCGCTATGATTTTATTCATAATTTTTCAAAGTGATTTTTTAAAAGAAAGGTGCATACCTAAATTAAAAATACGGGCTACTGAGTACACATGGAATGACAAATGAGAAAGCAAAAGTCAAAATTCTGCAACTAAAATATTTAGTTGGATCCAATGTGACAAAGTGTGTGTATGTGTGTATATATATTTGACACTTTAAACACAAGGTATATAGCTAATATTGAAAGACATAGACAGTTCTCAAATTATTTTGGCATAGAAAATTGAAAGGGTAAAAAAGTACTCATGGTTGGTAAGGGAAGCGTTTGTGTCCCCGTCCTTCCACCACTGATGAAGGCAAATATTAAAAAGAAAATGGCTCAATAATTTTTGTACTTCTCTCACTTTCAAACGGAGTAGAATCATATACGCTGGTCTCACTCATTAAGAATACTAGATAATACCCCACGCGTTGCGGCGGAATTATATGATATACAATTAAATTATTAAGCACAGACTAAAATAGAGCATATAGAAGAAGAACGTTTTGCGTGATAAATTACAAAGCGTGGCTCAGGACGATAAGCAAGAAACCAAGAATCGCGTACACATTTGGAAAATGCACTCCCATGTGGTACACACAAAAGTATAGCATAATCAAGCTCACATTAATATCAAATAGCATATAAAAAATATTATATCACAAATGGCTGTATTGTATATACATAGAAAAAAAAATCTTATTTGTAGTATGTGCAGAACATAAACTATGACTAATTTTTCATATCTTTGAACTGAACGGAAATCCATTCATATTTGATCGCAAAGGTAGGTCCACCCGAGCCGAGCACACTGATATATTGTTATCAGACCAACAATATCTGTATTTCAAGTTAGAACATGAATACATTGGATTCGCTTCAAGCATTGATTGAAACACAGAAAACCAATATATTGGAGAAAAATCTATGTTTGATCATCCAGAGAACATAGTATGAAGAAAGAAAATTTAAAAGGACTGTTCGATGATGTTGTGTAAGCAAACTGGAGGTATTTTATTTTGCTTCAGTTACTCATCCACACAACTACTTAAACATAATTATTTGTGCATGCAGTTCTTTTAAAGGCGAAAAAAGCTAGCATTTTGTACTCTATGAAGGCGAAAAACATGTCTAGCTAGCGAAGCCTGTAGCAATTTTCGGCAATAAATGTTAGAAACTTAGGATAGCATCATTTTAACTCGTGATACCTCTTTCCCTGCAAAAACAGATAAATAGAGAGAAGAAAAACCATATGTCAGAATTAGAATATTTTACCCAAAATCTGAAAAATGCATACCATTGGTGGTCACACATTTCAACATCATGCAAACCTGAACACACCAAATGATGGAAGCACAAATTTCCTATTCCTTGTATAAAATTATTCTTGGTCTCCACCTGAGCCAAACAAAACAAATAATTTATAATCAAGTTCAAATGCCGTAATGGAATCAAAAGCTTGTAGTATTGTGCTGGAACAGAAAGGCAAGTAAGATAATAGCAAGATGCACTTCCCGTCTACATGTGATCCTTTGCCACCTGCTTTCAGAATCCTTTGAGGGATGGAACAGTAAATGACCGGTAGGTACAGATTGTCTACCATGGACAATTGGTCAATAGTTGTACGAAGCGACCGGAATCAGCTTCCAGCGGCTGGTTGCCTGGACAGATTGATGGGCGGATGCAGCGGCAAGCTCGAGCTGGTCCACATGTAGCGCGGTACCATGGCAGGGTGGATGCTGTTCTCGCTAAGAAAAAACTGGTCGACCTGCTCCAGAAAGGCGGGGCGAGCGGCCGTCCGTTGCGGTGAGGTGGATGCAATGGCAAATCGCCATCAGGGCCAATGCAACATGACTACGAATCCGAACGAATTCATTGCTTTAGGCTCTGGGGAAGATAGCGAGAGGATATTTAGCGATGTGCTAGGCAAGAAATCACGGTTGAGCATTGAGAATTTATAGGAGGACATGGGAGGGGAGGGGAGAAGACCGCACAGAAGATATTTAGGTCAATTTCATGCGCAGCTGTTTCTCAAAAAACCGTGGGGAGAGGAAGAGGGAGGGCTCCGGTGCAGCTTGTTTCTCGCGGAAATCGTGGGGAGGGGCTGCGGTAGTGCGGTGGACATTGATTGTGAGGAGGAGATGGTCGGTCGATCAGAAATCTTCTCGATGGAGAAGAAAACCAGTTCTGGGTTGGTTGCTTCTATTGCCGGTGGGCCGAGTAATGGGCTTCAGTTACATATCGCAGGAACCACCATCGGATCAAAACGGTATTTTTCCGAATAAAGAGAAGAATGGAATTTCGTCGACATCAAAGAAACATAAAAGAACTGAAGTTGCTGATGTGGCAAGTGGCTGAGGTGGATAGGTTGCATGTCAAGAGAAATAGTTAGTGGGGATGAACTATTTAGGTATTATATGGTGATAAAATAGCACTTCTCTTAAGATTTTCACTTTTCTTTCCATTTTTCCTTTTTGTTTACTTTATTTTTCCCACCTTTCTTTCCACACACTTTTACATCGCGAGAGGGTCTTAACAACCATGAATGGATAGTTACTAAAATGATGTTCCATAAATATGTCCCAATGAATGATGTAAAGTGTGCATGGTAGTATAACCAACTAACTTAAATGGCATATATGATGAAGTTATCAGGATAGGTTCAAACCGTGGACTCAATGACACGACCGAAATTTCAGTTTAAGAGATTTTGATATACTAGCGAATTATGCAAATTAGTGTGGTGTATGATGCATTCAGGTAAATATAAACAGGTTCACCATTTTGGTCATGCATGTAACCTGTGATGCATTCACTAATCATATGAAATTCTTTTATTGCAAGACAACGTGGGTGTGGAAATTCCTATATTACGTGGACTAGTAATTTTTTGTTTCAAAAAATCAATTTTTGTGAGCTGTACAAAATAGTTTGATCTGGCAATAACAAAGCGCTAGCATCAAGAATCTGGATGAAAGTTGATGAACTTCTGGCAAAGGGCGAAGGGCGAAGGTAGAGTGTTCATACAGACGGCACACGTCTTCTGCGTGTGCTCAGCGACAAGCATGAGCGGATCTGCCAAGCACATCATGTATAACCTCCCTATTACAATCAAAGCAGTCCTTTGTGCCGTTCGCCCAACTGCAAATAGAACAATAACATCTTGGGATGGAAGCCGGATGAGCACAGGAAAAAAGAAAACCACCTCTTTTTTCTGTCCGTTTCCTCTCTTTCAAATGGAATAGAATCATATACTCTAAGAGAGAAAGGCACATCAGTATATAAAGAAGAAAATATGGTCAATTTCTATAACAAAATTATTATATCTATAAAATATAATTTTCACGTGTGGAATTATAGTTATAAATTTCTATAACAATTTTATAGCCCTATTTTTTTGCCATAATTATTATATCGTTGTAGTTGTAGCCTTGTAGGGCAGTTGGAAGGTGGATATAGATGAAACCTCAACACCCAAGCCCAAGCTCACCTATAGCTGCAACCACAATTTTTTTGGTGAAGCCAAAAATTTGAGTAAAAATATGTATGGCTCACAGGGTGATCATCGGTGTCCACCTCCCTTTGCCACTCATAAAGGAGAATACTTAAATGAAATTCAGTCATTAAGTTTTGGTTCTTCCCTCACACTCAAATGGAGTAGAATCCAATATGCTGGTTTCCCGTATTTATAAGAACTGATGGTAAATTACTACCGAAAATTTACTGTCACGATTAATATTGTGATGTTTTGTAGCAAAATGTTGTATTATTTTGGATGCGGATCTCTATCTGTACGAAAAAAATTCTTTTCACGCTAACCTTATCCATTTCTTTTTTGCGAGTAGATAACCTTATCCTTGGTCACGAGATACTCTTTAAGCTTTCTTGGTCAGACGATAGAGTGAGAACATGATTCCCATGGAATTTTTTTTTTTGAGAAACACAATACAAACGCAGACGCTCACATACACGCGCATACACTCACCCCTATGAACGCACACACGCACACCCTACCCCTATGAGCACCTCCGGAAGACTGAGCCGGCGGATTGGATCTTGAAATTGATGAAGTCACCACAGGCGCCTCGCTATCGACGGGAACGTCGTCTCCCACTCGAATGAATATTCCGCCTTTATAAGACACACAGATGTCAAACCTGGGGTTTGAACTCTGGTGGGCTGGGGGTACAACCACCCTCCAAACCACCCAACCTCAAGTTGGTTCTCATGATTCCCATGGAAATTGTAGTGGCAAGGCCTAGGGGTGCGCCGTGTCTATATCCAGATGCTCATGGCACCATATATATATATATTGGTTACTCCTTTCCACCAGGAAATAAGCTTAGCGTTAGGAAATAGCAATTTGGTGATCTCCATCATGGCAGCAACCACGCTCACCATGAAGCTCCTCGTCGATTCCAGCCCGCCGCGCCCACGCGTGGTGTTCGCGGAGGCCGGCAAGGACACGGTCGACTTCCTCTTCTCCCTCCTCGCCATGCCTTCCGGCACAGCCGTGAAGTTGCTGGGGATGGAGTCCATGGTCGGCAGCATCGCCAACCTCTACGCCAGTATCGAGAAGCTTGGCGACCCTTACATGGAGCCTGGCGCAACCAAGGAGGCTTTCCTCTGCCCCACCGTGCTATCCCCTGCGGCGAGCCCCAAGAGCTCCCTCTTATGCTTGCCGGGGCCGCCCTCGGCTCCGAAGAGTTTTTATAGATGTGACCGTGGTGGTTTGTACAGCAGCTGCCGAAACTACGTGACGAACGACAGAGGTGCTCGCTGCCCTGCCTGTGGAAGCCAGATGATTTATGATTCCCGGTATGTGTCATCCGGAACTGTTACCCAAGAAGCCAAAGGGTTCGTGCAGGGTGGCATGGCGACGTACACGGTGACGGACGATCTCATGATCTTTCCCATGTCGAACATCTCCAACATGGCGATGCTCAACACCGTCGCAGTAAGGAACCTTAGCGCACTCCAGGAGAAGACCGTGCAGATCGGGTACGAGGAGGTAACCATGCATATATTCGTCATTGATCACACTGCCTCTCAATCCACATGCATATTCCGTTCTCATTTTATTTGTGAAACCATCAATCACGTGTTGTGTTTTTTCCATAATGCATTTGTAGGGGTTAGCGATTGTGAAGGCCTCTCTGCAGTCCAAGACTGTCCTCACTGATGTTTTCCTTCGCAAGAAGCCGAACAGCAGCACCCCTTCGTTGTCTAACAACGATAGGTCCCTCCCCTGGGGTGCTTGAAGCGTGTGAAAGTGCAGCTTGACCCTTGTGGCTGGCTACAATTAATTTTAAAGGGAAGGCTTTGCAGCCCAGCTTAAAATTAATTAAGCCACTCACGGCAGAAGTACAAGGGTGCTGATCACAGCTTACAAAAACAGAAACAGGTAAAAAGAAACAGGACAGGCCTAAAGCTAAGCAACGAAGAACAGGGGCGCTAGCCAGAGCTCTGCAGCCATCGATCTTCAAGACGTCGCTTAGGAACTGCCCCAGCCGGAGAAAGCCACCTGCTTCCAAGACGGGACGAACTGGAGTTGCAGAGGAGTAGCACCGATCCGGGATCCGAGACGAAGGAGCAGCCCGCACGCAGGAAGGGGAGGAAGAGCCGGGCCTTGACGTCTCTCATGTCAGGATTGCTTCCGGAGGGGAACCCTATCCCCTCGCCCAGGCTCGTGGGCGCCGGACCGCCGGCAAGCATCACCGCCATGAGCACCACGCCAAGGAACCACCAAAAAGGATGCCTGCAGAAACGAGCCCAAGAACTTCCTCGGTGGCCACGAACCAGCACCGCACCAAGCGCCGCCGAGCAACACACGACCAACTCGCCAAACACACGGAGCACCTTGTCCCAAGGCAGCGGCTTCAAGAAGCTCACGGCACCGAGGCGCCGCCGCTGCCCGGCCCGGGGGACCTAGGGTTTTCACCCGGGACGCTACCTGGTGATGGAGACCCCCACGACGCCTCCAGGGAGGACCACGGCGCCCGTTGGCGTCGCCGTCGTCGGGCTGGACAAGCCAGCCAGGGCTTTCGCCCGGTTCCACAGGTGGGCGGAACCCATGCGCGCTGAGACCCCAGCCACAGATCGGGCGGCCGGAGACCGACCCCACCCAGATCTGGCGGAGAGATAGCGGCGGAGAGGAGACCGAGCCGCCGGCCTCCAGATCTGACGCCAGGGCGCCGAAGCCACCCGGACGACCCCACCCATCCGCTCGCCGCCCCTGCGGCCAAGCAGAGGGTACAGCACCCGCGAGCGCCGCCCGCCGTCGAGCCAGCCTCGCCGCCACCTCCCGTGGCCGCCGCCCCGGAGCCCGGGGCCCCGCCGGGGAAAGCACCGGAAGGCGCCACCCCCGGACCACGGCTACTCCGCAGAAGCAGCGTGGAGCGAAGGAGCCCGCCCAACGTCGTCGCCGGCAGCGGCGAGCCCGGCGCGGAGGTCCTCCACCTATCACCGCGCGGGGAGCCGAGGACCCAGATCCCCGCCGCCCCCTTCACCGGCGCCGCGGGCTTAGCCCGGTAGCGCCTCTAGGGGCGACGAGGCGGGGGGAGGAGGGAGGGGGAAGGGGCGGCGGCGATCTAGGGTTACTCTCCCCCGGTCGCCTGGAGGGGGCGACGGGAGGAGAGCTAACCTGTGGTGTCTCCGTTGCCTTCGTTCTCCGGCTACAATTAATCAAGTCGTCACGTACGTTGTTGGTGCCTATAGTGGCCACTAGCTGGCAAGTAGATGTTGCTTGCTTGTACCCAGCTTATGCACTTTCAGGGTGCTCAAACTGATTGTGTATGTTAATTTGGTTGGTCATTTCGGTGGTCATGCTTATAGTCTGTTTTTTTTTGTCTATCAGGTGGTAGGCTGGGTTATAAGTTTCCCCGCTGAGTCTTATCATTTTGTTTGCCCTTGTACGCTATTTGACATTGATCAATAAAGTTATGGCTGTGTGCATCAAAAAATGTAGACGCCGGGAGGTAGGCCCTTTCTTTATCGAAAACTGCTTGTAGTCTGTGTTGCATCCAAAAAATGATTTTCGGCTCCTGGCCGGTTGCATTTGTTTCCCGGTAAAACATACAAAAGCAAGCTCTACAGAAAAAAATCACATGCAAACTTCTTTATGTGCATTTGTTTCCCAAAAAAAAAAATGTAAAAGCAAGTGCTAAATAATAATAATAATAAAATAATATGTCAAACTTGAATCCACAGAAACGAGCCATGATTGATTATTAGATTTGCTTGTTGTTTTTGTTTTGCACATCATCATGTCATCATCCATATTTTGCATCCCAAAATTATTTTTGTTAAACTTTATTTTTTTGATCGATAAAATTATTTCCCTCTTCTTGTCTCAAATTAAAACATTATTTTCTGATCTCTTTTCCTTTTACTGAAAATCAATTACAAAATGGGTTTGCAAATAAAATAACAGAAAACGTTTTATAAAAAAAGGGGAGAGATCCCCACCGGACCAAGCCTAGCCCAAACAGTCCTTCCCTCTCCTCTTCTAGCCCAGCTCGGCCTCCATGCGTGCGCAGCCAATTTGGCCCAGCCGGTTGAGGGAACCCTAGGGTTCCCTCGCATTTTTGCATTCCCACCCCCGCCGCCGGTCCTTTTGCTTCTGGCCCCGCCACCTTCTCCTAATTCTGTTCTGGTCCTCCCACCTCTCATCCACTCCTTCTCCCCACCCGCTCAACCGCGACGCCCTCCTTAGGCTCCGGTCGCCGCCGCGCAGCGCTCGCCGGACCTCTTCCTCGCCACCCTCCTCGCTCTCCTCCCTGCACCTCTAGCCGCACTCGCCCCATCCTCTGGTCACGCGATGCCACGACGCCGTCCAACCTCTCCGCTACTGGCCGTGGCCCCGCCTTCCTGTTCAATTTTGCCGCCGGACGACGCCGTCCCGCAGCGTGAGCGCCACCACAAGGATGCCCTCGACCTGAGCACCCATGAGAGCACCTCTACATGTCATTCCTCTATGCACAAGCATGCACGTGACCTAGCCCAGCAGTACCTCCGGTCTCCCATTCGTGACCGTCGCCCGCGCATCCCCTTCTCCGACCGCCGCCAACTCGAGCTCCTCCCCGCGAAGCCCCGTTCGCTCCAGCCATGTGCGTGAGCGCGCGCGACCTCCTCCTCCTCTGGTCATCAGAGCACCGCCTCCCTGCACCGGAGCCCGCCCTGCTCAATCCCTACTGCCGGCGCTCTTGCAGGTTCTTGACCTGCGACTGCGGCCTCTCTCTCGCTCGCTTGCGTGCATGCCCTATCCGCCTCGTGCCTGCCTACGCTGCATGCGCACCACCACCAGCGCCACTCGATCCCCTGCCTCCCACTACTAGAAAAATGCCTATTAGTGGCGCACCTAAAAGGGTTAGCAGTGGCGCACCATGGTTCGCCACTACTACCATGCCACTGGTAAGTGTTAGTAGTGGTGCACCATTTGATGCGCCACTGGTAATCCATATACCAGTGGCGCACCAAATGGTGCGCCACTACTAACACGTTGGTTCGCCACTACTAACCAAAAAGGGTGCGCCACTACTAACCAAAAAAGGTGCGCCACTAGTAAAATTTTGAAATTTGGATTTGGATTTGGATCTGGATCTAGCACCATATTTTCGCTTTTTTTGCTTGTTTTTTGCTTTTTTTGTTTTCCAAATTATTTGTCCTGTTCATCTAGCACCATTTTGTTGCTCTTTTTTGTTTTGTACTATGGGAGAGCTTGGAGGATGGAGAAGAGAGGGAGGAGAGGAGAGGAGAGGATGGAGAGGAGAGAAGAGGATGTAGGATGGAGGAGAGGATGGAGAATGGAGAATGGAGGAGACGAGAGGATGGAGGAGAGGGCCACCGGAGAGGAGGGAGGTTCGCCGGAGTGCTTGGAGGAGAGGAGGCTGGAGTGGTTGGAGGAGAGGAAGGAGGAGAGAATGGAGGAGAGGAGGAGGAGAAGAGGATGGAGGAGAAGAGGATGGAGGAGAGGACGAGGAGAGGAATCTGTGGAGGAGGGAGGTGGATATATAGGAGGGTAGTCGGGGTAGGTGCGGGTAGATTCGAATTTTGGAGGCGGGAAGGTTAGCAGTGGCGCACCACAAGGGTTGGTGCGCCACTGCTAAGATTTTTTTTTAATTTTTTGCCTGAAAACTAAAACCTGAAAAAACTCTTGTTTTCTTTTCGATTTTGAGGAATGTAAAAAATCACTAAACGGCTGAAGGCCGTTGAAATCGGATGCAAAATTTTCCGTAGATACATTTTCATATAAAAAATGTTTTCATCGGAGGCCGTATGCAACCAGAAAAGTCATTTTACCGAAACATGACGCCATTTTGCAAAAAAAGTCGAAATTCATGTTTGTTAATTTTCCTTACAACTAGATGACATAACAAATATACATCTCGAAGAATTTTATTTTTTTGAGTTTTTTTATCATTTTCTTTTATTTTCTTCAAAACTAAAAAGGCGATCCACTTGGGGGGGGGGGGGGGATATGGGCAGAATTTTGGCCCCCCTTACCAATGGCGCACCATGCCATGGTGCACCATTGGTAAGGGGGTCAAATTTTGCCCATTTTCAAACCCATGCCCATGCTTACTAGTGGCGCACTCCTATCTCAAATAGCAGTGGCGCACCATGCCATGGTGCGCCGCCACTGGTAAGCCTGTGGGTAGGGGGTGATCAGGAAAAAAATAGCAATGGCGCATGGTTCCCATGGTGCGCTACTATTATCTTCCCTAGCAGTGGAGTACCTGGAAGTGGTGTGCCACTGCTATATAGCAGTTGCGCACCACTACCATGGTGCTCCACTGCTAGGGATATTGTGGCTAGGCCTTTTTCTAGTAGTGTCCCCTTGGACAGGTGCACGCAAACGGCAACAGTAGCCCGGTGTTTTTGTCATCAACGATATCTTCCGAAGATGCGCATGCCAAGTGCTGCCTCGCCAGGGAAGGAGACCGACAACCGCAACCGGAAACCCGAAGGCCTCCATCATGGACTCAAGGACTTCTTCCCGGATCTGAATAATGTTGAACCTGAAGTCGTCTACTTCCTTTCCCAAACCGAAAAGTGTGAACCTAACCTATCCCTATTTTACCCTATTTTATACATGTGGCATCTATTTTGTTGCATCAAAATCATACATGTTACATCGCATCGCATATCTTGTGGTTGTCCGTGGGTAATAGTGATTCACCTAATAATTAAATATGGAATGTGTGAAACTTGTTATTTTGTCCCGGTTCCATTTAATTTTGTGTAGCTCACCCATGCCATGTCTTGCCATGCTAATCAACATTTAATATTGCTGGTAGAAAAACAACTCAAACCTAATAATTAATTGTCGTGATTCTGATTCCACTTAATTTGGATAAGTTACATTGCATCATTGTTGTCATGCCATGCATATCATATCTTGATCATGCTGATTCTTTTGCTGTAGTAGTAAGTTGTGCATCCATTGTTTGTTGTAGCATTTTGCTTCTTCTTGGATAGGACATTGAGTTGATGCGAGCTACGACAAGTTCTGTGGATGTTCCTCGACAATCTTTGCCAGGCAAGCATTTCCCTCCCCTATCCTCCCCAGGGGCTTTTACCTATTTTTGGTTTATGCTTATTCTAGCCTTGAGTTGCGTTATTGTCACGTGTCCTATCCACCTGTTTACCCTAAGCAGCCCATACTGCCACCACATCCCTCCTAAAGCTGTTGTTTGGTTATCGGGTCTGCCTTGCGAGTCGTAGGCATGCTTAGTACCGTTGATACATCTTATTACCGTTATTGATGTCGTCATAGTTATCTTATCAGGTTATCCGTTGGGGATTGTGTTACATGCTACATGGTTATAATCTGTTGAAGGGTATCATGGTTACTTTAGTTGTTTAATTGCTAAGCGGTGGCATCAGTGGGTCATATCCTTTGGCTTTATGAGAGCTCACTTTTGTTTCCTGGAAACTTAGGACCCGAGTTCTTGTTATCTATTTCGAGGCTGAGTGCTCTAACCACATGTGGGGATAGTGGGACTCCCTCGACCACTGGCTGGATTCTACAGCTTTGTCCAGTGGCCACAACTAGTTCGCGATGTTTCCTTTTGGTTCTTACGTGTATGCAATCTTGTTCCTTCTTTACTTTTGGGGAAGCCAATGTGTGCCTTGTATCCCTTTGTTCTTGTACGCACGTATAGGTTTGTGTCCTGTGCGTTTATCGCATGCTGAAGTGGGTTATTCTCCCATGTGTGCGCTCTTTCCCGCGAAGGCCGTTCTCGCAAAACAGCTAGGTCTATCTCGGATATTTGGCCAGACTTCGTCACAGGTTTAACTTAGTTAGGTGGCTTCCTAGACTTTGTTGTCGTGAACGAAAGTGTGATTCGTGATGCTCCACCTTATTGCCATTGCTTTTGGTGTTGAACGTGCGTGTGGGCACATTCGGACACCCCTGCAGGGTTAAATCTTTTCGAAAAGCCATGTCCGCGGTTATGGACGATTTGGAGCTGTATGACTCGATCATAGACAAGTTACATTTGGTGTTTCAATACTAATAACTTGCGTAGTAAGTTAGAACAACTTTAGCAATAAATGGCTAAAATTTGTCAAATGTGTGAGTGCCTGTGCATTGTTTCTTCGTTATGAGCGAAGGGGATATATGTCTTGGTTGTGTATTGTTTGTTGTAGCATCTGTTGTTTCAATACTAATGCTGGGCAGGTACGAAGACATGTTCAATGAAGTCGACGACGTTAGCGAGGTTACCTTCCGACTTGGCATGGGCAGGGTTATGGACGCCATCGGTTATCTTCAGGACTCTTAGTCCTATTTGTACTCTTCTCTGTACTCGGACGTATTTGGTTTTCCGTATGATTTGTATCTTTGCATTGTATACATTTGTATTGTTGGCTCATTGGAGTCGTTGTTGTATATAAGTCCTCTTGTGGGCTATGTCGTGAACTTGTTGTAATGATTACTTTGGATACGAATATCTCTTTAATTAGTAAGTCTTTTCCCACCGGATTTTCCACCCTAACCTTAACCTTGGTCAATAGATATTATTTAAGTTTTCTTGGTCACATAATATGGTGAGAACAGGATTCCATTGGTAATTGTAATGACAAGGCCTAGGGGCGTGCAAGTTGTCTCTATCCAAATGCTCGTGGTACCATATATATATGTATATTGGTTACTCTATTCCAACAAGAAATCACCTTAGATTGAGGAAATAGTAAGTTGGTGATCACCACGATTGCAGCCACCACATCGAGCACCGCACTCACCATGAAGCTCCTCTTTGATTCTAACCCACTGCACCTGCGCATGGCATTTGCCAATGCTGACATGAACTATGCATATTTTAATTTGAATTCATGTTACTTTAGATAAATTTAATAAAATGAAATAACTAGATATGCTATATATGCGAGAGTATCATAAATATCTTGCCACTATATAAATTGGAATGGTAATACTCTTATTCCTATTTGTTAACACATCCAGTTCGTATTCGTATTGGTATCCATTTCAAAAGAAAATAAGTCTGTACTCTTTTATATCGAATCCATTTCCACCCATACCAATATCCATGCATTCTATGAGAGAAAAAGAGATGAGCACAATAATAAGATGGAAGAAAGGTAAACTACTTGAGCAGACTTATTGTAACAATGAAAATATTGTCTACATAAATAAATAAAATTCACAGACCACAAAACTTCATATTTTTTATGAAATTTTGTAGATATTAAATACTGCATGCTATTTGTAAGTGCTATGATTTTATTCATAATTTTTCAAAGTGATTTTTTAAAAGAAAGGTGCATACCTAAATTAAAAATACGGGCTACTGAGTACACATGGAATGACAAATGAGAAAGCAAAAGTCAAAATTCTGCAACTAAAATATTTAGTTGGATCCAATGTGACAAAGTGTGTGTATGTGTGTATATATATTTGACACTTTAAGCACAAGGTATATAGCTAATATTGAAAGACATAGACAGTTCTCAAATTATTTTGGCATAGAAAATTGAAAGGGTAAAAAAGTACTCATGGTTGGTGAGGGAAGCGTTTGTGTCCCCGTCCTTCCACCACTGATGAAGGCAAATATTAAAAAGAAAATGGCTCAATAATTTTTGTACTTCTCTCACTTTCAAACGGAGTAGAATCATATACGCTGGTCTCACTCATTAAGAATACTAGATAATACCCCGCGCGTTGCGGCGGAATTATATGATATACAATTAAATTATTAAGCACAGACTAAAATAGAGCATATAGAAGAAGAACATTTTGCGTGATAAATTACAAAGCGTGGCTCAGGACGATAAGCAAGAAACCAAGAATCGCGTACACATTTGGAAAATGCACTCCCATGTGGTACACACAAAAGTATAGCATAATCAAGCTCACATTAATATCAAATAGCATATAAAAAATATTATATCACAAATGGCTGTATTGTATATACATAGAAAAAAAATCTTATTTGTAGTATGTGCAGAACATAAACTATGACTAATTTTTCATATCTTTGAACTGAACGGAAATCCATTCATATTTGATCGCAAAGGTAGGTCCACCCAAGCCGAGCACACTGATATATTGTTATCAGACCAACAATATCTGTATTTCAAGTTAGAACATGAATACATTGGATTCGCTTCAAGCATTGATTGAAACACAGAAAACCAATATATTGGAGAAAAATCTATGTTTGATCATCCAGAGAACATAGTATGAAGAAAGAAAATTTAAAAGGACTGTTCGATGATGTTGTGTAAGCAAACTGGAGGTATTTTATTTTGCTTCAGTTACTCATCCACACAACTACTTAAACATAATTATTTGTGCATGCAGTTCTTTTAAAGGCGAAAAAAGCTAGCATTTTGTACTCTATGAAGGCGAAAAACATGTCTAGCTAGCGAAGCCTGTAGCAATTTTCGGCAATAAATGTTAGAAACTTAGGATAGCATCATTTTAACTCGTGATACCTCTTTCCCTGCAAAAACAGATAAATAGAGAGAAGAAAAACCATATGTCAGAATTAGAATATTTTACCCAAAATCTGAAAAATGCATACCATTGGTGGTCACACATTTCAACATCATGCAAACCTGAACACACCAAATGATGGAAGCACAAATTTCCTATTCCTTATATTAAATTATTCTTGGTCTCCACCTGAGCCAAACAAAACAAATAATTTATAATCAAGTTCAAATGCCGTAATGGAATCAAAAGCTTGTAGTATTGTGCTGGAACAGAAAGGCAAGTAAGATAATAGCAAGATGCACTTCCCGTCTACATGTGATCCTTTGCCACCTGCTTTCAGAATCCTTTGAGGGAGGGAACAGTAAATGACCGGTAGGTACAGATTGTCTACCATGGACAATTGGTCAATAGTTGTACGAAGCGACCGGAATCAGCTTCCAGCGGCTGGTTGCCTGGACAGATTGATGGGCGGATGCAGCGGCAAGCTCGAGCTGGTCCACATGTAGCGCGGTACCATGGCAGGGTGGATGCTGTTCTCGCTAAGAAAAAACTGGTCGACCTGCTCCAGAAAGGCGGGGCGAGCGGCCATCCGTTGCGGTGAGGTGGATGCAATGGCAAATCGCCATCAGGGCCAATGCAACATGACTACGAATCCGAACGAATTCATTGCTTTAGGCTCTGGGGAAGATAGCGAGAGGATATTTAGCGATGTGCTAGGCAGGAAATCACGGTTGAGCATTGAGAATTTATAGGAGGACATGGGAGGGGAGGGAAGAAGACCGCACAGAAGATATTTAGGTCAATTTCATGCGCAGCTGTTTCTCAAAAAACCGTGGGGAGAGGAAGAGGGAGGGCTCCGGTGCAGCTTGTTTCTCGCGGAAATCGTGGGGAGGGGCTGCGGTAGTGCGGTGGACATTGATTGTGAGGAGGAGATGGTCGGTCGATCAGAAATCTTCTCGATGGAGAAGAAAACCAGTTCTGGGTTGGTTGCTTCTATTGCCAGTGGGCCGAGTAATGGGCTTCAGTTACATATCGCAGGAACCACCATCGGATCAAAACGGTATTTTTCCGAATAAAGAGAAGAATGGAATTTCGTCGACATCAAAGAAACATAAAAGAACTGAAGTTGCTGATGTGGCAAGTGGCTGAGGTGGATAGGTTGCATGTCAAGAGAAATAGTTAGTGGGGATGAACTATTTAGGTATTATATGGTGATAAAATAGCACTTCTCTTAAGATTTTCACTTTTCTTTCCATTTTTCCTTTTTGTTTACTTTATTTTTCCCACCTTTCTTTCCACACACTTTTACATCGCGAGAGGGTCTTAACAACCATGAATGGATAGGTTACTAAAATGATGTTCCATAAATATGTCCCAATGAATGATGTAAAGTGTGCATGGTAGTATAACCAACTAACTTAAATGGCATATATGATGAAGTTATCAGGATAGGTTCAAACCGTGGACTCAATGACACGACCGAAATTTCAGTTTAAGAGATTTTGATATACTAGCGAATTATGCAAATTAGTGTGGTGTATGATGCATTCAGGTAAATATAAACAGGTTCACCATTTTGGTCATGCATGTAACCTGTGATGCATTCACTAATCATATGAAATTCTTTTATTGCAAGACAACGTGGGTGTGGAAATTCCTATATTACGTGGACTAGTAATTTTTTGTTTCAAAAAATCAATTTTTGTGAGCTGTACAAAATAGTTTGATCTGGCAATAACAAAGCGCTAGCATCAAGAATCTGGATGAAAGTTGATGAACTTCTGGCAAAGGGCGAAGGGCGAAGGTAGAGTGTTCATACAGACGGCACACGTCTTCTGCGTGTGCTCAGCGACAAGCATGAGCGGATCTGCCAAGCACATCATGTATAACCTCCCTATTACAATCAAAGCAGTCCTTTGTGCCGTTCGCCCAACTGCAAATAGAACAATAACATCTTGGGATGGAAGCCGGATGAGCACAGGAAAAAAGAAAACCACCTCTTTTTTCTGTCCGTTTCCTCTCTTTCAAATGGAATAGAATCATATACTCTAAGAGAGAAAGGCACATCAGTATATAAAGAAGAAAATATGGTCAATTTCTATAACAAAATTATTATATCTATAAAATATAATTTTCACGTGTGGAATTATAGTTATAAATTTCTATAACAATTTTATAGCCCTATTTTTTTGCCATAATTATTATATCGTTGTAGTTGTAGCCTTGTAGGGCAGTTGGAAGGTGGATATAGATGAAACCTCAACACCCAAGCCCAAGCTCACCTATAGCTGCAACCACAATTTTTTTGGTGAAGCCAAAAATTTGAGTAAAAATATGTATGGCTCACAGGGTGATCATCGGTGTCCACCTCCCTTTGCCACTCATAAAGGAGAATACTTAAATGAAATTCACTCATTAAGTTTTGGTTCTTCCCTCACACTCAAATGGAGTAGAATCCAATATGCTGGTTTCCCGTATTTATAAGAACTGATGGTAAATTACTACCGAAAATTTACTGTCACGATTAATATTGTGATGTTTTGTAGCAAAATGTTGTATTATTTTGGATGCGGATCTCTATCTGTTCGAAAAAAATTCTTTTCACGCTAACCTTATCCATTTCATTTTTGCGAGTAGATAACCTTATCCTTGGTCACGAGATACTCTTTAAGCTTTCTTGGTCAGACGATAGAGTGAGAACATGATTCCCATGGAATTTTTTTTTTTTCAGAAACACAATACAAACGCAGACGCTCACATACACGCGCATACACTCACCCCTATGAACGCACACACGCACACCCTACCCCTATGAGCACCTCCGGAAGACTGAGCCGGCGGATTGGATCTTGAAATTGATGAAGTCACCACAGGCGCCTCGCTATCGACGGGAACGTCGTCTCCCACTGAATGAATATTCCGCCTTTATAAGACACACAGATGTCAAACCTAGGGTTTGAACTCTGGTGGGCTGGGGGTACAACCACCCTCCAAACCACCCAACCTCAAGTTGGTTCTCATGATTCCCATGGAAATTGTAGTGGCAAGGCCTAGGGGTGCGCCGTGTCTATATCCAGATGCTCATGGCACCATATATATATATATATATTGGTTACTCCTTTCCACCAGGAAATAAGCTTAGCGTTAGGAAATAGCAATTTGGTGATCTCCATCATGGCAGCAACCACGCTCACCATGAAGCTCCTCGTCGATTCCAGCCCGCCGCGCCCACGCGTGGTGTTCGCGGAGGCCGGCAAGGACACGGTCGACTTCCTCTTCTCCCTCCTCGCCATGCCTTCCGGCACAGCCGTGAAGTTGCTGGGGATGGAGTCCATGGTCGGCAGCATCGCCAACCTCTACGCCAGTATCGAGAAGCTTGGCGACCCTTACATGGAGCCTGGCGCAACCAAGGAGGCTTTCCTCTGCCCCACCGTGCTATCCCCTGCGGCGAGCCCCAAGAGCTCCCTCTTATGCTTGCCGGGGCCGCCCTCGGCTCCGAAGAGTTTTTATAGATGTGACCGTGGTGGTTTGTACAGCAGCTGCCGAAACTACGTGACGAACGACAGAGGTGCTCGCTGCCCTGCCTGTGGAAGCCAGATGATTTATGATTCCCGGTATGTGTCATCCGGAACTGTTACCCAAGAAGCCAAAGGGTTCGTGCAGGGTGGCATGGCGACGTACACGGTGACGGACGATCTCATGATCTTTCCCATGTCGAACATCTCCAACATGGCGATGCTCAACACCGTCGCAGTAAGGAACCTTAGCGCACTCCAGGAGAAGACCGTGCAGATCGGGTACGAGGAGGTAACCATGCATATATTCGTCATTGATCACTGCCTCTCAATCCACATGCATATTCCGTTCTCATTTTATTTGTGAAACCATCAATCACGTGTTGTGTTTTTTCCATAATGCATTTGTAGGGGTTAGCGATTGTGAAGGCCTCTCTGCAGTCCAAGACTGTCCTCACTGATGTTTTCCTTCGCAAGAAGCCGAACAGCAGCACCCCTTCGTTGTCTAACAACGATAGGTCCCTCCCCTGGGGTGCTTGAAGCGTGTGAAAGTGCAGCTTGACCCTTGTGGCTGGCTACAATTAATCAAGTCGTCACGTACGTTGTTGGTGCCTATAGTGGCCACTAGCTGGCAAGTAGATGTTGCTTGCTTGTACCCAGCTTATGCACTTTCAGGGTGCTCAAACTGATTGTGTATGTTAATTTGGTTGGTCATTTCGGTGGTCATGCTTATAGTCTGTTTTTTTGTCTGTCAGGTGGTAGGCTGGGTTATAAGTTTCCCCGCTGAGTCTTATCATTTTGTTTGCCCTTGTACGCTATTTGACATTGATCAATAAAGTTATGGCTGTGTGCATCAAAAAATGTAGACGCCGGGAGGTAGGCCCTTTCTTTATCGAAAACTGCTTGTAGTCTGTGTTGCATCCAAAAAATGATTTTCGGCTCCTGGCCGGTTGCATTTGTTTCCCGGTAAAACATACAAAAGCAAGCTCTACAGAAAAAAATCACATGCAAACTTCTTTATGTGCATTTGTTTCCCAAAAAAAAAATGTAAAAGCAAGTGCTAAATAATAATAATAATAAAATAATATGTCAAACTTGAATCCACAGAAACGAGCCTTGATTGATTATTAGATTTGCTTGTTGTTTTTGTTTTGCACATCATCATGTCATCATCCATATTTTGCATCCCAAAATTATTTTTGTTAAACTTTATTTTTTTGATCGATAAAATTATTTCCCTCTTCTTGTCTCAAATTAAAACATTATTTTCTGATCTCTTTTCCTTTTACTGAAAATCAATTTACAAAATGGGTTTGCAAATAAAATAACAGAAAACGTTTTATAAAAAAAAGGGGAGAGATCCCCACCGGACCAAGCCTAGCCCAAACAGTCCTTCCCTCTCCTCTTCTAGCCCAGCTCGGCCTCCATGCGTGCGCAGCCAATTTGGCCCAGCCGGTTGAGGGAACCCTAGGGTTCCCTCGCATTTTTGCATTCCCACCCCCGCCGCCGGTCCTTTTGCTTCTGGCCCCGCCACCTTCTCCTAATTCTGTTCTGGTCCTCCCACCTCTCATCCACTCCTTCTCCCCACCCGCTCAACCGCGACGCCCTCCTTAGGCTCCGGTCGCCGCCGCGCAGCGCTCGCCGGACCTCTTCCTCGCCACCCTCCTGCTCTCCTCCCTGCACCTCTAGCCGCACTGCCCCATCCTCTGGTCACGCGATGCCACGACGCCGTCCAACCTCTCCGCTACTGGCCGTGGCCCCGCCTTCCTGTTCAATTTTGCCGCCGGACGACGCCGTCCCGCAGCGTGAGCGCCACCACAAGGATGCCCTCGACCTGAGCACCCCTGAGAGCACCTCTACATGTCATTCCTCTATGCACAAGCATGCACGTGACCTAGCCCAGCAGTACCTCCGGTCTCCCATTCGTGACCGTCGCCCGCGCATCCCCTTCTCCGACCGCCGCCAACTCGAGCTCCTCCCCGCAGAAGCCCCGTTCGCTCCAGCCATGTGCGTGAGCGCGCGCGACCTCCTCCTCCTCTGGTCATCAGAGCACCGCCTCCCTGCACCGGAGCCCGCCCTGCTCAATCCCTACTGCCGGCGCTCCTGCAGGTTCTTGACCTGCGACTGCGGCCTCTCTCTGCTCGCTTGCGTGCATGCCCTATCCGCCTCGTGCCTGCCTACGCTGCATGCGCACCACCACCAGCGCCACTCGATCCCCTGCCTCCCACTACTAGAAAAATGCCTATTAGTGGCGCACCTAAAAGGGTTAGCAGTGGCGCACCATGGTTCGCCACTACTACCATGCCACTGGTAAGTGTTAGTAGTGGTGCACCATTTGGTGCGCCACTGGTAATCCATATACCAGTGGCGCACCAAATGGTGCGCCACTACTAACACGTTGGTTCGCCACTACTAACCAAAAAGGGTGCGCCACTACTAACCAAAAAAGGTGCGCCACTAGTAAAATTTTGAAATTTGGATTTGGATTTGGATCTGGATCTAGCACCATATTTTCGCTTTTTTTGCTTGTTTTTTGCTTTTTTTGTTTTCCAAATTATTTGTCCCGTTCATCTAGCACCATTTTGTTGCTCTTTTTTGTTTTGTACTATGGGAGAGCTTGGAGGATGGAGAAGAGAGGGAGGAGAGGAGAGGAGAGGATGGAGAGGAGAGAAGAGGATGTAGGATGGAGGAGAGGATGGAGAATGGAGAATGGAGGAGACGAGAGGATGGAGGAGAGGGCCACCGGAGAGGAGGGAGGGTCACCGGAGTGCTTGGAGGAGAGGAGGCTGGAGTGGTTGGAGGAGAGGAAGGAGGAGAGAATGGAGGAGAGGAGGAGGAGAAGAGGATGGAGGAGAAGAGGATGGAGGAGAGGACGAGGAGAGGAATCTGTGGAGGAGGGAGGTGGATATATAGGAGGGTAGTCGGGGTAGGTGCGGGTAGATTCAAATTTTGGAGGCAGGAAGGTTAGCAGTGGCGCACCACAAGGGTTGGTGCGCCACTGCTAAGATTTTTTTTTTAATTTTTTGCCTGAAAACTAAAACCTGAAAAAACTCTTGTTTTCTTTTCGATTTTGAGGAATGTAAAAAATCACTAAACGGCTGAAGGCTGTTGAAATCGGATGCAAAATTTTCCGTAGATACATTTTCATATAAAAAATGTTTTCATCGGAGGCCGTATGCAACCAGAAAAGTCATTTTACCGAAACATGACGCCATTTTGCAAAAAAAGTCGAAATTCATGTTTGTTAATTTTCCTTACAACTAGATGACATAACAAATATACATCTCGATGAATTTTATGTTTTTGAGTTTTTTTATCATTTTCTTTTATTTTCTTGAAAACTAAAAAGGCGATCCACTTGGGGGGGGGGATATGGGCAGAATTTTGGCCCCCCTTACCAATGGTGCACCATGCCATGGTGCACCATTGGTAAGGGGGTCAAATTTTGCCCATTTTCAAACCCATGCCCAGGCTTACTAGTGGCGCACTCCTATCTCAAATAGCAGTGGCGCACCATGCCATGGTGCGCCGCCACCGGTAAGCTCTGTGGGTAGGGGGTGATCGGGAAAAAATAGCAATGGCGCATGGTTCCCATGGTGCGCTACTATTATCTTCCCTAGCAGTGGAGTACCCGGAAGTGGTGTGCCACTGCTATATAGCGCTTGCGCACCACTACCATGGTGCTCCACCGCTAGGGATATTGTGGCTAGGCCTTTTTCTAGTAGTGTCCCCTTGGACAGGTGCACGCAAACGGCAACAGTAGCCCGGTGTTTTTGTCATCAACGATATCTTCCGAAGATGCGCATGCCAAGTGCTGCCTCGCTAGGGAAGGAGACCGACAACCGCAACCGGAAACCCGAAGGCCTCCATCATGGACTCAAGGACTTCTTCCCGGATCTGAATAATGTTGAACCTGAAGTCGTCTACTTCCTTTCCCAAACCGAAAAGTGTGAACCTAACCTATCCCTATTTTACCCTATTTTATACATGTGGCATCTATTTTGTTGCATCAAAATCATACATGTTACATCGCATCGCATATCTTGTGGTTGTCCGTGGGTAATAGTGATTCACCTAATAATTAAATATGGAATGTGTGAAACTTGTTATTTTGTCCCGGTTCCATTTAATTTTGTGTAGCTCACCCATGCCATGTCTTGCCATGCTAATCAACATTTAATATTGCTGGTAGAAAAACAACTCAAACCTAATAATTAATTGTCGTGATTCTGATTCCACTTAATTTGGATAAGTTACATTGCATCATTGTTGTCATGCCATGCATATCATATCTTGATCATGCTGATTCTTTTGCTGTAGTAGTAAGTTGTGCATCCATTGTTTGTTGTAGCATTTTGCTTCTTCTTGGATAGGACATTGAGTTGATGCGAGCTACGACAAGTTCTGTGGATGTTCCTCGACAATCTTTGCCAGGCAAGCATTTCCCTCCCCTATCCTCCCCAGGGGCTTTTACCTATTTTTGGTTTATGCTTATTCTAGCCTTGAGTTGCGTTATTGTCAGGTGTCCTATCCACCTGTTTACCCTAAGCAGCCCATACTGCCACCGCATCCCTCCTAAAGCTGTTGTTTGGTTATCGGGTCTGCCTTGCGAGTCGTAGGCATGCTTAGTACCGTTGATACATCTTATTACCGTTATTGATGTCGTCATAGTTATCTTATCAGGTTATCCGTTGGGGATTGTGTTACATGCTACATGGTTATAATCTGTTGAAGGGTATCATGGTTACTTTAGTTGTTTAATTGCTAAGCGGTGGCATCAGTGGGTCATATCCTTTGGCTTTATGAGAGCTCACTTTTGTTTCCTGGAAACTTAGGACCCGAGTTCTTGTTATCTATTTCGAGGCTGAGCGCTCTAACCACATGTGGGGATAGTGGGACTCCCTCGACCACTGCCGGATTCTACAGCTTTGTCCAGTGGCCACAACTAGTTCGCGATGTTTCCTTTTGGTTCTTACGTGTATGCAATCTTGTTCCTTCTTTACTTTTGGGGAAGCCAATGTGTGCCTTGTATCCCTTTGTTCTTGTACGCACGTATAGGTTTGTGTCCTGCGCGTTTATCGCATGCTGAAGTGGGTTATTCTCCCATGTGTGCGCTCTTTCCCGCGAAGGCCGTTCTCGCAAACAGCTAGGTCTATCTCGGATATTTGGCCAGACTTCGTCACAGGTTTAACTTAGTTAGGTGGCTTCCTAGACTTTGTTGTCGTGAACGAAAGTGTGATTCGTGATGCTCCACCTTATTGCCATTGCTTTTGGTGTTGAACGTGCGTGTGGGCACATTCGGACACCCCTGCAGGGTTAAATCTTTTCGAAAAGCCATGTCCGCGGTTATGGACGATTTGGAGCTGTATGACTCGATCATAGACAAGTTACATTTGGTGTTTCAATACTAATAACTTGCGTAGTAAGTTAGAACAACTTTAGCAATAAATGGCTAAAATTTGTCAAACGTGTGAGTGCCTGTGCATTGTTTCTTCGTTATGAGCGAAGGGGATATATGTCTTGGTTGTGTATTGTTTGTTGTAGCATCTGTTGTTTCAATACTAATGCTGGGCAGGTACGAAGACATGTTCAATGAAGTCGACGACGTTAGCGAGGTTACCTTCCGACTTGGCATGGGCAGGGTTATGGACGCCATCGGTTATCTTCAGGACTCTTAGTCCTATTTGTACTCTTCTCCGTACTCGGACGTATTTGGTTTTCCGTATGATTTGTATCTTTGCATTGTATACATTTGTATTGTTGGCTCATTGGAGTCGTTGTTGTATATAAGTCCTCTTGTGGGCTATGTCGTGAACTTGTTGTAATGATTACTACTTTTGTTGATTCCACCCGCATCGCGTGCATGTTTCGACGTGTACGTTGTGCCTGGTGGTGCGTCTCTAAAATCGATATTGTGCGGATCTTGGCGGGAACGCTAGAATCCGCATAGTACCGGTTTTGGGGCATCACAAAGTGGTATTAGAGCTCAGGTTTTGTCGATATCCCACTGGTCCACTCTGCCTCTAGGATAACCTTGCCAACAGTCGTTGTTGAGTTTAGTGTCAAAACTATTTTGCTAAACTTCGTTGGATAGTTCTTACTAGCTCTGCTTTTTCTCCTTACCTATATGCTTTCTCTTCTTACCTTTGCGAGTTTTGAGTCTTCTCTCTTATCTGAGTTTTCCGAGTCTGAGGCTTCCACGTGGGTTGGACGATCTTTGCCTTTAACCTGATAGGTTCAATCTTTGGAGAATCCCGACAGAAGCGTATCATCGTCGACGTGAGAAACGACTTCTTGTTGGTGGTGTTGACCGATCAGCATGGAACAAGAACTCTTGTTTGTGTTGTCGAGAAGTTCAACACTGCGCTAGAAGATCCGATAGTCTCACCTCTCTCGCCACGTACCGTGACGTGGGATCTCGGGATGAGATCCCTTGTTAGTGGTGTCAGTTGTAACGGCCTGGAAAATACCCCTATTAGATTTGCCCGTTGTTTTTGTTTTGCACATCATCATGTCATCATGCATATTTTGCATCCCAAAATTATTTTTGTTAAACTTTATTTTTTTTTCTTGCTAAAATTATTTCCCTCTTCTTGTCTCAAATTAAAACACTATTTTTCTAATCTATTTTCGGTTTACTAAAAATCAATTTACAAAATGGGTTTGCAAATAAAATAACAGAAAACGTTTTATAAAAAAGGGGAGATATCCCAACCGGACCAAGCCCAGCCCAAACAGTCCTTCCCTCTCCTCTTCTAGCCCAATTCGGCCTCCATGCGTGTGCAACCCATCTGGACCATCAAGCCCGGCCGGTGGAGGGAACCCTAGGGTTCCCTGGCATTTTTGTGTTCCTACCCCCGCCGCCGGTCCTTTTGCTTCTGTCCCGCCATCTTCTCCTAATTCTGTTCTAGTCCTCCCACCTTTCATCCACTCCCTCTGCTCACCCGGTCAACCGCGACGCCCTGTCTCCTCATTCCCGAGCTCGTCTTCCTCGCTCCCGAGTCCCATGTGGCCCTCGCCCCTCCTTAGGTTCTGGCCGCCGCTGCATAGCGCTTGCCGGCCCTCTACCTCGCAGCCCCTCCTGCTCTCCTCCCTACGCCTCTAGCCATGCCACCCCGTCCTCTAGTCGCGCGCCGCCAAGACGCCATCTACCCTCTCCGCTCCTGGCCGTGGCCCCACCTTCCTGTTCAAGTTCGCCGCCGAACGATGCCGCCCCGCAGCGCGAGCGCCGCCACAAGTACGCCCTCGACCCGAGCTTCCCTGAGATCTTCCGAAGATGCACATGCCAAGTGCTCCCTCGCCAGAAACCCGAAGACCTCCATCATGGACTCAAGGCCTTCTTCCCGGATGTGAAGAATGTTGAACCTGAAGGTGTCTACTTATTTTCCCGAACCAAAAAGTGTGAACTTAACCTATCCCTATTTTACCCTATTTTTTAAATGTGGCAAATATTTTGTTGTATCAAAATCATAAATGTTGCATCGCATTGCATATCTTGTGGTTGTCTGTGGGTAATAGTGATTCACCTAATAATTAAATATGGAATGTGTGAGACTTGTTATTTTGTCCCGGTTCCATTTAATTTTGTGTAGCTCACCCATGCCATGTCTTGCCATGCTAATCAACATTTAATATTGCCGGAAGAAAAACAACTCAATCCTAATAATTAGTTGCCGAGATTCTGATTCTACTTAATTTGGATAAGTTACAATGCATCATTGTTTCCATGCCATGCATATCATATCTTGATCATGCTGATTCTTTTGCCATAGTAGTAAGTTGTGCATTCATTGTTTGTTGTAGCGTTTTGCTTCTTCTCGGAAAGGACATTGAGTTGATGCGAGCTACGATAAGTTGTGCGGATGTTCCTCGATAATATATGTCAAGCAAGCATTTCCCTCCCCTATCCTCCAAGGGGCTTTTACCTATTTTTGGTTTATGCTTATTCTGGCCTTGACTTGTGTTCTTGTCACGTGTCCTATCCACCTATTTACCCTAAGCAGCCCATACTGGCACCACATCCCTCCTACAGCTGTTGTTTGGTTATCGAGTCTGCCTTGCAAGTCGTAGTATTGCTTAGTACCGTTGATAGATATTGTTACCGTTATCGTTGTTTTCATCATTATCTTATCAGGTTATCTGTTGGGGATCTTGTTACATGCTACATGGTTATAATCTGTTGAAGGGTATCATGGTTGCTTTAGTTGTTTAATTTATTAAGCGGAGGCATCGGTGGGTCATATCCTTTGGCTTTATAATGGTTCACTTGTGTTTCCTGGAAACTTTGGACCCGAGTTCTTGTTATCTGTTCCGAGACTGAGCGCTCTAACCACATGTGGGGATAGTGGGATCCCCTTGACCACTGTCGGAATCTACAGCTTTGTCCAGTGGCCACAACTAGTTCGCAACATTTCCTTTTGGTTCTTACGTACGTGCAAGCTTGTTCCTTCTTTACTTTTGGGGAAGCCTATGTGTGCCTTGTATCCCCTTGTTCTTGTACGCACGTATAGGTTTGCAGCCAGTGCGTTTATTGCATGCTGAAGCGGGTTATTCTCCCATGTGTGTGCTCTGGCCCGCGGAAGCCGTTCTCGCAAACAGCTAGGTCCGTCTCGGATATTTGGCTTGACTTCGTCACAGGTTTAACTTAGTTAGGTGGCTTCCTAGAATTTGTTGTCGTGAACGAAAGTGTGAGTCGTGATGCTCCACCTTATTGCCATTGCTTTTGGTGTTGAACGTGCGTGTGGGCACATTTGGGCACCCCTACAGGGTTAAATCTTTTTGAAAAGCCATGTCCGCGGTTATGGACGACTTGGAGCTGTATGACTCGATCATAGACAAGTTACATCTGGTGTTTCAATACTAATAACTTGCGTAGTAAGTTAGAACAACTTTAGCAATAAATAGCTAAAATTTGTCAAACGTGTGAGTGCCTTTGCATTGTTTCTTCGTTATGAGCGAAGGGGATATATGTCTTGGTTGTGTATTATTTGTTGTAGTATCTAGTTGGTACCTTTATGCGCTCTCTTACCTTTTCTAATGAACGGAAGTTGTGAGTGTCTCTATAGGTTCTCCCTCTAGTGCTTGCTTGCTGCCGCTTAACCCCACCATACATCCTTTGACGTTCCTTTGCGTCCTCTAAGTCCCCTGTGTACCTTACCTACAACGGACGACAGGTCGACGAATACTTATACATCTTGAAGTCTTGCTAAATATGAACCTGTACTTATTGCTGCTTTTGGGATAATACCGGGCATGTACGAAGACATGTTTGATGAAGTCGATGACGTTAGCGAGGTTACCTTCCGACTTGGTCTGGGCAGGGTTGTCATAGCCCTTCGGGTACCCATTATTAGTATACCTGGCTCGGCCCAATATGGAGAAGGCCCAAGAAGGCAACCCGAAAGAGTAGTCGACTAGGAATCTTGTAACCCTAGCCTGGTTGCTCATATAAAACCAAGCAGGGGCACGCCCAATGGGAGGGATACGCAATATAGGAGAGATAGACAACATAGCTCCGCTACGGCGGCACCCTGTAAATATACTTATGATCATATAGTAGATTGCTAGCAGCACGTAGGGATCCTCCGCCGAGGGGACCCGAAATTGGGTAAATCGTGTGTCCAATCTCGCTCCCAAAATCTCCATCGTCGCTCTCTCCCGAAACCCAAGTCTACAATCTGTAGGCATTGACAAGTTGATACCTTTTCAATTGGCGTCGTCTGTGGGGATCGCGGCGACTGGATGTCGTTATCCGGGCGGGATCCATCATATAGCTCATCATCAACTACTTCGCCTGGCGGCCGGCCGGATTTGTTCGCGAACACGGATCGTGGAGGTGTCAGCGCGCGGAATTACCTTCGATGCAATGCGGCCACGAAATCCTCGTTCGTAAGATTCGATCTGCTCCGGCTCGTACAATCCATCAAGGTACCAGCTGTGGTGCTACTCGCAGGAAAAAGAAAAAAGATGAAGAGTCAAGTCCTGGGAAGAAAAGCCAATCCGACAAAAACCGAGCAAACAGCGAGGCTAGCCGACTAAATCCAGAAAAATCAACCAAGCAGCATGGTCAGCGCATCAAGTCCAAGGAAATCTGGTCTACCCAAAAAAGAAGCATCGTCTACATCCATCAATCCTAGAAAGCCATCACGTGGCTTTGTCTTTTCGCAGCTCCGGTCATAATGGCAAGATTGGGTAGAAACAGGACGCAGGTCATGTAAAAAAAGAGAGAGAGATATCGATCAACATTCTAGTGGTACTAGCTCAGGTACGTCATCTCCGACAAAGATGACGATTCAGTCGTTGGGTTGCATATATAAGTTTGGAAGGATCTACATCATCGAGTTTGGAGGAACCTACATCGCTATCTACTACAGGTGCTATTTTTTCCGTTTATCTCAAGTTATTTGTTCGAACAAATATATGTGCGTTTTCTCGGGTTTGTCTATTTTTTGCACACAGATTAATACACTTCAGTCGATATTACGAACTCGCCACAAATAAAATCAGGTTCTATTTTTTGAATTAATTATTATTCGTAAAATTTATTTGGTCAAATATTTTTTCGCCTTGTGCTCTTATTTGCGCGCAGATTTCTGCGCTCCAATACAACTTCAGATCGGAACAAGCTCCGATTACTTTGCCGCGCGCAGTCGCATGCTCGGGGGCTCGTCCGCCGAAAATTGATAGCGCGCAATCGCCTCTCTCGGGAACTCGCTCGCCGCGAACTTCGACTACGTCATCGACTGTATCCGTCACATCAAATGTGCCCTCTTCATCGATTACTTCCGGTCAGACGCCGCGCAACTTCATCGACCGCGTCCGCCACACGACCCTGTTTTCACATCAGCTCTGCCGCAGCCGATAAAAAAGCTAAGTTTTCCTCTTCCAAGAGTCGATTATTTATTTACTTTCGCCATCATGCGTCTCGTCTTCTGGTCGCGCAATTACTTCGACTGCGCCATCTTCATCGACCATGCTGGCTAGGCTCCGCGCGACTACATCAACCATGCCAGCCAGGCGCTGCGCAACTATATCGACTACTCCCAGCCAGACGCCACGCACCTACATCGACTGTGTCCGTTGCACGACCTGCTTCAGCGACGACTCCGTCGCACCCGATAAAAAAGCTAAGTGTTACTCTTCCGAGAGTCAATTATTATTTATTTTCGCCAAACCAGAATACCCGGGGATGCGCCATTACATCGTTACCGCAAATACACTAGATTACTCGATGAATTTATCTTCTTTGGCTCAGTGGATATATCTTCCCCGGCTTAGTGGATTTATTTTTTTCGGCTTAGTGGATTTATCTTTTTCGGCTCTGGATACATCTTTCTCGGCTCAGTGGATTTATTTTCTTCGGATTAGTGGATTTATCTTCTTCGGCTTAGTGGATTTATCTTCTTCGGTTCAATGGATTTATCTTCTTCGGCTTAGTGGATTTATCTTCTTCGGCTCAATGGATTTATCTTCTTCAGC
Organism: Lolium rigidum; assembly: GCF_022539505.1. Lineage (NCBI taxonomy): Eukaryota > Viridiplantae > Streptophyta > Magnoliopsida > Poales > Poaceae > Lolium > Lolium rigidum. The sequence continues at coordinate 39,855,005 of NC_061511.1, forward strand.
TAACTGGATTTATCTTCTTCGGATTCCTCTTATAAGGTTATCATTGGTTTCCTCTAATACAATACTACCCGATGTATTTTCGGGTCAATAGATTTATCATCTATGATTATTAATGGATTTATTTTCTTCGGGTCAATGGATTCATCCTCTATGATATCGGTGGATTCATCTTCAACATATGCTTCATATTTAATGGCGTAATCTCCAATGTGGATTCATCTCAAATAGTTCATCTCGGATTCATCTTCATTACTTCGTCTTTAATGACGTAATCTTCAATGGTTTATTCTTGAAACGATTTCATCTCCAATGACGTAAATTTTTAGTGGATTCATATTATATTATTGCTAATGGTTTCATCCTAAATGGCTTCACCTTATATGACGCCGCTACTCCGTGAACTTCTTCCGACGTCACGACTAACACGCGGGGGCTCGACAACGACTTCACCGCGGGTCACAGCTGCGACACAACGTCTAAGCAACAATTATGACATCACCTCAGCAGCGCTCGGGGGCTCAGCTATTTCTTCATCAACAATTTGGTGGCATACACTTTCGGTATTTGGTGGTTTTGACTTCGGCTCGATTTATTCTATGCACTCGAAGACTTCATCGCGCGTCGACTCCGTTGTACCCAATAAGCTAAGTGTTCCTTTATTTTACACAAAATTGATTATCATTTACTTTCGCTGCACCCGACACTCGGGGGCTGCGCTGTATAAATTGACTTTACATTTTAGGTCGACAAAAGAAGAATTGCGCCAAGGAAAAACTACATCAACGAAGAACCTGACAAAAATTTCTTCGAGGAGGAACTCGATAAAAAAATGTTCAAGGAGGAACTCGAAGAAAATTTCTTCAAGGAGGAACACGACGAAAATCTCTTCAAGGAGGAACTCGACGAAAATTTCTTCAAGGAGTAACCCGACGAAAATCTCTTCAAGGAGAAACTCGACGAAAATTTCTTCGAGGAGGAATCCAACAAAAAAAAATGGTAAAATCTTCGAGTCCATATACTCGTCATTTGTTGCAATCACATTCGAGGAAAAACGTACTTCAAGGAAGTCGTCGAACAAAGTTGAGCCTACACCTAAGTGCAAACACTCGGTTGTAGCCTCGGGGGCTACTCCCATCGGGAGCGCTGGTCGCGCACCCAAAGAAATACAATTCAATATAGCAAGTCAATATAGAAGGCGCATCAAGATCCTATTCGACAAAAGATAGCAACCCGAAGAAATGGTTCAACCCGAAGAAATGGAGCATTCCATCAACCGAACAAAAGGCACTCGATAATATATTCTCAGAGCGCGTCCGCCGCGGTAAAAACTCTGAATACCGTGACTTGTAAAAAGGGTCACGAAGGTAAGACCCCAGGATCCGTCCTGCGTGGCGTGGTATCGCACATAGAATGCACTCTCCCACTTTATCCACATCAACAGATGTGAAGAAATAAACCCAGCGGACGCGTTGGGTACTCGATAACTTGACTGGAATTCAGTTTTCGATAAGTCCTAAAGCGGCACGATCTGAGTTACGCCAGTATCCCAGGTTCGAGTCCAGGGAATCGAACTTGAAGAAGGTTTATACGGATTGCCACAAGTGCATTAACTGGTACCCGACCTTTCGGATGAACCAGCCCTATTTACCAATATCCCTGTGCAATATAGGAGTCGAGCAAAACATAGTATTTCCATGAACTCGAAATATATGAAAAAGAAAGAAATGAAGTCTGGAGATTTCACCCGATTTCATCCTACTCTGCGAATCGAATAAATATAGCAAAGTTATTTACCCAAAGCTTCGGGTTCATGAAGAAAAATATATATCCAAATAAGACAAGGTAGCAAAATAGTTTACTCGACTAGAGCTTTGTGTTTCGTTTTGCATGTAAATAATTCAAGGTTTGTAGACTCAACTCGAGTCTGCGACTCAAGTGGAGCCTACTCCCATCGGGAGCGCATAGATTTCATCAAGTCCTCAAACAGGACTCGACAATTATATCAAGTCCTCCAGCAGGAGTCGATAAAAAGAGGGGCTGCGCCCATCAATATAGTCAAGTTCTTCATCGAGTAGTACAACTTGAGTCTATGCCCAGGTGCAAACACCTGCCCATAGACTCGGGGGTTACTCCCATCGGGAGCGCTATCGCGCACCCGATAGAAAAGTAACTTCAGAAATCGTCGACTGCGTCTACGCTACACATGATCTACGACATTGACTTGATGAATTTCCGGATAAATGGCCTCGCCTTGTATTTCTTTGACTTCGGAGATGATCATGATTGGAGTCTCTACGCAAGTCTTCGACTTCCCTAGACACTCGGGGGCTACTGTCATGGGCATACCCTTCGGGTACCCATTATTAGTATACCTGGCTCGGCCCAATATGGAGAAGGCCCAAGAAGGCAACCCGAAAGAGTAGTCGACTAGGACTCTTGTAACCCTACCCTGGTTGCTCATATAAAACCAAGCAGGGGCACACCCGATCGGAGGGATACGCAAGATAGGAGAGATAGACAACATAGCTCCGCTATGGCGGCATCCTGTAAATATACTTATGATCATATAGTAGATTGCTAGCAGCACGTAGGGATCCTCCGCCGAGGGGACCCAAAGCTGGGTAAATCGTGTGTCCAATCTCGCTCCCAGAATCTCCATCGTTGCTCTCTCCCGAAACCCAAGTCTACAATCTGTAGGCATTGACAAGTTGATTCCTTGTCAAGGGTTATGGACGCCATCGGTTATCTTAGTCCCATTTGTACTCTTGTCCATACTCAAACGTATTTGGCTTCCTTTATGATTTGTATCTTCGTATTGTATACATTTGTATTCTTGGATTGTTGGAGTCGTTGTTGTATATAAGTCCTCTTGTGGGCTATGTCGTAAACTTGTTGTAATGATTACTACTTTTGTTGATTCCACCCGCACCGCGTGTATGTTTCGGCGTGTACGTTGTGCTTGGTTGTGCGTCTCTAAAATCGATATTGTGTGGTGATACGTCTCAAACGTATCTATAATTTCTTATGTTCCATGCTACTTTTATGATGATACTCACATGTTTTATATACACTTTATTTCATTTTTATGCATTTTCCGGTACTAACCTATTAACAAGATGCCGAAGCGCCAGTTCCTGTTTTCTGTTGTTTTTGGTTTCAGAAATCCTACACAGGAAATATTCTCGGAATTGGACGAAACAAACGCCCAGGGTCTTATTTTTCCACGAAGCTTCCAGAAGACCGAAGAGAATACGAAGTGGGGCCACGAGGGGCCGACACCATGAGGCGGCATGGCCAAGGTGGGGCCCGCACCGCCCTATGGTGTGGGGCCTCCGTGCCTCCTCCGACTCTGCCCTTCCGCCTACTTAAAGCCTTCGTCGCGAAAACCCTAGTACCGAGAGCCAGGATACGAGAAAAGTTCCAGAGACGCCGGCGCCGCCAATCCCATCTCGGGGGATTCAGGAGATCACCTCCGGCACCCTGCCGGAGAGGGGAATCATCACCGGAGGACTCTACATCATCATGCCCGCCTCCGGATTGATGCGTGAGTAGTTCATCCTTGGACTATGGGTCCATAGCAGTAGCTAGATGGTTGTCTTCTCCTCTTGTGTTATCATGTTTAGATCTTGTGAGCTGCCTATCATGATCAAGATCATCTATTTGTAATGCTACATGTTGTGTTTGGTGGGATCCGATGAATATGGAATACTATGTCAAGTTGATTATCAATCTATCATATATGTGTTGTTTATGATCTTGCATGCTCTCCGTTGCTAGTAGAGGGCCAAGTTTATACTTGTAACTCCAAGAGGGAGTACTTATGCTCGATAGTGGGTTCATGCCTCCATTTAATCTGGGACGACAGAAAGTTCTAAGGTTGTGGATGTGTTGTTGCCACTAGGGATAAAACATCAATGCTTTGTCTAAGGATATTTGTGTTGATTACATTACGCACCATACTTAATGCAATTGTCTCGTTGTTTGCAACTTAATATCGGAAGGGGTGCGGATGCTAACCCGAAGGTGGACTTTTTAGGCATAGATGCATGCTGGATAGCGGTCTATGTACTTTGTCGTAATGCCCTAAGTAAATCTCATAGTAATCATCATGTTATGTATGTGCATTGTTATGCCCTCTTGATAACCCACAAGTATAGGGGATCGCGATGGCGGCGGCGCCCCTGGAGTCTTTCTGGAGTTTTGTCAATTGGTACTGCGTTTTTAGGTCGAAAGGGCTTTTATAGGCGAAGAGGCGGCGCAGGGGGGCACCTGGGGGCGCCACACCCTAGGCCGGCGCGGCCAAGGCCAGGCCCGCGCCGCCATGTGGTGTGGTGGCCCCCGGCCCCTCTCCGACTCTTCTTCGGTGTTCGGAGCCTTCCGGGAAAAATAGGAGGTTTGGCGTTGATTTCGTCCAATTCCGAGAATATTGCCCGAACAGCCTTTCTGGAACCAAAAACAGCAGAAAACAAGAACTGGCACTGTGGCATCTCGTTAATAGGTTAGTTCCGGAAAACGCATAAAAACATTATAAAGTGCAAGCAAAACATGTAAGTATTGTCATAAAACAAGCATGGAACAACAGAAATTATGGATACGTCGGGGACGTATCAGCATCCCCAAGCTTAGTTCCTGCTCGTCCCGAGCAGGTAAACGATAAAAAGAATAATTTCAGTAGTGACATGCTACTTACATAACCTTGATCATACTATTACAAAGCATATGAAATGAATGAAGTGACTCAAGGCAATGATCTATAGTTGCTAACAAGTAGATAAAATATAGCAAAACTTTTCATGGAGAGTACTTTCAAGACAAGCATCAAAAGATTGCACAAGAGTTAACTCATAAAGCAATAGATTCAAAGTAAAGGCATCGAAGCAACACAAAGGAAGATATAAGTTTCAGCGGTTGCTTTCAACTTTCAACATGCATATCTCATGGATAATTGTCAATACAAAGTAGTATGATGAATGCAAATATGCAAGTATGTAAGAATCAATGCACAGTTGACACAAGTGTTTGCTTCTAAGGTGGGAGGAAATGGGTAAACTGACTCAACATAAAGTAAAAGAAAGGTCCTTCAAAGAGGAAAGCATCGATTGCTATATTTGTGCTAGAGCTTTGATTTTGAAAACATATAGAGAGCATAAAAGCAAAGTTTTGAGAGGTGTTTGTTGTTGTCAACGAATGGTAATGGGTACACTAACTACCTCGCCAACCGGACTTCCAAGAGCGGCTCCCATGAATTATTTTTATTTTTGGGTGGCACTCCTTCCAACCTTTCTTTCACAAACCATGGCTAACCGAATCCTCGGGTGCCTGCCAACAATCTCATACCATGAAGGAGTGCCTTTTTATTTTAGTTTTATTATGATGACACTCCTCCCCACCTTTGCTTTCTCAAGCCATGGCTAACCGAATCCTTCGGGTGCCGTCCAACAATCACATACCATGGAGGAGTGTCTATTCTTGTTAATTAATTTGGGACTGGGAATCCCATTGCCAGCTCTTTTTGCAAAATTATTGGATAAGCGGATGTGCCACTAGTCCATATGAAAGTCCGTCAAAAGTAAATGACAAGGTTGAAAGCTAAACACCACATAATTTCCTCATGAGCTATAAAACATTAACACAAATTGAGAAGCATTTTGAATTGTTTAAAGGTAGCACTCAAGCAATTTACTTTGGAATGGCAGGAAATACCACATAGTAGGTAGGTATGGTGGACATAATTGGCATAGTGGTTGGCTCAAGGATTTTGGATGCATGAGAAGTATTCCCTCTCGATACAAGGCTTAGGCTAGCAAGGTTGTTTGAAGCAAACACAAGTATGAACCGGTACAGCAAAACTTACATAAGAACATATCGCAAGCATTATAATACTCTACACTGTCTTCCTTGTTGCTCAAACACTTTACCAGAAAATATCTAGACCTTAAGAGAGATCAATTATGCAAACCAATTTTAACAAGCTTTACGGTAGTTCTCCACTAATAGGTTTAAACTACATGCAAAAACTTATGATCTACTTGAGAGCTCAAAACAATTGCCAAGTGTCAAATTATCCAAGACATATGAGGCATTTTCCTTTTCCAACCAGATAAAGATAAGTATTATAGCTTCCAACTTTTATCATTGAACATTAAAAGTAACACGAAGAACAAGTGTTCATATGAAAAAGCGGAGCGTGTATCTCTCCCAAACAAGGATTGCTAGGATCCGAATTTATTCAAACACAAACAAAAATAAAAGCACACAGACGCTCCAAGTAAAGCACATATGATGTGACTGAATAAAAATATAGTTTCAGGGGAGGAACCTGATAAGTTGATGAAGAAGGGGATGCCTTGGGCATCCCCAAGCTTAGATGCTTGAGTCTTCTTGAAATATGTGGGGATGAACCATGGGGGCATCCCCAAGCTTAGACTTTTCACTCTTCTTGATCATATATCATCCTCCTCTCTTGACCCTTGAAAACTTCCTTCACAACAAACTTCTCATAAACTTTATTAGAGGGGTTAGTACTCAAAAAATTTGAATCCACCTTGGTCCTGTAGTGGCACATTGCAAGAACTCAATAAAACATTAGCTACAGCCCTCTACGTCTAGAAAAGCTCGCTTAAAGTCCACAAGAGACAATGCAAAAAAACAGAGACAGAATCTGCCAAAACAGAACAGCCAGTAAAGACGAATTTTAATAAAATACTTCCGTTGCTCAAATCGGAAAACTCAAAACTAATGAAAGTTGCATACATATCTGAGGAACACGCACGTAAATTGGCATATTTTTCTGATTTTTCTACAGAGAAAACAGCCCAGATTCGTGACAGATAGAAATCTGTTTCTGCGCAGAAATCCAAATCTAGTATCGACCTTCGATTAGAGGCTTCACTTGGCACAACAAAACACAAAACTAAGATAAGGAGAGATTGCTACAGTATTAAACAACTTCCAAGACACAAATATAAAACAAAGTACTATAGCAAAATAACACATGGGTTATCTCCCAAGAAGTTGCTTTCTTTATAGCCATTAAGATGGGCTCAGCAGTTTTACTGATGCACTCGCAAGAAATAGTATTTGAAGCAAAAGAGAGCATAAAGAGGAAAATTCAAAACACATTTAAGTCTAACTTGCTTCCTATGAAAAGGAATCTTGTAAATAAACAAGTTCAAGAAGCATAATGCAACAAGCATAGAAAGATAAAACAAGTGTAGCTTGAAAAATTTCAGCATATAGAGAGGTGTATTAGTACCATGAAAATTTCTACTACCATATTTTCCTCTCTCATAATAATTTTCAGTAGCTTCATGAACAAACTCAACAATATAACTATCACATGCAGCATACTTTTCATGATTTCCAAACACATAATTTTTATCAAGTTCAAGAATAGTGGAATTAAAACTTTCAAACTTACTTTTATTAATAATATAACAAGGTAGTTGATCAATCTCAAAAGATATGGGACACATAGATAAAGTCAAGAACTCTCCAATCCCATTTTCATTAGTAGTACAATTAATAGTATCAAGTAACATAGGACCATCATCTAGAGCTTTATCATAAACATTTGCTAAGCAAAATTCTTTAGTACCATGCATTTCGACATCAGGCACAAACAAAGCATTATCATAAGATTTATCAAAGTAGCATGGATTATCATATATAACAGTAGCATAATTATTCTCACAAGTTTTACTCATAGGGAATATTTCAAGAGAATCCACAGGAACATAACATTCAACCTCTTTCGGTAAGCATGGAGGACAATCAAATAGTGTAAGAGATAAAGAGTTACTCTCATTAGAAGGTTGGCATGGGTAGCTAATCCATTCTTCCTCCTTTTGTTCGTCGCTCTCCTCTTCTTTTTCATCCAATGAGCTTTCAGGTTCATCAATTTCCTCCTCTTTTTCATCCAATGAGCTTTCAGGTTCATCAATTTCTTCTTCCACCGGTTCCTGCAAATTGTGAGTGCATTCTTGTGCATTAATGTGTCTCTCTTTATAATCAAGGATATAAGGATTCCTACCTGTAGCATTCTATGCAAGAATTAAGGATAGTAGAGACATAATCTTTAAGGTCCTTACAAATAGCACAAGTTTCATAATTCTCAACCATGAAGGATTCTATCTCGGAGGCTCCCATAAATAAGACAAATTGCTCTACCTCTTCGAACCCATAATGAATATAGCAATTCCGGTTATAGTTCTTAATAAAAAATTCCTCACTAAAGCCACATTGAAATTTAAGATGTTTAGTATCCTGTTGAGAGCAACAGTTTATATCATGGCGTCTAAGCAAGATTCTAGCCATTGTATTCAATTTTTCTATCATAGCACTCATTATTTTACCAGTTCTTGATTCTCTATAATTATTATAACATTCTATAAGCTCCAAGTAGGTTGTTGGTTCTCCCATAACAGCAGTTTTTAATTTTTTGGTTTTTCAAATTTTTATGGATTTTTGGGTATATGAGACAAATAAAACAAGACAAAAATAAACTAAGAAAAAGTAAACTACGCAAAATAATACTAGACAGAAATAAACTAAGCACAAATAAACTAGACAAAAGTAAACTAAGCAAAACAAAATAAAATAAAACAGAGAGAGAGGTAGAGTGTACTCCCCAGGTGAACTTATGAGTAGAGCAATGCCTCCCCGGCAACGGCGCCAGAAAACAGTCTTGATAACCCACAAGTATAGGGGATCGCGATGGCGGCGGCGCCCCTGGAGTCTTTCTGGAGTTTCGTCAATTGGTACTGCGTTTTTAGGTCGAAAGGGCTTTTATAGGCGAAGAGGCGGCGCAGGGGGGCACCTGGGGGCGCCACACCCTAGGCCGGCGCGGCCAAGGCCAGGCCCGCGCCGCCATGTGGTGTGGTGGCCCCCTGGCCCCTCTCCGACTCTTCTTCGGTGTTCTGGAGCCTTCCGGGAAAAATAGGAGGTTTGGCGTTGATTTCGTCCAATTCCGAGAATATTGCCCGAACAGCCTTTCTGGAACCAAAAACAGCAGAAAACAGGAACTGGCACTGTGGTATCTCGTTAATAGGTTAGTTCCGGAAAACGCATAAAAACATTATAAAGTGCAAGAAAAACATGTAAGTATTGTCATAAAACAAGCATGGAATAACAGAAATTATGGATACGTCGGGGACGTATCACCTCTCTATTTGTCAATTGCCCACCTGTAATTTGTTCACCCAACATGCTATTTATCTTATTGGAGAGACACCACTAGTGAACTGTGGACCCCGGTCCATTCTTTTACATCTGAAATATAACCTACTGCAATCATTGTTCTCTGCTGTTCTTTGCAAACAAACATCATTCTCCACACCATACGATTAACCCTTTGTTTTCAGCAAGCCGGTGAGATTGACAACCTCACTGTTAAGTTGGGGCAAAGTATTTTGATTGTGTTGTGCAGGTTTCACGTTGGCGCCGGAATCCCTGGTGTTGCGCCGCACTACACTCCTTCACGAACAACCTTCACGTGTTCCTTGACTCCTACTGGTTCGATAAACCTTGGTTTCTTACTAAGGGAAAACTTGCTGCTGTACGCATCACACCTTCCTCTTGGGGTTCCCAACGGACGAGTACTTTACCGTCACAAGGAAGCTACTTTCTGGCGCCGTTGCTAACTCCCACGTCAACTGCCAGCAGCTACTTTTCCGGCGCCGTTGCCGGGGAGATCAAGACACGCTGCAAGGGGAGTCTCTCACATCCAATCTCTTTACTTTGTTTATTGTCTTGCTTTACTTTATTTTATTTTCTGTCTTGTTTGATTCTTTATATCAAAAACACAAAAAAATTAGTTACTTGTTTTACTTTACTTAATTTGGTTTGCTTTACTTATTTTTATTGTTGTTAAAATGAATACTCCTGAGAACACTAAGTTGTGTGATTTCACTAGTTAGGCTTAATGGAAAACAACAAAAAAATTAGAGATCTTTATGAAATTTATATTGAATTAGGACATGAGGTGTTTGAAGAGAAAATTAAAAAACCTATGGAACTTTATATGCATGCTAGTAGCAATGATATTAGTATGAACGCTTTGAACACCATTGTTGCTAATGCTATGGAAAATTCTAAGCTCGGGGAAGCTGGTTTTGATGAGCATGATATTTTTAGTCCCCCAAGCATGGAGGAGAAAATTTACTTTGATGATACTTTGCCTCCCATTTATGATGATTATAATGATAGTGATATTTTGGTGCCACCTACTATGGAGGATAAAGTTTATTATGATTATACTATGCCTCTTATATTTGATGATGAGAATAATAATGATAGCTACTTTGTTGAATTTGCTCCCACTACAATTAATAAGAATGACTATGCTTATGTTGGGAGTAGCAATTATTTTATGCATGAGACTCATGATAAGAATGCTTTATGTGATATTTATATTGTTGAGTTTGTTCATGATGCTACTGGAAATTATTATGAGAGAGGAAAATATGGTTGTAGAAATTTTCATGTTACTAAAACACCTCTCTATATGATGAAATTTTTGAAGTTACTCTTGTTTTATCTTCCAATGCTTGTCACTTTGTTCTTCATGAATTTATTTGTGTACAAGATTCCTATGCATAGGAAGTGGGTTAGACTTAAATGTGTTTTGAACTTACTTTTTGATGCTCTCTTTGCTTCGACTCTCATCCTTATGTGAGCATCATTAAAATTGCTGAGCCCATCTTAATGGCTATAAAGAAAGCACTTCTTGGGAGATAACCCATGTCTTTATTTTGCTACTGTTTTGTTGTGTCTTGGAAGTTGTTACTACTGTAGCAACCTCTCCTTATCTTTACTTTATTGCATTGTTGTACCAAGTAAAGTCTTTGATAGTAAGGTTGATACTAGATTTGGATTACTGCGCAGCAACAGATTTCTTGCTGTCACGAATTTGAGTAGCCCCTTCTGTAGGCAACTCAGAAAAATCTACCAATTTACGTGAATGATCCTCAGATATGTACGCAACTTTCATTCAATTTGAGCTTCTTCATCTGAGCCTGTTAAGTGCCGCTAAAAAATTCGTCTTTACGGACTGTTCTGTTTTGACAGATTCTGCCTTTTATTTCACATTGCCTCTTTTGCTATGTTGGATGGATTTCTTTGTTCCATTAACTTTCAGTAGCTTTGTGCAATGTCCAGAAGTGTTAAGAATGATTATGTCACCTCTGAATATGTGAATTTTTCATTATGCACTAACCCTCTAATGAGTTTGTTTTGAGTTTGGTGTGGAGGAAGTTTTCAAGGGTCAAGAGAGGAGGATGATATAATACGATCAAAAAGAGTGAAAAGTCTAAGCTTGGGGATGCCCCCGTGGTTCATCCCTGCATATTTCAAGAAGACTCAAGCATCTAAGCTTGGGGATGCCCAAGGCATCCCCTTCTTCATCAACAACTTATCAGGTCACCTTTAGTGAAACTATATTTTTATTCCGTCACATCTTATGTGTTTTACTTGGAGCGTCTGTGTGCTTTTATTTTTGTTTTTGTTTGAATAAAATCGGATCCTAGCATTCTTTGTGTGGGAGAGACACACGCTCCGCTGTTGCATATGAACACTGGTGTTCTTAGCTTTACTTTTAATGTTCATGGCGAAGATTGAAACTGCTTCGTTCATTGCTATTTGGTTGGAAACAGAAAATGCTTCATGTGGTAATTGGTATATTGTCTTGAATAACTTGATACTTGGCAATTGTTGTGCTCAAATAGATCATGTTTAAGCTCTTGCATCATGTACTTTGCACCTATTAATGAAGAACTATATAGAGCTTGTTGAAATTTGGTTTGCATGATTGGTCTCTCTAAAGTCTAGATATTTTCTGGTTAAGGTGTTTGAACAACAAGGAAGACAGTATAAAGTCTTATAATGCTTGCAATATGTTCTTATGAAAGTTTTGCTGTACCGGTTCATACTTGTGTTTGCTTCAAACAACCTTGCTAGCCAAAGCCTTGTACTGAGAGGGAATGCTTCTCGTGCATCCAAATCCTTGAGCCAAAAACTATGCCATTTGTGTCCACCATACCTACCTACTACATGGTATTTCTCTGCCATTCCAAAGGAAATTGCTTGAGTGCTACCTTTAAAATTCCATTCTTTGTCTTTGCAATATATAGCTCATGGGAAAGTAGCTTAAAAACTATTGTGGTAAAGAATATGTCGCTATGTATCTTATTTCTTATAAGTTGCTTGTTGAGCGGTAACCATGTTTCTGGGGACGCCATCAACTTTTGTTGAATATCATGTGAGTTGCTATGCATGTCCGTCTTGTCTGAAGTAAGGGTGATTTGCCATGAGTTGTATGGTTTGAGTATGCATATTGTTAGAGAAGAACATTGGGCCGCTAACCAAAGCCATGTATCATGGTGGAAGTTTCAGTTTGGACACTAATCCTCAATCTCTTATGAGAATATTATCTGTTGTTGAATGCTTAAGCATTAAAGAGGCGTCCATTATCTGTTGTCTATGTTGTCCCGGTATGGATGTCTAAGTTGAGAATAATCAAAAGTGAGAAATCCAATGCGAACTTTCTCCTTAGACCTTTGTACAGGCGGCATAGAGGTACCCCTTTGTGACACTTGGTTGAAACATATGTTATGCAATGAGAATCCATGGAAGTCCAAGCTAATTAGGACAAGGTGCGAGCACTATTGGTGTACTATGCATGAGGCTTGCAACTTATAAGATGTCTTATGCATAACACATATGATTTATTACTACCATTGACAAAATTGTTTCTATGTTTTCAAAATAAAAGCTCTAGCTCAAAAATAGTAATCCATGCTTCCCTCTGCGAAGGGCCTTTCTTTTACTTTATGTTGAGTCAGTTTACCTACTTCCTTCCATCTTAGAAGCAAACACTTGTGTCAACTGTGCATTGATTCTTACATATTTGCTTATTTGCACTCATCATATTACTTTGTGTTGACAATTATCCATGAGATATACATGTTGAAGTTGAAAGCAACCGCTGAAACTTATATCTTCCTTTGTGTTGCTTCAAAACTTTCTACTAAGAATTTATTGCTTTATGAGTTAACTCTTATGCAAGACTTATTGATGCTTGTCTTGAAAGTACTATTTATGAAAAGTCTTTGCTATATGATTCAGTTGTTTAGTCATTATCTTTACCATTGCTTTGAATCACATCATTCATCTCATATGCTTTACAATAGTATTGATCAAGATTATGATAGCATGTCACTTCAGAAATTATCCTTGTTATCATTTACCTACTCGAGGGCGAGTAGGAACTAAGCTTGGGGATGCTTGATACGTCTCATACGTATCTATAATTTCTTATGTTCCATGCTACTTTTATGATGATACTCACATGTTTTATATACACTTTATTTCATTTTTATGCATTTTCCGGTACTAACCTATTAACAAGATGCCGAAGCGCCGGTTCTCGTTTTCTGCTGTTTTTGGTTTCGGAAATCCTACACAGAAATATTCTCGGAATTGGACGAAACAAACGCCCAGGGTCTTATTTTTCCACGAAGCTTCCAGAAGACCGAAGAGGATACGAAGTGGGGCCACGAGGGGCCGACACCACGAGGCGGCGCGGCCAAGGTGGGGCTACTATCATGGGCATACCCTTCGGGTACCCATTATTACTATACCTGGCTCGGCCCAATATGGAGAAGGCCCAAGAAGGCAACCCGAAAGAGTAGTCGACTAGGACTCTTGTAACCCTAGCCTGGTTGCTCATATAAAACCAAGCAGGGGCACGCCCGATCGGAGGGATACGCAAGATAGGAGAGATAGACAACATAGCTCCGCTATGGCGGCACCCTGTAAATATACTTATGATCATATAGTAGATTGCTAGCAGCACGTAGGGATCCTCCGCCGAGGGGACCCAAAGCTGGGTAAATCGTGTGTCCAATCTCGCTCCCGGAATCTCCATCGTCGCTCTCTCCCGAAACCCAAGTCTACAATCTGTAGGCATTGACAAGTTGATTCCTTGTCAAGGGTTATGGACGCCATCGGTTATCTTAGTCCCATTTGTACTCTTGTCCATACTCAAACGTATTTGGCTTCCTATATGATTTGTATCTTTGTATTGTATACATTTGTATTCTTGGATTGTTGGAGTCGTTGTTGTATATAAGTCCTCTTGTGGGCTATGTCGTAAACTTGTTGTAATGATTACTACTTTTGTTGATTCCACCCGCACCGCGTGTATGTTTCGGCGTGTACGTTGTGCTTGGTGGTGCGTCTCTAAAATCGATATTGTGTGGTGATACGTCTCAAACGTATCTATAATTTCTTATGTTCCATGCTACTTTTATGATGATACTCACATGTTTTATATACACTTTATATCATTTTTATGCATTTTCCGGTACTAACCTATTAACAAGATGCCGAAGCGCCAGTTCCTGTTTTCTGCTGTTTTTGGTTTCAGAAATCCTACACAGGAAATATTCTCGGAATTGGACGAAACAAACGCCCAGGGTCTTATTTTTCCACGAAGCTTCCAGAAGACCGAAGAGGATACGAAGTGGGGCCACGAGGGGCCGACACCACGAGGCGGCGCGGCCAAGGTGGGGCCCACGCCGCCCTATGGTGTGGGGCCCCCGTGCCTCCTCCGATTCTGCCCTTCCGCCTACTTAAAGCCTTCGTCGCGAAAACCCTAGTACCGAGAGCTACGATACGAGAAAAGTTCCAGAGACACCGTCGCCGCCAATCCCATCTCGGGGGATTCAGGAGATCACCTCCGGCACCCTGCCGGAGAGGGGAATCATCACCGGAGGACTCTACATCATCATGCCCGCCTCCGGATTGATGCGTGAGTAGTTCATCCTTGGACTATGGGTCCATAGCGGTAGCTAGATGGTTGTCTTCTCCTCTTGTGCTATCATGTTTAGATCTTGTGAGCTGCCTATCATGATCAAGATCATCTATTTGTAATGCTACATGTTGTGTTTGGTGGGATCCGATGAATATGGAATACTATGTCAAGTTGATTATCAATCTATCATATATGTGTTGTTTATGATCTTGCATGCTCTCCGTTGCTAGTAGAGGCTCTGGCCAAGTTGATACTTGTAACTCCAAGAGGGAGTACTTATGCTCGATAGTGGGTTCATGCCTCCATTTAATGCTGGGACGAGTGACGAGAAAGTTCTAAGGTTGTGGATGTGCTGTTGCCACTAGGGATAAAACATTGATGCTTTGTCTAAGGATATTTGTGTTGATTACATTACGCACCATACTTAATGCAATTGTCTGTTGTTTGCAACTTAATAATGGAAGGGGTGCGGATGCTAACCCGAAGGTGGACTTTTTAGGCATAGATGCATGCTGGATAGCGGTCTATGTACTTTGTCGTAATGCCCTAAGTAAATCTCATAGTAATCATCATGTTATGTATGTGCATTGTTATGCCCTCTCTATTTGTCAATTGCCCACCTGTAATTTGTTCACCCAACATGCTATTTATCTTATTGGAGAGACACCACTAGTGAACTGTGGACTCCGGTCCATTCTTTTACATCTGAAATACAACCTACTGCAATCATTGTTCTCTGCTGTTCTTTGCAAACAAACATCATTCTCCATACCATACGATTAACCCTTTGTTTTCAGCAAGCCGGTGAGATTGACAACCTCACTGTTAAGTTGGGGCAAAGTATTTTGATTGTGTTGTGCAGGTTCCACGTTGGCGCCGGAATCCCTGGTGTTGGGCCGCACTACACTCCTCCACCAACAACCTTCACGTGTTCCTTGACTCCTACTGGTTCGATAAACCTTGGTTTCTTACTGAGGGAAAACTTGCTGCTGTACGCATCACACCTTCCTCTTGGGGTTCCCAACGGACGAGTACTTTACCGTCACAAGGAAGCTACTTTCTGGCGCCGTTGCTAACTCCCACGTCAACTGCCAGCAGTGGATCTTGGCAGGTACACTGGAATCCGCATAGTACCAGTTTTGGGGCAACACAAAGTGGTATCAGAGCTCAGGTTTTGTTGATACCCCACAGGTCCGCTCTGCCTGTAGGATAACCTTACCAACAGTCATTGTTGAGTTTAGTGTCAAAACTATTTTGCTAAACTTCATTTGATAGTTCTTACTAGCTCTGCTTTTTCTCCTTACCTATATGCTTTCTCTTCTTACCTTTGCGAGTTTTGAGTCTTCTCTCTTATCTGAGTTTTTCGAGTCCTCCCTATCGCTTGCGCGCATGCCTCGCCCCCGACCTCTATACACCGCTCCCACGGTACACCGTTGCCGCTGTTACAAAATGAGTCCTAGGCCTCTGAGCCTTTCCCACCTCTCCACACTCCTCCTCTACATCCTTCAAACCACTCCAGAGGGACACAGAGACCATCTATGTCTTTGCCGTCAATGAGAGCAAATGACCCAGAGCCCATCTGGCCGCCGCTCGCCCTAAGCTGAGGCTGCCGCCCCTCTCTACCCTTGCCCTTTGTTCCTACCCTCTCTGCACTATCCCTGTGACCTTAACACTGCCCATTTCTTGCCCAGGAACCGCTAGGCAGCCACCGACATCGAGCTCCGTTTCCGCTCATTCCAGCCATGTCACTGCACACGCACACGTCTGCGCCGACGGACGGGAGCCGCAAGCACGTCCTGGTCACCCTGCCGAGTTGTACCTGTGCACGGAGCCTCCCCATCTTGTCTCCGTCGAGCTCCACCACCGACCACCTCCGTCATCATCATCGTGTCTGCCATCGCTGGGGAGCCATCTTATCCGCGTCGACATCCAGGAGGCCGCCCCTGCATGTGCTCATCGCCATCAGACCCTCCCAAGCATCCACAGCATCGCCGCCTAGTCTCCCTCGTCCACGAGCCCCAAGGTGAGCCTCCCAATCTTCCCCGTCGTCATCCAGTTCACGGCGCCGCCGTTTTAGTGTTTGGCATGGAAGGAAACGACCCCGACCGTTGGATCTTATTCCAATAGCTGCATGCAAGCCCTCCTCGCGCGCGTGCCTTGATTGGCCGGCCCAGCCTAGGCCGGTTAAATTCGCGGCCTCCCGCGTGTTCAGCCACCGATCCGGGCCGGCCCAGCAATGTTCTGGCCAGACCCGCTGAATTTGGCCTGTCTACTCTTTTTCTTTTTCTATGAAAATCCCTGCTGCCAGAACTATCTCAGGTTTTAATTCACCATAAATTGCTGGATAGTCCACGATTTATGAATCCAATTTTCCTATGTTCCTAACAAAATTATCTAACACATGGCATAAGTCTCATACTCATATTCACAATTAAACCCACACAGTAAATATGGGTCTAGAAACATGCAGAAATGGTATTAAATAGATATTTAATAATTAGATCCTATTTTTCAGAAAACTAAAATTTGTAGTAAACCTCTCTATAATATACACATTTTGGCATAGATTTACAGAAACAAAAATAAAAAGGAACATAGTTCCAATAAATGGAACCCAGGGACCATATTCTTCTCCAATCTGAGTTTTGCTCAAGTCTCGAATAAACTCAAGGACATATTCAAAGAAATTCTGACCGTCCATCGGTACGGTTTGTGGATTCCGAACAGCTATGACAACTGAACCTAGCAAGATAGTAATTACAACCCAAGAAGTGATGAGTACTTGGGCATGAATTTGGAAATTTTCTCGTTCTATATCAGAGTATCCATTCATTCGATACTCATCCGCCTCTAGTTCGACTTTCTGTAATCGAATCCGAGCTTTTTCGAGTTTCTCAATGGTCCCTCTACGCAATTCTTCTGAATTTCTAATAGTACTCAAGATCCTCTGTTTTCGATTATCTAATAAATCTTTTAATGAAAGTAGATTATTTTGCTATTAAGTTTACAACTTTTATGATCTCTTCCCGAACCAAACATCGATCGAAATACTCCAAGACTCCACCTTTGTCATATATTCCATATATCACATTAGATAGATATCATATTCATGGAATATGATTCACTTTCAAGATGCCTTGATGGTGAAATGGTAGACACGCGAGACTCAAAATCTCGTGCTGAAGAGCGTGGAGGTTCGAGTCCTCTTCAAGGCATAATATGGAGAATGCTCATTCCCCCATCGTCTCACTGGCCGACCTTGATCCCTGTTATTTTTGGGTCATATCTAGTATTCAGAGTTTGCCTCGATTTGGTACCGCTCGCGCAGCCCGCACCGAAACAGTGCTTTACCCCTAGATGTCCAGTCAACTGCTGCGCCTCAACGCATTTCGGGGAGAATTGAGTGAGACCAATTTTCGCCGAACTAGAGAACTAATATCTTGATCATATCCAGAGCCCATATTTTTCTTGGCAACAGAGAATATCTGTGACATTTATCTTTGAAATGAGCCTTCTAGACAATAAAACATTTATTAAAAATAATCTGTAACCCAAAAATTGATGAATCAAATTTTGGGTGAATCCTTGTTTGAATATCTATCCAGTGGTATGAAGTTTGTTTGCAGAAGTTGTATGTTGTTCTGTGAGGAATATAAACTAGTTTGAAAATGTTTTAAAATAATCTATAGATGTTTTTGAACCAAAACCAAGTTGGTTGAACTCTCTCAGATCATACCTACATTTAGGTATAAAGTCCACCCACTGGTTTGGTACTGAGAGATTTTAGCTAATTAATTATGGTTCTAGGCATATATTCCACTAGAAAAATTGAGTTGCTTTTGTTTAAATGTGAGAAATAAAGTAACTTTCCATCTGTGAGCTTTCTATTACGTTATAGTACTTCTCTGGTCATAGTATCATTGTTGGTGAACTTGTTTGAGTGTTGCTTGTCTTGTATGGTGATTGTGTGTTCTTTTATTTTTGTGACGATAGATACGAACGTTGTTGATGAAGAAGAGGAGGATCATCTCGAGGGTTTCGAAGAGAAAGTCCAGGGAGACATAGCTGACCAAGGCAGGCCACCTCTTGATGCATATCTCTGATCCTACTATTTTACTATGCATTGTTTCACATGTTTATAAAATTCCATGATTGTCTTTATTATTGTGGGTGACTATGTCGCTCTGAGATTTAGTTTCTCAACCCTTACGCATGTTGCCCCTCGTTGATACCTACTATACCATCCACTTATTGATATGGTGCTTAACACCTTATCCTCTTTGTCGCTCCTTTTCTAAGAAAAACTGGACTATAGGTTGGGAGCCCTTTTGAAAAATGAGTTTGAAAATGGTTTTTAAAAAAAAGTTCTTTGAAAACCTTGGAATGGGGAACCCAGCCCAAGTGAGAGTTTTATGAAAAGAAAGGTTTTCGGAAAAAGGTTTGCTGAGGAGCAGTGAGGAGAAAATATTTTAGAAAACCCACGAAACCTGTGCAACTTCACAGATCCAACTTTACAGTGCAACCACAATTACCCTGGAGTGGGACGGGGCGTAGCGGTGTAATCTGTTTGTCTTGGTATGAGCCCCACAAGTGTAGTGGCAGTCCGACCATGGATGTTTTGACAGGGGTTCTTTTGATGTAACTAGACGCAACCCATTTGCCTGTTTAGGTACGCAGGGTACAACCTTGAGGCCTCATTGAAAGATGCCTATGTGGTTGAGTGGCATTCCGGATGCTCGGGTTGGCCGGGGACTTTGCAACTCCTCGTAAAATGGCTTCCCTGACTCTGGTGTTGAGGGGAAACATCTCTTGGTGTGTGTCTTGTATCAGGGCGAGCTGGTGAAAAACTACGATCGGGTGCTTGTCGTGGCATGGACGGTTGGTATGGTCTTGCCCTAGCCATGATAGGGTTTTGGTTTATAAAAGTGTTTTCCAAACGGTTTTGGGACAGAAAACCAGTGGACTGGTGGGAGTGTACTTCCTACTAGACAAGAGAAGCTATTGTTTTATTAAAAACAGCCCTAGACAAGAGCCTGTTCCTTGCTACTACCATATTGAATATCCTTTATTTAGTCCTTAGGTGGTTTGCGAGTACATTCAAACGTACTCACTGGAATTGTTGTCCTGGCTATTTACTTGGTCAGAGTTGGAGGAGTTTGACAAATGAAGAAGGATTTGACGACGTCTATGTGAGCTAGGAACGTTCTCCCAGTCAGTTTCCTGTAGGGTTATGGCAGATGACTTGGGCTCTATGCTGCTTTTGTGAAGTGATTCCGCTACTCCGATGTTAAGTTAGTCCCTTTGACGCTATTCTGTATGTATTTGTCATGTGGCATGTTTGTAATCTTTTATTCGGTACTGTAATGGATGATATAATTTGATACTAGTTCGGTTATGCTTCCATGTCACACTGATCATGGGATCGTGAATACGAATGCATAAAGGGTGTTTCAGACAGCTAGTCTGGCGCCCCACACAAGGTGCCACCTTAAAAATTGCACATGCTTTGGACAAAGTTTGAAAAAACATGCTTCACAAAATTTCTCTTTAGGTATGAACTTTATTGGATATCAACCCAGATGACCAAGTTCATGCCCATATGAAATCAATTTAGATCATAATAGATCAATTTAGAATATCATATCAATGACTCTGATAAAATTTTATCATATAAGTTATTGCTCAAATAGCTTAGTTATGAAAAAATATGCCATGGTCTAGTTCAAAATATTTGAACTAGTTCAAATTCAAGTTCTCGTCAGAATAAGAAAGTTGCATATTTCTAGGTTTATATTTTATCCTAAAATCTTCAATAAATCAAATTAGTACTTTTGACCATGAACTAGTTGAACTATAGAATAGTAATGCACAGTTTATATGTAAGAATCTCGACTTCCTTCATAAACTTATTTTTACCCAAATTTGAGTTTGAATCCTGAATTTGAAGAAATGGAAGTCCGTTTGAGTTGTAATTTGGCGAGGATATAAATTTCCATAAGGAATCTATTGTTGCCCAAAGATTCTTTCGATGTCAACTTTGAATTTTGAAACCATCAACTCTGAATTTTTGACATCATCTACTCTGAATTTTTTACAGCATCTACTCTGAATATTGATAGCATCTACTCTGAATATTTGGAGGGAATTTAAGAAACAGGGGTATCTCACAATAACTCACATAATAATATATTAAAATATCTCAATACTTTCACACATAGTTAACACATTAAAACTAGCAGAATTACACACATAGAGTTTCGCACACAGTTTTAAAAAAGTCTAGAATTACAGGGATTTATCATGAAGGACAAGACTTGTGCAGGGATAGTTGTAGCACCTTTCAATGTGGAAGTATTGAGTGTCGAACTACAGGAGCAAGAGGTAAGACCTTTATTTTCTCAAGCAATATATGTCACTTATGTAGCCTTCTTTGCACTTAACAAAATAAGACTAAAATAGCAAGTGAACTAACACGTGAAGTGAAGAAAACAAGGAGTTGCAAGTATGAAAGAGATGGATCGGGGTTCATGGGTTCACTTGGTCTCTTTCTGACAAACATGGTGGCACAGAATAAAGCAAAGATATAAGTGTTGCCTGCCAAAACCCACCGGCGAGCAGCGACGAGCAACACGAAGAGCCGGGAGGCTCCCAGAACTGCTGGTGGGCCCTGGTCCCTCGGGCAACGGCCCGCAAAACTCCGGCACACGTCCTGGCTGTTGCGAGGGCGTGCCACCTGACCTATACCTGGTCAGGAAGGTGATGGATTGCTTCAATTACTTTCCTGCATGGCAGACACGTAAACATTAAATCCGAGCCTCGATCGGCTCTCAGGTTACCCTGTGAATCGGCTCAAGGAGCCGATCGACCCATGGTTCGTATTGGATCTACGATAACATGGGGGTCCTGCTTTATCAAAACCAAGTTAAATCGACCTACGACAGTCTAGGGTTTTCACCGCGTAATCGGAACGTCCTACACGTAGTTGAGCCTGGCAGATACGAAAGATAACAGAAAACTAGTCCTAGAAAAGGCCTAAAAACCAACATAGGGTCGATTCTCGGAACAACTCCTCTAGGATCGGCAAACCATACCTTACACACTACTGGATCATTCAACCCGTTTGCAAGGCCTAACCATGCGGATATCAAACTAATCCTTGGAGAACAAGGAACAACCATAACAGATCAGATCTACTAAATAAAGACCAAGCAAGTTGCTACCTTTACACCTAAGATAGGTGCAAAGGCAGCTAGATATGTAGGGGCAGCCTAACTAAGCAAACATATCAAAAAAGTATCGATATTAGCCCCAACACATCCATGATAACGGTGTTACTCGCCATCAACAAGGCTTCAGTACGAGCAACACAAAATAACGAATAAACTGATACTGCCCAGATCGCAAGATGCGATCTGGGCAGCATGGCGCTTACCCGGAAGAAACCCTCGAAACAAGGGGTGGCGATGCGCCTAGATTGTGTTTGTTGTGAACGTGATTGTCCTCTTTCCTCAATAACCCTAGGTACATATTTATAGTCCGTGGACTTTCTATCTTTGGAATAAACCTAACTGTGTACGAACTAAACTCTATCTCTTTTTTTTTTGAGGGTGAAACAGTGGGGAAAATCCCCACTGCAATTTTTATTAATTATAAAATAAAAACAAAGGAGAAGTTGTACAAGATGTACACAGGATTACAAAAGAGAAAGAAAAAGAAAAAGAAAAAGAAACTAAAAACTAAAAACTAAAAAAAACCTAAGGCAAATTTTGCAGCCAAGCTCTGAACTCTATCTCTTAATTCTAACTGAAACGTAATCTACCATAATGTACAGATACACGGGCAATCTAGCCCAAACTCTTGCAGGAGGCCGATTCAGAAACACTTTATGTGCATATCCTCTAAGCCCATCTCAATCACGGCCCAACTCCCAACGTGGCTAAAATCCGGCTATAACACATGCCCCCCTGGTTTTGGCAATAATAATTCCAAAACCACTCTGTTTTTCTTCATCGGGTTACGCGTTGCAGAGCAGAACCGCTACAGTGCCCTTCCATCATGATGCCTTGCCTTCTCAACTTCTCCGTACTGCACGATTTGACAGTTTTGGCACCGCACCCTCGGAAACCGCCACAGCATTGAATCATCTCCCACTATATCCCCTTTATTTAACCGCATCCGAGCAGTTCGCCTCCTCATCCTCTTGCTCCACATTAGCAATCGAAACTCCCCTCCTCTGCAACCATGGACTCCTCCTCTGCCTCTTCGGGTCTCTCCTTCCAATCTTCCTCCTCCCGTGAGCCGACGCCGGAGTACGACCCGATAGCGGCGTACGAGGCCCTCGCCCCACCGCATTGGGACGAGGCGGATTGGGATTTCTCTGTCTGGCCAGAGGATGATGAATCCTTGACCGACGGGGAAGATGACCTCCAGTTCCTCATCGATGGGGAGTTGGAGGAAGAGAGCGACGATGACACCTTCTCCTGGGGCGAGGACATCTCCTCCGACGAAGAGGACGAAGCGGAGGATGACACCTCCTCCGACGAGTACCCGCCGGCGAAGCGCTTCCGCGCCGGGTCGGAGGACGACGATGACGACGATGAAGAAGAAGAAGAAGCCCCTGCCGGCGGCTTCAACAGCACCGACGAGGACATCGCCGGCAGTAGCGCCGATGGCAGCAAGGACGGCGACGACGAGGGTAGCGACGGTAGCGACGGCGTCGGCCCCTAGACTAGGGACTACTAGAATAGGGCTAGTAGTAGTACATTGGGTAGCAGATCTTCCTTTTGTGAGCAATCGGCTCTTCTTGTAAAAAAGAAAAAACCCTCTTCATCAATGAAGAATGCTTCTATGTCTAATTTTTTCGATTGTCAAAGTAGGTCAACGCACAAAGAGCCGATAGCAACGCATCAGTCTTTTACCATAAAACGCCAGTAAGGCCAGACTTCAAATGGTAACCTGCGACCCTCGTCTAAAGGACCAAACTCAGATCCCCAATTGCTCATCGAACAGATTCAACTCGCGGCGACGCGAATCTTAGATCCCCAACCGCGCAGATTCATACCCGCCAGCAAATCAGATGGCGGAATCGTTCAATGCCAACGCAACAGTCTCTGGCCTGAAGGTAATCTTTAACTGCCCTTCGCCATCCGAGCATAGTGTTAGAATTAATAGTAAACATCTGAATTAATGCCTTATTTCACCATTAATTTTAGGTATCAGACATTCTGTTGCCGCATCCTTCTCTTCCAAACTCTCTTTGTCTTGGCCCCCGGACTGTCGAGAGTCCTGCCCATCTGATTTCTTGCGAGGCCAATAGGATTCCCTTCGTGAACCAGAACTTAGATCTAACTTCTTGGGCCGACTGCTTACGAGCCTGGCCTAAACCTCCTGAAGATTGGGTTTCCTGGTACAGTAGAGTATCCAAAACTCACCAATCCAAATGGGAAACCACAGGAATAGCCGATGCTCTGTCCTTATCATTGTCTCCCCTTGAGAAGCATGAAAATCTTCTAAAAACCATCGCCTACTTCTGGTCTGATGCCCTGAACTGCTTCATGTTTGGCCACGGCCCCATGACACCAACTCTGCTAGATGTGGTAATGATCACTGGCCTAGACGTCACATCCCCCAGCCCCTCTGCTTTTATGCTGCCAAGGGTTCCTTTCAAACTCTCTTCCAAAACAGAGTGCACAAACTGGGGTGCTTACCTTCGACGCCACATGAAAAATAAAGGCCCTGTAACAGATAAAGAACACACGGCTTTCCTGAATTTCTGGTTGGAACACTTTATATTCTGTGGCCCTTCACTTGCTCCGACCAAGAATTATCTTCCCTTGGCCTATGAACTTGCCAGAGGCACCCAGCTTGGCATCGGCAAACTGTTCCTTGGAGAGGTCTATCGATATCTCCAACTAATGTCTGTCAAATTATCTTCCCAACAGACAGTCAAAACAGGAGGTCCCTGGTGGTTTATTCAGCTATGGGCTCAGCTGTATTTCCAGAACCATAACCCAAACTTCCCACTTTCGGCCACTTGCACCTTTCCAGATGCTAACGGGAAGCAGATCCGATGCACTAGCTACGGCCAAGCCTTGTATAGCCTTCCAGGTAGTAAACTGATCCCCAAGGAAGCATCAAAGTGGTTCAGGATTTTCTTCCAAGGCCTGGACAATCCTCTCTTCTTCCCTTACACGGAATCTGAAAATTTTGAAAATCCAGTCTCCTTCAGGCTAGACAGCTTTGCCGATGACACCAGCACCCGGCAATTGTATTCCACCATGATCCGTCCCTGCTTCCTTCCAGTTGGCATGAGCACATCAAACAGAATAATCAAACCTGGTTATGAGTCCTATCAGCCGGTCGTAACAGCCCGGTAGTTTGGTCTTGGGCAGGTGTCTCCTCACTTCTTCCTCCTTCACTTAACAGAGAGCAGAGCTGATTTGCCCGATGTCCTCACCGGTCAGAGGTGTTACTCTTTCTTTGATGCTCTAGCCATCCCAATCCCCAATAACCTCTCTTTCACCTCATCAACCGATGGTTTTGAGACCTGGTGGTCCATGTGGAAAACTCATGCCTTCAGGAGAGCTCTGGGACCGTTGCTGAGACAACTCGATGCCGAATATGATATCCCCGCAGAACAGGTACTAGCACTCGCAAATTTTCTTGAAGTGGCTTACAATGATTTTTATAACCTTGCTCTGTCTCCTTGCAGCAACAAGATGGTCCAGAACCTACACATGATGACGGCTCCCCCTTTGAATTCCTCCCACCGGCTCCGGTGGTCCTCTTCTGCAAAAGCTCACCACCCTTGAAAAAGGTCGTGATGCAGAGCCAGCCGATTTCACCAGAATCGGCTTCCAAGAGCAAAGTCTCTTCCGGGCCAGCTGCCCCCCGAGCCCCAATCAAGGCGAGAACGGTAGTGAGGAAAGTAGCCGCCAGGAAAACTTTGAAGCGCTGGAACCCTTCTCCAGATCAAGAGAACTTGCATGTACGTTGATCCATGCACTGACTGGTTTCATCTATCCTTATGGGCTTCTGCAAACATACTTGTGCTTACTAACTCTTCTTTTATAGGCCTCCACCGAAGACAACTCCAGCGAGGAAACACAATCCAGTCGAGGGGATTCGAGCTCGGGCAACTCTGGGAAAATCACCACGCAGAGCCAGCCAGATTTGCCACCATCGGCTTCCAGGAAAAGACCAGTTCCTGAACCTGTTGCCCCCCAAGCTCCAATCAGAGCGGGGCAGGGCGGTCAACGCACAAAGAGCCGACGCGTCAAGAGGGCTCGAAAGGAACCGCAAGCCCCTTCATCAAACCAAGAGGCCTCAAATGTAATTACCCTCCATACTCTCCCCGGCTCATCTTTCATGCTAATCCATTGCTGCTCGCATCGGCTAACTATCTCCTTTGCAGATTAATGACACTTCTAGTGGGGGAGTCGAGGAAGTATTGATGTCCTCCGCAAACCTGGATCTAGCAATCCCTATAGGTGCTGTTGACAAGGTCGCCAATTTGGCCAAGCCCCCAGCAGAAACACAAGAGCCGATTACCTCATCATCGGCTGTCCCCCTGGTCTCAGGAGAGGTATACTCCTTTCGTTTGGCTTACCCTTCCCTCTCCTGAGACCAGGGGGACAGTTCTTCGTACGTGATTGGTGTCTCCGCCATCTCAGCTGCAGATGTCGACGCAGTTGCTGTAGACTGTCCCACCAGGCGTGCCAGAATGTGTTGCCTGCCAAAACCCACCGGCGAGCAGCGACGAGCAACACGAAGAGCCGGGAGGCTCCCAGAACTGCTGGTGGGCCCTGGTCCCTCGGGCAACGGCCCGCAAAACTCCGGCACACGTCCCGGCTGTTGCGAGGGCGTGCCACCTGACCTATACCTGGTCGGGGAGATGATGGATTGCTTCAATTAGTTTCCTGCATGGCAGACACGTAAACATTAAATCCGAGCCTCGATCGGCTCTCAGGTTGCCCTGTGAATCGGCTCAAGGAGCCGATCAACCCATGGTTCGTATTAGATCTACGAAGACATGGGGGTCCTGCTTCATCAAAACCAAGTTAAATCGACCTACGACAGTCTAGGGTTTTCACCGCGTAATCGGAACGTCCTGCACGTAGTTGAGCCTGGCAGATACGAAAGATAACGGAAAACTAGTCCTAGAAAAGGCCTAAAAACCAACATAGGGTCGATTCTCGGAACAACTCCTCTAGGATCGGCAAACCATACCTTACGCACTACTGGATCATTCAACCCGTTTGCAAGGCCTAACCATGCGGATATCAAACTAATTCTTGGAGAACAAGGAACAACCATAACAGATCAGATCTACTAAATAAAGACCAAGCAAGTTGCTACCTTTACACCTAAGATAGGTGCAAAGGCAGCTAGATATGTAGGGGTAGCCTAACTAAGCAAACATATCAAAAAAGTATCGATGTTAGCCCCAACACATCCATGATAACGGTGTTACTCGCCATCAACAAGGCTTCAGTACGAGCAACACAAAACAACGAATAAACTGATACTGCCCAGATCGCAAGATGCGATCTGGGCAGCATGGCGCTTACCCGGAAGAAACCCTCGAAACAAGGGGTGGCGATGCGCCTAGATTGTGTTTGTTGTGAACGTGATCGTCCTCTTTCCTCAATAACCCTAGGTACATATTTATAGTCTGTGGACTTTCTATCTTTGGAATAAACCTAACTGTGTACGAACTAAACTCTATCTCTTAATTCTAACTGAAATGTAATCTACCATAATGTACAGATACACGGGCAATCTAGCCCAAACTCTTGCAGGAGGCCGATTCAGAAACACTTTATGTGCATATCCTCTAAGCCCATCTCAATCACGGCCCAACTCCCAACGTGGCTAAAATCCGGCTATAACAATAAGTAATAATTTATCCGAAATGCAAACATCATGATTGACAATGACACATCTATATGGGGATCACATCATAAAATTACCACACTCCATATCCATGTGAGCATGGTCTAACTCTCCCCCTATGTGTACACATCCACGACATGCCGTAAATTAAGTACAAAGTATGGAGAATTTCCTTAAGTATGGTGACATGTAGTTGGAAATCGGTCAACGACTTGGGGTGGTGGGGCAGACTATACATATCCCTTTTTATCCCTAGTGGCGTGTTCAGAGAAATACCAATACACACACTGTTCTCTCATTGTGTTCCATCTGCAAAACAAACATTAGTACAAAAGAATTGCATAGAAATTAATATTTTTAGGGTGGAGCCATAACTAGGTGCAGCCATATACAAGCGCAAATACACCACTAGAGATTGATCCCAAAGCCGTATCCATGAGAAAAAAAGGGAATTATTTAGACATAAATGTCCAACTGCTGCATTAATGTTTGAGGTCCTAAGATTTCCCCTTAGAGTAAGACTCCTAGAATTGGGACACAGTTTCGGTCAATTCTAGCCCTCCTTCAACTATTCGTCGAGTCTAAGTGCAACCCTAACAAATATGCATCAAGAACAAGAGCAACAATATGGGTCTATAAATATCTCATGATCCAACATAACAAAGAATTGCATAGGATAAACCATCTCATAAACAAGAATCCACCATCCTAGTTACATAAAGTTGATTGTAATCATGCATGTTAGCTCATACGGCATATAATCATCGAGGCACGTGGATATATACGATCAATCTACAACCATAGACCCATGGTCCAGGCGTGAATTAGCCCCCTTCGTCATGGAGATCAGCAAGGAGGCGATGGCAGCAGTGGAGTTGCCTCCGGCTG
The DNA here is from genome assembly GCF_022539505.1 of Lolium rigidum. NCBI lineage: Eukaryota > Viridiplantae > Streptophyta > Magnoliopsida > Poales > Poaceae > Lolium > Lolium rigidum. Next base: position 39,883,599 of record NC_061511.1, read on the forward strand.
TGATTCCGGCCACGGTTCCCCCTCCAATCTACTTCGGTAGCGGCCTAGGCGAGCTTCTATTTTTGTTTAGTATCTGTAGGGCACCGTCCTCTATCGCAAAAACTCTCGACGGGTATTTATAGATGATTTTAGGTCAAGACGGAGTGCTCATTAGAAGGCTGAAGGCGGCAGCCTTAAGATTGGACCACATGCCACCAAGGCATGCCTCTAGCCGCCTAGCGCACCGGGGAGGCGCTTATTCCCCCTGGCTCCTCCCGGGCGCATCCAGGTGCGATGCTCTTCATCTTCGATTAAAACTCCTTCCTGATTTTCCTCGAATTTGTTTCACTTCGGGAAGGTTCCTGACATAAGAGTTACATGAAAGGGATTCTACTTTTAGAACTTAAATAGCAAATTATATAGAATTTAGTACAAAAAACAAATAAAAAATTGTAAATAACAATAGAAACGTTACATTAAACTTCGAAAGGCATAAATACATTTTGGACGCCATACTTCTCCTTGAGTATTTAGGATGACAAAATAAAATGGCGTTTGAAGTTTGATAACATCAACATACTAATCAACAATACGAGAAAATCAAAAATCTACATCATTACATTCTTAGTTGAGATAAAAGAGAATTAAACAAAATGTCCTAACTGATTTCCAACTGCTTCTTATCATGGTAGGAATGCAACATCAAAATCATCCAATGCATACCGGCAATAAATCATTACTCAAAATTGCAAGCTCGTGTATGTGAAGATGTGAGTGTTAAACAAGAATCTCATTGGAGATTATAGAATTTTGTCCTACAGAGAGAATATTTTCTTCTTTTTATAGAGAGGGAGATAGATTAGAGCAGTTCCCCAAAGGTAAAACATGAACAACTATATTTTTTTTCTTTTCAGATCTCTTCTTTTTCAAACCTCTTTTTTCTTTTATTTTCATTACTTTCCCTAAGCTTATTTGTAGGGTTTATAAAACACCACTCCTCCCCAACATTCGCAAGCTTCTTTCCACTATTTGACCAATTATGGCTGCAAACCACACTGGTCTCCTTTTCCCATGGGAGAAGTGTTGCTTTATAAGTGTTGCTTTATAAGTGATGGCAACAAACTATGTGTATACCAACTCGTTGGGACTCCAAGTGCGGAGTGTTGTAGCAATTGGCTCTTGCCCCACAAAGATGACTCAGGGTTGATTATCGAACACAAGGATCTCCTACAGTCTCCTTCTACCTCTTCATGTAATGCCTGCAAAACAAGAAGAAGTTGCCTTGTGTCCCGAACTCAACTTTGGTGAGTGTCAGGCAACACGGTATATTAAAATGAGATAAAAACAATGTAAATTATTGTAAAAACTATAAATGCAAATGCAGTAATTTTTTTTGTAGTTTTGGAATATTTAATGGCATAAAATGTAAAAGGTTGTGCAGCAATGTAAAAGTGTTTTCTTATGATAAAAAGTGGACCAGGGTTCATTTGACCCCCCTCTCATAAACATGGTGGCGGCAAATTATCACTTCTAGACAAGATAAATGCTATGCAACTTTTTATTGTAGTGTTTAATTCACATTCATATGGGCATCATGTACTGATATAGAGATGATGCGACACATCTCTCTAATACTCCTCTGAGCAAGTGGGTTGTTTGCATGCTCAGAATTAAGTCTCTACACTATTATGTGATGGCACATAGTATTGCCTTAGGTGGTGACATGATGTTGCATGATCTCACGCACATACTCGAACAAACGAGACCGCCTTTTCTGTCACTAGACAGATATATAGTACATCACATCCCATTCTCCCTAGTGAGGTAAACATAGAATGGTAAAACCATAGCAGCCCCCAAATTTTCTGTCACTATCTAGGTGCTTACTACAAGTCCACTCTATCTAACACACACGTTCCCCCCTCTCGCGCACTAGCATACTAGTTTGATCAGAACATGTATACAAGAACGGGGTAATATTATGCATCTACAAATACATTAAACATATACTAAAATTCCATCTCATAACTCATCTCATATCAAAGGATCCACCATAGGGAATTACAAATATGAACATAATCATGTAGGTCAGCTCATATGGTTCTAAACATGATAGCACATAGAGAGAAATAGATCAAGCAACTGCCTGAAACTCGTAGTTCAGAGGTGGACTACACCCTTCTCATCTTGGCGGTGCAACCGGGGGTGATTCTAGCAGCAGTTCCCCTACAATCTTCAACGTTGGTGGAGGTTTTGTCTACTATAATGATATTCGATGGTGGTGCCGCCTCTCTCTAGAAGTCGTGAATTTCAGGACTTATATATCTGGTTTTAGATCAAACCCGAAGAGCAGGCAAAAGAATCAAGGCAAACAGATGGCCGAGGGGCCGGGACGGCCTGTCGACGAGATGAGGGAGGACTGGTGCGCTGAGCCTGGGTCCCACCACCTCTGGCCTCCTCTCGTGAGATTCTTGATCTCCAAATCTTCTTATTTGATAAAAAATTATGTGGAAAAAATCTCCGGTCTGTTTGAGGTCAAGAAGGTTCCTGAAACTAAAAAATATGAAAAACAAGGGTTTTCTCATTTCCAGATTTGTAAACCAAATAAAAGGAATTTCATGGGAAATCCCATAAAAAATTAAAAACAATGGTGGTAAGTCAGGACATGATGCAAATACATGAGATATTAATATAATAAACTAATAGTTCAGGTACATTTCCGACGTATCAATAAGTGAAAACAAAATTAAATTGAGGAGGGGCAACCTGATTGAGGAGGGGAAACACGTTTGATGGAAAAACTTTTGGCTTAAAGGGGTTTGGAAGCACAGGCAAGCATACCAATATTGGTGCAAGAAATTCTAGCAAAAGAGGGAGAATGACCACTAAAGAAAAACTTGCAATATATGTCACAATGCATTGAAAACATGCAGAAAAAGATTTGTATATTGCAGAAAAGTAATCTTTCACTCTAACATGGGTAATTGAAATAACTAACAAATCAATTAACGATGCAGGCAAAATACCTCTCATCATCAACAAGAGAACATGCCAATGTAAAATGATGACGTGATCATATCTCAACCAATCAATTCATTAACCTTTATCTTCGCACACACTCGAGCACAGAATGTTGCCATTGCTCAAAACCAACCCGTATTCATAACAAGAAGATAAACTTACTGGTCTTTATTGATGGTGTGTCCAAGATAACAAAAACTAAAACAAAAATATGCTCCAAGTTTAATGAGTAAAGAAATAGTGACAAAAAATAGAGATTTTAGATTCTCACAATGGGAGTGGCTAATGTAGAAGTGGGGATGCTAGGGCATCCCTAGGCTTAAGGTTTTTACCATTTTCATTATGATGGGGGCCTCCCCAAGCTTAGGATTTTCACCATTCTTCACCATTTTGATAATCTTATATCCTGGAAAAAACTTCACTACAAAAACACTCTACCTTTGTTTTTCAGTGTAGAGTCATTAGTACAAAAGATAATATCTTTACACTACTGCCAAACTCAAGTAAATAATTTAGAATTTAAGTCCAGGGGTGCTTCTACAGTGGGTAACACCTATAAAATGATTCAAAATCCAAAATAATCGAATTGAAGATCAAAACCCCACTTCTGTTTTGTCTTACAACAGCAAAAGAACATTTTTTAAAGCATATTTAGAATCGTAAAAAAATCTGCAAAGAAGAGGGTATAGAGAGGACAACCAGATGCTCAATGGTGAATATTTCCGTGATTTTATGAACTTCTAGCAAACAGTGAAAAATTCAGCAATGAACAGAAACCTCATAGGAAACAACAAATTCGAAAAAAATGAACATCAAATAAATCCCAAAGGCTAAACTTGGCATTTTATTTTTCTTAAACAGAGAAAAAACATTTAATACTCTAATACAGAGAAAAAGAAATCACCAAATGACATTTAAGCCTTACCTTCTTCCTATGCCTAGCCATTTTAAAAGCAAACAAGAGAGGAGGTTTGAAAACATCAAAATGTCCATAAAAGTACTTTCCTCTCTCAAAATAATTGCATGTGGTGGAAGCAAACTCAACAATATAACCCATAGAAAGAAACAACTTTGAAGAACTGGGTAAATAGGGAGGATCTTTAAAATTTTCAAGGCAAACATAAACACACTTTCCTCTCTCAAAATAGTTACAAGGATTAAGAGCAAACTAACATCATAGTTTAGCAACAATCATTATGAGCACAAGCCAATTGCCACCGACACAAATAGTCCTCAGCATGAGCATAGTTCTCCTTCATGGTAAAGTTGGAAGAATTCAATAATAAAATAGGACTATCATAAGTGAGAGCAATATTATCATAAGAAGACATATGTAAAGGTGCATCACAAGATGCATCATAAGTGCAAGGTGGTTGACAAACTATAATGGAGTTTTGAGTTAGAGAATTACTATCTTCTTTGGATGGTGTGGGTGGATGACTCCACTCTTTCTTCTCTTGTTCTATTGGTTCTTCATTCTCCTCCTCCTCTTTTTCTTTTTCTAGGCTCTTACTTTCCTTGAATCCTTCCTCAATTGTATTTATTGGGTCTTGTAAAATATCAATACTTTCTTGGGCAGTGATGCTTTTTCATTGTAATCAAGAACATAAGTTCACGAGCCATCGCACAAGTTCCTATCTTTTCATCAATAAAATAATCCACCTCATAGGCTACCATAAAGGCAACAAATTGCTCAATTTTCACTAAATCAGGATAATTAATTTTACCTTTTTGGAAGGAGGCAATTATTGGATCAAAATTATACCTCCATTGAAAACAAAAATGTTTGTCTTGCTACTGAGAGCAACAAGTGATATCATAAAGATCACACGATTTCATAGAAAGGTCATTCCAAATTTTTCTTACTTATCATTTTGAGACAAGCGATACTTCGCAAATAATTCAAGAGCTTGCACAACATCTCCGCTATCAGCCCTAGAGGATCTAGATAGTTCCTCCATAGCAAGCATAAATATTTTTGGTATTTTTTACTTTAAAAGATAAAAGAAACTAAACAATACAAAATACCTTAAAAATAATAACAAAAATAAAACTAACAATAAAAGCTTAGTGCTACGCTCCTCGGCAATGGCGGCAGAAAAGTACTTGATAAACCCCAAGTGTAGGGGATAGTTGTAGCACCTTTCAATGTGGAAGTATAGAATGTCGAACAACAGCAGCAATAGGTAAGACCTTTATTCGCTCATGCTATATATGTCGCTTATATACCCTTCTTGGCACTTAACAAAATAAGAGTAAAACAACAAGTGAACTAACAAGTGAAGCAAAGTAAACAAAGTGAAGTAAACGAGGAGTTGCAAGAATGAAAGAGAAGGATCGGGGTTTGTGGGTTCACTTCATCTCTTTCCGAACAACATGGTGGCACAAAATAAAGCATAGATATAAGTAATGATCTACCTAAAATACGAACATCATGATTGACAATGACACATATATACGAGCATCACATCCTAAAATCACCACACTCCACATCCATGCAAGCATGGGATAAGTCTCCCCCTAAGTGTACGCATCCACGATACGCCATATATTAAGTATAAAGTACGGAGAATTGCCTTAAGTACTATGACATGAAGTTGGGAAACGTTCAACGGCTTTGGGGGACCTGACTATACATATCCCTTTTTCCATAGTGGTGTGGACAGAGAAATACGAACATGCATAAAGTGCGGTTCGACCTTTCTTTCACTGGGACTAAATTGCACCAATAAACTACCCCAACTAAAGCACACCATTCTCTCGTTGTGTTCCATCTATAAAACAAAAGCTAGCATAGAAGATTTGCGTAGAAATTAACATTTATAGGGAGGAGCCATAACTAGGTGCAGTAATATACATGCACAAATATACCCATAGGAATTGACCCCAATGCCATATCCATGACAAAACAAGGGAATTATTAAGAAATAAATGTCCAAACATTGCATTAAGGTTTGAGGTCCCCATATTTTCCCTTAGAACAAGACTCCTAGAACCAGGACGCGGTTTCTGTCATTTCTGGCCCTCCGTCAACTATTTTGTTAGTCTAACTACAACCCTAACAAATATGCATCAAGAACAAGATCAACAATATGGGTCTATAAATATCTCACGATCCAACATAACAAAGTATTGCATATAATAAATCATCTCATAAACAAGGATCCACCATCCTAGTTACATAAAGTTGACCGTAATCATGTAGGGTAGCTCAGACGCCTTCTAATCATTGAGGGACATGGAGAGATAAGATCCAGCTACTGCCATAAACCCATGGTCCAGGGTGTGAATTACTCCCCCTTCATTGAGGAAATTAGCAAGGAGGCGGTTGCGGTGGTGGAGATGCCTCCAGTGGTGATTCCGATGGCGGTTCCATCACTAATCTCCTCTGGCAGTGGCCCATGCAAACTTATATTTGTGTTCTCTATATGTAGGGCACCGTCCTGTCTCGCAAAAAATCCTGGGGGGGGGTATTTATAGATGATTTTTGGTCAGCACGGAGTCCTCGGTCGAAGGGCGAAGGAAGCGGCCTTAGGGTGGGACCACGGGCCACCTAGGCCCACCTCTAGCCTCCTGGCACACCGGGGAGGTGCGTGTTCCCCTAGATGCGCTCGGGTGCGTCCAGGTGTGGTGCTCTTCATCTGTGATTAAAACTCTTTCCAGATTTTCCTTGGATTTGTTACACATCCAGAAGGTTCCTGAAATAGCAGATTACGCGAAAGGGTATTCTACCTTCCGAAGTTGAATGGCAAATTATATAGAATTTAGTACAAATGCCCAATAAATATTGGTAAATAACAACAGAAACATTACATCATACTTCAAAAGACATAGATATGTTTTGGACATATCAGGGTTTGCTATTCATCTACAATTGCAAGTTGAACTTCTTCCATTTGACCCTTCTTCTTGGGTTTGCGACTGATCTTCTTCTTGGGGGACCATTTTCTTGACTTCTTGTAAGATGGTTCATTCACTTCAGGTTAGTCAGGCCATTCTGAATCAGAAATGCCGTGAGGATCATCATCATATCTCCAGGTAGACTTTGGACCTTCTTGTAGCATAATAACTGAATTAGTAGTCTTGCATCTCGTCTTGCGCATTCTCTGATGTGCAAAAACATAGGTCAATAAAAATTACCTAAGTGTAGAAACAAAACATAAGATGGGATCAAGTCATACCTCTTTTTATGACCATTCAGAGGACATCCTGGGGCTCTATGGCCAATCATAGTGCACTTACATTTGTTTTGGCCCTTCTTGCTACCACTTAAAGTTGCACCCATCTTCTCTAGTTAATTAATTCTCAAAGCTTGACATCTTAGGTCTTCCTTTGCCTCTTTTAGTATTTGGCTGGGAAAGATCAAAAGGGAGTTGTACCTCAGTCTACTGTGACTTGTTTGGACAAAACTGGATGAAACGAGTGTAGGAAACTCTGATCATATCCAAGGAGAAGTACTCATGTACATATTGTTCCATGAATGGCAGAGTTCTTTTAAAAATCTAGAAAACCTAGCCGTGTGGGCATTGTTTCCCAGTATGTTAACCCTCTAAGCTGTTGCATTCTCTATTATCAATGTTGCCAACATGCCTCGGGTCATTCCAGCTCAAATCACTCACCTCACATCTCCTGCTGCTAGACTGGCCAACTCTGAGATACCCAAGTCCTCTACATCTGTGATTTAGTTGTTGTATAATGGCTGGCAGCATATGGCCTCTAAGTTTTCCTGAAATTTATTTCCTTTTATTTAAATAGCCTCATGCCCCTTAAGGTTTCCATCAACATATGCAGAGGAAGGTCTTTTGTGTCTTTAATCCGACTGTTGAAGGATTCAACAAGGTTATTGTTTATGTAATCACATTTGATGTTTGAATCAAAGCCAGTCATCATCCATAAAAGGCAGTGGTACACTCTCAAGTGTTCCTCAACTGAAGGGCACTCACCAATTATCCTGTCCATAATATATCTGAAGCTCCTAGGACTGTAAGATCTACCAGCAAGACACATATACTGACATACAGCTCCAGAGAAGTGCTTGGATAGGTTCAGCATCAAATGGGCATGGCATTCTCTTTGTTCAGCATGTAGTAAATACCGTTTTGACTGCATTTTCCAATCCTTTTCCTGCATCAGTGCATATAGCTAGTGGTGCAACATGACCTATTGCTCTACTCAGTTGCCTAAAAAACCACTCCCAATTATCCTTTGTTTCTGACAGAAATAGACCGAATGCAACTAGGAACATCTAGTTGTGGCCATCAAGTGCAGCCGCGGCTACAAGAGAACCATTCCATCTACCATTGAAGATGGTGGCATATACACGGATATATGGACTACAACCATTCTTGAATCCATCAATACAAAGTTTGGGGGCCATAAAGAATTTATGGAAGTATACCTTCCCATGTACTTCAATGGTGTCAACCTCCACAATACTTCCTAGAGATCTTTTCTCTATACCAGCCTTGAAACTAAAGAATGGCTTAAAGCTTCCTTCCCATTCTCCATATAGCCACTTCAAATCTCCCTCTTTGCCTTTCCAAACAGTGTGATAAATTAGCTCAATGTTGAAATCAAACATAAGCGTCTTTTGTATCTCTTTGGCAGGCTCATTTGGCTTTTTGTTGAGTATGCCCACTTCCTGTTTTTCCACCCACCCTTGATAAGCCATTGAAGATTGTAACCTACTTCCTAAAGCACGCATGTGGGGAGGACCCATCTTGTTCACCTACAAATAAGATTCATTTAGCCATTAAAAAAGCAAGAGATATGAAGTAACCTAATGCCATTTAGAGAGTTAAAATAAGCATATATGATCAATTAGCTAGATTATATGTAAGTACCCTAATGGTATTTTCACCAAAAAAAACTTTTTGAAGTCTTCCATGGGCAAGGCAGATTCACCCTTGGTCCATTGTTAAAGAATAAATAGCATCTGCCTCAAACCTTTCCTTGTTGTTCTTAGTTTTCTTCACATCAAACTCCCCATTGACACAAAATTGTCCGAATGCCATTATGAAATCAATCATGATGTTGAACAAAGTGCCAACTTGTATGACATGCCTCTGTGGATAATATGTAATCACTATCTCGTTGGTTACCTCATCATCTACTGGGATGGCAGCCTTAGCCATGAGTACATCGTCTGTTACATCACCCCGCCTCTTCTAAAGATTGCTCTTCTTCAATGGTCTCTTCTTCATCTAAAGTTGGCACATAGTCAGGACCCTTATCTACACCCAGAAGGGGACACATTTCATCATCTAAAAGGGGATGGAGTTCAAAATCTTCACAGGGATGGACCTAGATTTTGCTCCAATCTATGGGCTTTGTGGGCAAATTTGATACTGGTGGTGGTGGGACCTCCTCATTATTCATAAAAACTTCAACCCTAGTGTCGGCCCCAGGAGTAGGAGAATAGTCAAGCGCAAGTATGAGGCTCGTGTATTGGGTTTCTACGAGGGATGTGAATCACCTCAGCAGGCCCATGGGAAGGGCAGGCATAGCACAAAAATGTACTATACACGTCCAATACAGCAAGTGGCCCCTCATAGGTACGTGGCGAACTCCAGACTCGAGTGCCCCACCTTCATGTGCACTTCATAACAAACACGAACTGTGCACAGGATACAAGGCTAGATAAACAGTTGATATCACAACACAACTCTATGACACAAAAAGCGGAACAAAGATATAGCAACGCTCATAGAGCAAGATAGCAAATATAACACATCAGAGGACACATGTCCAAATAGTACATCAATACATCATGCGGAAGCGAATTAGCGTCTGAGTACAGACGAGATCCAAATAGGCCTAAGTGGCCGAGAACATAAACAATGGAACCCATATCCAGCAAGCCCAGGTTATTGCCTAGGAGTGTCCTCACTACTCGACATAGTCGTCCTCAACGTGATCCACATAGGAACCTCCAGGTGGGTACTCATATCCTGTCGTACCTGCAATATCTAGCAACAGTTGCCGGAAAAAGAGAGAAAGAGCATGAGTACCAAAGCGCGTACTCGCGAGACTAGAATTCAGCTGCGCTCACCTACAAAGGTATGGTGGACTGAAGCGGCAGCAAAGCTTGCACTAAACAACCTATAGAGACACTCCCATCTTTCGTTGCAAGATATAGATAAGAGAGGGCATAAAGAAACCAACTAGATACTACAACAAACATAACCCAGCCGATGCGTTCCCCCTTCGCACACAATGAGGAAGAATTAGCAACGACACTCACATGGTTGGCAGTTTTACAAGTTATTAATTCTAGTAGGGCTAATTACTATGCAAGTTCATTATTAACAAGTGTAAGGTTGTCTATGATCGAGTTAAAAAGCTCCAAGTCGTCCATAACCACGGACATTGCATTTCGAAAAGATTTAACCCTGTAGGGATGCACTAATGTACCTATACATGCATGATCAACCCCTCAAGCAAGTGTTTTGGGAAAACTTGCAAGCGGGGTCTCACAACACAACCCCTCCCTTAACTACAGACCAAGTCCTAGAAGCCACCTAACTAAGTTTAATCCGTCTCAAGAGTCTGACTGAATCTCTGAGACAAACCTAGCTATTGCATGGATGGCTCAAAAGGATCAGAGCCCACTTAGGGGATGACCTCTTTACAATACGTGCCCGCAACCTATACGTACGTACAAGAACAACGGCCTACAAGGCACATATGGGCTTCCCCAAAAGTAATATCATCGAACCATAAAGAAACAAGAGCTTGCACGCACATCAGAACCAAAAGGAAACACTCCAAAACTAATTGTGGCACTTGGACAATGGAAGCAGTTCCAATAATAGGTCGAGGGGCCCTAATAAAACCTCCCATGTGTGGTTGGTGTGCTCAATCTTGGATCAGATAACGAGAACTCGGGATCCTAGGGGACACAAGTGAGCCATCTTTCAAACAGAAACAGCTGACCCACCGATGCCTCTGCTTAAGAAATTTTATTTATTAACATATAAAGTGAGCCATGAATCTCTCCAACAAGTTATATCCATAAAGCATGTAACACGATCCCCCAACAGATAACCCGATAAGATAATGATGACGATAGCGATAACGATAACAAGATATAACAACGGGACTAAGCATGCACTATGACTCGCAAGGCTGGCCCGATAAACCAAATAACAATTATAGTAGGGAGGTGGTGGCAGTAAGGCTTGCAAGGTAATAGGACACGTGACAAGAACACAAAACAAGGCCAGAAAAATAAGAGATAGGCAAAGCAACAAAAACAATAGGTTGTAGGGGGAGAATGCTCGCCTGTCAGAATAGAAGAAGAAACACGAACGCGATCCTCACGGTGGTGCAGCTAAACTCCTCGTCGTACTCCTCCGTACCGATGTCTACTCGAGAAGAAGGAAACACACATACAAGAGGGAAAAGTACACAATCAATACATGGCATAGTGCAATGCAAACAATATGATGCATGACATGTGAAAGTGCAAGAGGGTCCATGCGTAGCAAAATTAAGTGGGGTAATTTAATAGCAAGATATAAGAAAATGCCCTCACATAACATTTAGTTTGAGTGGTATTACCATTTGGCTAAGATGAAACATTGGGCTATGATGCATTAAATTTAATATTTGCATTCATCGCATTTTTCTAATTGAAAATGATATAAAACTCATCGTGATAGGAGTTACAGTTTGAAAGATATGCAATTTCCAAGTTTTAATGATTAAATAAAACATTTTATTAATTTGGTGCATTAAAATTTTCCCAAAATACAAAACAGAGGAGATATTTGAATTCTTTGCAAAATTTTGAAGAACTTTCATATAGAAATCTTTTCCATTTGAATTTTCCTTCAAAAGATATTGACATTTTGAAAATGGGGTGTTCTCTGCAATTTTCTAGGGACTAGACTTGGATTAAAGAGAAATAGGGAGGGTTACCAGGGGATTCGGTCATAGCTAGATGTGGCACCGTTTCTCACCCGTGCTGGGCTAGCCGCGGTCACCGACAGGTGGGACCCATAGAGCCACATGGAAAGGAGCAAAAAGGGTGGGTTTTCTGGCGAGCCGGGGTTCGAACCCATGACCTCTCGGTCGCGCGCGAAGGGCGGACCACTTGGCTAGCATTCGGTTTTTGAGAAAGGAATGAGGCGTTGGGTTTTAGGGCAGATCTATGAGGAGATTGACTGTGCTGACCATGGTGATGGTGATGGCGACAGTGGGAAACGCCGTGCGGTGCGGGGTCTCGTCGGAGGAGAGATGAAAGAGGAAGAGGAGGCTCACCGCGTGCGCTTGAAGGAGTCAGAGATGGCGCAGAAGAACCGGAGGTGAGGAGGACGTTCCTGGCGACTTTGTTCGGTGACGAGGAAGAAGGCGTCCGTGGCGCGGTCCTAGGCGGCTCCGGCTCTTGGTCTTCAACGGAGAGGAAGCAGACATCGTGGGTGCTCCATTCCCACCGCTAGCTCGGTGTGGCGGGGTCTACGGCGATAGCATGGTCATGCTCACACTCTGGCAAAAAATTTGGTGGCTCTCGGTGGTGGTTCTGGTTGGTTTTCTCGGTGGAGCAGAGGAGGGGAGGGAGAGGCGGTGGAGGAAGGGAGGAGCGCTAGGGGTCCTCAGTTGCTTCGATCTACTAGGAAAAATGAGTAGCAGAGGCGAAAAGGAGTGGAGGAGAGGGCTCCCACCATGCCGTCTCCTTCACATTCTAGGGTGACGACAATGAGGGGAGCGTGCTCGCCTCTGCTGATCGATGGAAAGGTACGGAGGGCAGGAAGGGGTACCGTGCTAGGTTGTCTTGGGCTGGTTCAAATTAGCTAGGTGGGCTAGTTAGGTGGGCTGCCGTGCTGGGCTGACTAGCAGGCTGGCTCTACTGGGTAGGTTCGGGTTAGGCTTTTCTTTTTATTTTTCAAATTCTTTTCCTATTTTATTTATTTTCAAATCTGTTTTGAAATAAAACAAAGGAAAGAGAGAGGTTTTCAGATGTGTTCAAACCCTATAGTTTTACAACAAACCAAACCCATTTGGTAATTTCAAAATAGTTGGTAGTATGTATTTAACTCCAAAATAAGAGGGGATTAAGAGGGCTTTAATATAATCCCAAATAAGAGAAAATTTTGGCATGACCTTTTTGTATTTGGGCATGGTCAAGAACAAGAACAAGAGTAGGAATTAGGGTTGGAACATCACAAGTGATGCAAAGAAGTTAGAGAGAGGGAGAAACCAACAAGCAACAAGATTGAGAGAAAGAGAGGAAGGCACAAACAAAGGTGGCAATATCCAAAACCAATGCAATTTTATAAAACAAGGTGATATGACATGGTGCATGATGAAATATGATGCACAAACCTAACAAACTACCAAACAAATTTGGAAGGTAACTTAGGTAGCTCACTTGGGATGTTACACCTAGGATTGTGAATCTCCTCTGAATCTAATATGCATCCAATTGGTCCTAAATCGTTGAACCATCTGAATCGGACAACACCAAAATAGTCTTCTTGGGGGTGCTCATAGTGTGGGTGCTCTTCTTGGGGTTTGGCTTCTTGGGGGTGCCATTCTTCTTCTTTTTGGTTAATTTCTTTGCCTTCTTGACTAATGGAAATGCCTCCATAATTGCTTCATCAATAACATCATCTTGATGCAGATCAACAATCACAACAAGGAACATTACCTTCTTATGTTGTGCAGATCTTTGAAATACCTAGAACAAATCACCAAGTTTGACAAGTTGGATGTAATTCTTCTTTTTATAATACCACCACCACAACCGTGTCTTCTGATTGGAGCCCCAAGTTATGATCTCATCAAGCTTGTCAATAAATTTATCAACAAGAATCACTCTGGCATTGACCTCCAATACCACATCATGAGGCTTCACAACCATTTATGTGCCATCATCAAGTTTGAAGTGTATCTATCCATGTTTAAAACAACCGGCTACATTAATTCTTGATCAGTAGCGGCTTGAATATCACCATCTGGAATGGCAGCATCTGGAGTAGCAACATCATGAATCGAAGCAAGCAGTAGTACCTCATGAGAATGTGAAAATTTGTCCCAAATTTGGTGCAGCTGAATTGAGTGCTCAACTTGATCATAGCAAGAGATGTTCGGATACCCACAGGTGTAGGGGTTCGATTATAGCATGGTTTGATAATTATTGAGTGTTGAACTCCACGAGGAGTTGAAGAAATTGGTGTGTGATATTGGTGTAGAGATATCTGTAAATGTTGCAAAGATTTATAAGTTAAATTTGTTTTTGGAGAGAGTTGCAAAATAGGTAAATAATAATAAAAGTAAATATGATGCAGAAATGGCCTAGTCCTCAAAGTGTGATAGAGGACAAACCTAAGATTACACTTAATAAGACAAAAGTGTTCCTGACGATGGCAAGAATTATTTCTAGTCATACACTACCACAATCATAACATTAAGACATATGCCATATTACACCCCTCGTGATTATATCCCTTGCCATATCCATGCACAATAAGGAAAATAATAAGGCAAATGCCTAACCATATCATTAAGTTACAGATCCCCGTAATTCCCCCACATTGCATATCCTAGATTTGGGAAATGGTTTCTAGTCACTCCAGCCTCCCCTCCTCCATCCATTACAATATATATGGTGCAATCCTATAAGCCCATAAATGTTGAAGTAGTATGCATTCAATGTTCGTATTATACCATTATAGAATTGCAACTTAATAATAAAACATCACAACAATATTATTGCAAAATCATATGGTAATCACGACTAGGATTTCTCCCATGTCCTCAAGAACTTAAGGAACTACTCACAATGACAAAACATGGTAATGATTAGGGACATATGATTTAAAACACAATATGAAAGTATAACTTCACCACCAAAAAATAACACGGTATCAAGCAATAATGTGCAGACAACACTGAAAAGTTACTTAGTTCTCCGATCTACACAAATAATGAGGGGGATGAAGTCGATGATGAAGATGGAGGTAGTGATATTATTGGAGATCATGAATATGGTGATCCCCATGTCGAGGAGGTGTTGGTATCGACGATGGCGGCGATTTCACCTACATTAAGGCAGCGGAATGGCAGAATTTGACCCCTCCCAGAGTAGGAGAGGGCTTTCGGGTCAGCTACCACCTCTGTAAAATCTCAGGGAATTAGGGTGTGTCTTTTCAGAGACAACGAATAGAGACATACAAGCGGGGGGGGGGGGGGTGTGAGCTAGGGAAACTGCAGGGGGGCCATGCGTGGGATCCACGTGCCACCTGCCCATGCCGCGTTGAGGTGGCACTATGGCCCACCATGGTCCACCTACTACCTGTCTTCTGGCTCCTAGATACTTCCTAAGGAAAAATACATCCTATATTATTTGTGTATTTTTCATCGCTTCCTAAAGTCCATCAACTTCGCGTTCCTTTTCGGGACAGAATCAGATCCCAGCTCTCCGGTGAAATAACTGTAAAAGCAATATAAAACCTTGATAAAAGTTCCAACAAATAGATAAACCAACAACTAGGCCGGTAGACAAGTTTACCTTCAGATTACTCGATACAAAATGCATGTATCATGTGCCTGTTCCACCACAATAATTCAACCTTCTAATTGGAGCCCCAAGGAATACGGACATGTAGAATATCAAGCAGCTACGGAACACACACAAACTCTCGGTAATTCACCAGCAATTCAACATCCTGCACCCCCACAGTCCTCTCTATGCAATCATCTAGTTTAGCAATGTATTGGTGAAGTCTTACAATAATTGTGTATTGGTTCCCTAGATTGATCCCACTCGACAAATTTGGAGAAAATTAGAAATTTTTGGTAGGCTTGGACTACAGTACAAAAATTTGGAGTTGCCTCGCTTCGATTTTTCTTGCTTCCATTCAGTCCGTAAGTAGTTAGAGTTTCACTAAGTAACAAAGACAAGAAGGTTCTATTCCTTCCATCACCTCTAGCTCCGGTTGATAGTAGATTCCTAGGTAGAAGGCCTTGCCCCTTCCATCGCCGGCACTCAACTGGGCTCGCGTCGGCCGCCTACCTCTTCGCAACAATGGCCTCAAATGCGTGGCATCAAAGAGCAGGCACGGGAGCTTGGTGGTGGCTGGGATTTGGCCACCTACCTCCTCCCAACGACGATAGTGAGCACCCACGGGAGGTCAGTGTTGTCCTGGTGCAGTACCAGTTGAATAGTGCCATTGCGGAGGGACAAGAGTGAGGTTCGTGGGGCCATCATTGCTAGAAGAATTCATGTGGGTCCTCGGGTTAGGACGGGGGACCGGGGAGAGGGGAATTTGGTCTGGACAACACAATGCAATGGCTCTTGACACGTGGCTTGACATGTTGGCACGAGAATAACGTAAATCCTGACAGCACGGGCCCACTCGGCTCCTCAACATGGACGGGACAGAAATATTTGAATTGGCCAAATTTCACTCAAAATGGTAAAGTGCATCTAGGATCCCTAAAGGGATTTTGGATGATTCATCGCAAAGCAATTAAGGAAATAATCATATTGTTAAGTGTTTCAGGATTTGGTTAAAATTGCTAGGTGGAATATGTCAGTAGTGACCCTAAAAAAGTGAGAAGATGTGACAAGATGTGTGGTCTACCTTGAGTTATAATATGTATTTTCTTGAGTCGTAGGTATGCGGTAATATCAAGAGAGGCACTTGGCAAAGTAGAGGAAATGAACCTATTTCAAAATTTTCCAAAGATTTCCTCCCAAAATTCCAAAAGAAAAACCTCCAATCTCTGTTTTTTTCTTCACTGAAACCTCCGGAAAAACTTGTCCTGGTAACTCCAAACTAGTGAGATTGAGAAACTGGTAGGAAAATGATTTTTGACATGTCTCTATTCCCGCCAGTACTACCGAGTTTTGTGTACAGCCGAAACCACCGACTCTTAATTTTTCCTAATCTAGGAAGTCTATTGTATAGGTCTAGCACTTCTGAGTGGAGTAGGGTCGGAACTTCTGAGGAGGGACTTAGCAGTTGTATACCCAAATCTTTTCAGAGGGTCCTCTCTTAGGTCTGGAACCTCCAAGTTCATACTCGGTCAGAACTACCGAGCACATACTTTCCCAGGACAAAAACTAGCCGTTATTGAGACCGAAATCTCTGAGTGCTCCTTCCCATTACCTCCAGGTTCTGTCTATTTTTAGTGGTTCTCTGGTCTAGATGGTGCCAAGGACGTCAGGTCAGTACCTCCAGGAATGTGAGTTTCCCGCCCGATAGTTCAAATTTTGAACTAGTCCAGTACTACCAGGTTTCACCATTCGGAAGTTCTAGGCATAGTAATTTTTCTGGTAATGGATGGATTGTCACCTTTTCCTATATATAGCCCTCCATATTCTGTGGCAATGTTAGCAAGTTGAGAAGACAGGAAGCCCTTGCTTGAGCCTAAAGCCTCACCTACCTATCCTTGCACCTACCTCATAGTTTTCCACTCAAATCCTTTGAGATCTATGGTGCTTTGAGAGACTATCTTTGTGAATTTTTTTGCAAGGGCTCCATGATCCAAGTGCTAGCCAAGTGTTGTTACTTCCTGGAGGGTGTATGCCTCCTAGCCGGCTAGAGAGTCACTTGGAAAACTTCGTGGTTTGTTCTGAAGGAGCCAAGTGTTTGTGAAGGCAGGAGATCGCCTACTAGATGTGAAGATCTACCTCTTAGTGGTTGGGCATTGACTTTGTGTACTAGCTTAGGGGAAAATAGGTTGGTCTTTGTGACCAAGGACTATGTTCTTTAGACTTTGTGTCCGAGACTTCTCCAACAAGGACGTAAGATAGCGCGAACTATCCGAACCTCGGGGTACATCTTCATGTTTGCGATTCCTCTCCCTTGCACCTTTACATTCATGCAATCTACTTTTCCGCAAGTTTACACTTTGTAGTTTTGCATGCTTAGGGTGTTGTAGGCAACAAGTAGAAAAGAAATTGTTTAAAGCAACCAACTTTCTCTTAATTTCCAACATCGTCTATTTACCCCCCTGCTTGTGACGGTAAAGCACACGTCCGTTGGGAACCCCAAGAGGAAGGTGTGATGCGTACATCAACAAGTTTTCCCTCAGTAAGAAACCAAAGTTATCGAACCAGTAGGAGATGAAGGCCACGTGAAGATTGTTGGTGGAGGAGTGTAGTGCGGCACAACACCAGGGATTCCGGCGCCAACGTGGAACCTGCACAACACAATCAAAATACTTTGCCCCAACTTAACACAGTGAGGTTGTCAATCTCACCGGCTTGCTGTAAACAAAGGATTAAACGTATGGTGTGGAGAATGATGTTTGTTTGCAAAGAACAGCAGAGAACAATGATTGCAGTAGATTGTATTTCGGATGTAAAAGAATGGACCGGGGTCCACAGTTCACTAGTGGTGTCTCTCCAATAAGATAAATAGCATGTTGGGTGAACAAATTACAGTTGGGCAATTGACAAATAGAGAGGGCATAACAATGCACATACATATCATGATGACTAATATGAGATTTACTTAGGGCATTACGACAAAGAACATAGACCGCTATCCAAGCATGCATCTATGCCTAAAAAGTCCACCTTCGGGTTAGCATCCGCACCCCTTCCAGTATTAAGTTGCAAACAACAGACAATTGCATTAAGTACCGTGCGTAATGTAAACAATACAAATATCCTTAGACAAAGCATTGATGTTTTATCCCTAGTGGCAACAAGCACATCCACAACCTTAGAACTTTCTCGTCATCGTCCTGCATTCAATGGAGGCATGAACCCACTATCGAGCATAAATACCCCCTCTTGGAGTTACAAGTATCGACTTGGCCAGAGCCTCTACTAGCAACGGAGAGCATGCAAGATCATAAACAACACATATATGATAGATCAATAATCAACTTGACATAGTATTCCATATTCATCGGATCCCAATAAACACAACATGTAGCATTACAAATAGATGATCTTGATCATGATAGGTGTCAACACCCGGGTTTTTAAGTCCAGATGCCTATTATGCCATTCATCGCAATCCCAGGAATATTGTTTTTGCGAGACATAATAGATTGATATCACAGAACATCATTCATTACAACTCATAATTGTCTTACAACACAACGGATCACATGATCCAGTCTCATTACAATAATAGTTGATCTATTGATCAATTACAAAACACATAGCGGAAGCGAAGTAGCGTAGTAGTAGTCCATCTATTCCACAGGCAACTGTTGACGTCAGGAGTGGTCCTAGTTGTCGTAGACGTCCCGCTGTCCATCTTCCTCGTATCACTGTTCCTCTTCATAGTCTGGCCATTTGAATAGCCAGGGACACAGCCATGAGTACTTTAAAGTACTCGCACACTAATACTAATGTAAGTACTATCAACTATAATAAGGGGGTTCTAGCTCTAGGTTCATTTGCATAAAGCTAGTTTTATTTCATAAGCATTTAGTAAACAAAGACTCTTTATTTGCCTAACTTAACTCAAGTGGGAGCATTAGTGTCAATCCCACAACTCTGTTGTGATTCAAGTCAAATTCATCATTCACCTTTCAAGTTCAAGTCACAAGTCACATGTCACATTTTTGAAAAAAAATGATCTGATGACGGAACAGTATGGCCTTCCAACCGTCCATAACCGTGGACGCGGCTGTTCGAATAGTTCTACACTCTGCAGAGGTCGTACACTTGTGCCACAACATTTGCAATAATCCGTCGTGGTTAATCGGCCCTGATTTATCACACTCCGTGTGCGGACTACCAACCATAACCTTTCACTTACATATCCTAGTATAGGCACCTCTCCCCATGAGCTTGGCCTCCCAGTGAAGACAGACAGTCAGCCTGGGAACTGCACAGGGCTTGGGCCGGATATTCACCTCATTTCACGTCATATCACATCATTTCGTTTGTTGTAGAGGCAGCCTTCGGCATAACCCCGATGACGCTTGTTTAGAGGGAACCCATTCTAAGGTACATAAATTTCTAGTTAAGCCCTACCCATATCAGGTATTGTGGGGGTACTTGCAAAATTGGAATGGTATCGCATCCGAACCCAACCATCAGTTTTTGTGAAATTCACCATGTCATTCACAAGTCACTTTCACCTTCAAAATCTTTCAATAGAATGACTCATCATTCCAAGGTTTTCAAAGTCATTTCATTTCACAAGTTCCCATCTAGAGTAGTCAATTTTAGTTTAGCACTAGCAACTAGGCATGAGTGGTGCTAACTTACTTGTAGCTATTTAGGCTAAGTGTGATGCTCTTGTATTCCTTTTATACTTAGACCAAAGTTAACTATAAAAGGAAGCTTTAATAAATAAAGTAAAAACTTTGCAAGAATAAAACTTGGGATGGGATCATTTAAGCATAAAGTAGAAGGTAATGGTGCCTTGCTCTTGTAGAGCTTTGCACTAGGTCAACTTGCAAGAATATTAGCTTGCCTTGGTTTGGGTAGTGATCAAAGTTCTCTTCTCCTTCTTCTTGGTAGAATACCTCCTCCTCTTGATAGTCTACGGTACTAGCGTCTATAAACGAATACGAGGATACAAACACCAAATCAATACTTAAAGAACCTAAATAGCCTTAATGGCTCACTCAAGATGATCTAACATCATCATCTATCTTACTCAACATTTGACTAGGGTTTCTTCTTTAGTGTTTAGAAAACCATTCCTCTTAGTGACTTAGGGTTTCCTCTTTGGTTCTTTGGGGAAATAATTCCCTCTCATTGAATCTTGTTAAAATTTAATCTCCTCAAATAACAATATATGGTCATATGTTGACCAAGGTCAACACTGCACACTTATTATTTGAGAACCATGGTTTAAATGAGGTTCTATACCTCATGCAATTTAATACTACCTTACTAATAATTTAATATCACCAAATAATTCAAGATGAGATTATATAGACCAAGGTCAATACCTCATGTTGACTTACATGAGACCAAGATTTAAATGAGAGGAATACCTCTCATATGATTTAACACATAGTTGTAACTAATTTAAAAACTACTATTGAGGTGATTTAATATTCTCAAGAAGAATCCTATGGGGTCATGAAGACTAAGGTCATTACCTCACATTGAATCACTTGGAATAAATATTTAAATGAGATGCTATACCTCATATAATTTAAATACTATTTTTGAAATGGTTTAAATGGGCTAGTTATTGACTACATAGCCAATATTTTGCTTCTAGCCCATGATCATACACAGTACCTATATCATACTTTTACATAAACAATTAGAGTTTGTGAAATGTGAATTATGAGAGGTGGAATCACCTCAAAATTCAAAAGGGTTGATTTTTAATAATTATTCTAAGTCAGAAAAGTCCATGTTTGTTTATTTTTCTACTTTAATTCTACAACAGCTATTGGTTTGAATCCAGTGGCATTGGATAGATAATTTCACAGGCTTTCCAACCATATGAAATTCACTAAAAATGGCCAAGTAGATTTGGAGATATTTGATTTCTAGCAAAGCATCTGATAGCAATTTAACTGAAAAAGAATTAAACGAAATTTGAAATCAAACGGGGGCGGGAAACGAAGTGGGCCGGCCCAGCTGCTGCCCGGGCCTGGCGTGCATGGCGCATGCACGTCGGGCACGCGCGGAGCGCGCAGATCGTCGGATGACGATCCGACGGCGCTGGGCTGTCGTCTTCCTCCCGAACCAGGGATCTTGCGGGGGCCATAACTTTCACCTCGGAGCTCGGATTAAGGCGGGGTTGGATGCGTTGGAAAGGTCTTGCCAAGGGCTACAACTTTGCTGTAGGGCGCGGGGGCTATGGTGATGAAAATCTGGGCGGTTTTGAGGGATGCCGCCGGTGGCCGTGGCGAGCTTGTTGACGCCGGTGAGCTGCGAGGAGGGCGAGAGGGAGATGCTAGGAGGAGGAAGGGGATGCTGCCGGGTGTTGTGAGGCTGTCCAAGGCGAGGGGCGGGGTTTATATAGGCTTCAGAGAGGAGAGGCGTGACGTGGCCGGCATGGTGGCGACGTCGTCGGGCGCGTCAGGTGCAGGGTTCTCTGGTCCGTGCCATGGCGTCAGCAGGGAGGTAGGGGGTAGAGGAGGACGCGTGCACAGTGGTGGAGTCGCTGGCGTTGTGTACAGGGCACGCGAGGACGAGGCCGACGTGGGTGTCCTCGTGTCATGGCGTCGTCCTAGTGCGTGGGCAGGTCAACAGTCATGTCTAGTAGTTGCGTGGGAGTGAGAGGAAGCTAGTGGCGCAGTTGGACGCGATGGGATGCAGTGTGCACGCAGAGGGAGGGTGATGTCCTCGGGTTGGTGACTATGGGCAATGGCATGCTTGTTTTGGTCAACCACTTGCTCTCCTCCACCAAAGATCATGTCTGGCAGGGTCAGCAAGGTCAGGTCAAGCTCAAAGACATGGTGTGGCTCAGCTGAGG
Organism: Lolium rigidum; assembly: GCF_022539505.1. NCBI lineage: Eukaryota > Viridiplantae > Streptophyta > Magnoliopsida > Poales > Poaceae > Lolium > Lolium rigidum. Next base: position 39,905,966 of record NC_061511.1, read on the forward strand.
TGAGAGGAGAGAGTGATGGCATGGTGATGTCCATGTCATGCCACGGCATGGCATGGTTTTGGTCAGGGTGACCAAGGAGCAGTGGTGCAGGGGGAGGTGCTGGGGTGCAGGGATGCTGAGGGATGCAGAGGGGCCAGGGTTGGACTTGGTCCACTCTCCAAAACCAGCATGGGCACAAATCTGGATTCTGCCCACAAGGTGTTTGTATAAATGGCCGCATGAAAAATATTTTCAAATTTTGGAAAGATTTTTGGTGGATTGCATTCACATATTATTTGAAGTAGAATTGTGGTGGTGGTGGTCAATTTGGTGCAGTTTTGCAAGATTTCAAATTTGGGGTGATCTTCTCTTTGTTTGAATGTTGCAACTTGTCTCCTTTATACTGGTCAAACTAGGCAGAGTCAACCCTAATGGTCAACACCAAAAATGTTCATCTTGATATGGTCTTGGATGAGGTGGAAATACTTGAGAAGGTTTAGTTTAGAAATCTCTTAGTACAAGGGCTCAAAGAGGGTGTCATGCTAAAATTGTCAAGTTGGACCATTATCATATGTGAGTAGGATTTTCTTATTTATTTTGATTTGATTTGTGTTTCCTTGATGCAAAGGTGTTTGTTATTGATATATTAGTGTTTCACAAGCAATGGCCCAAGCCAAAATGGTCTAGGTTCAAGATTTGCAAAAATGGCATAAAGCCATATGTGAGGTGATTTGCAATTTTCCTAATTTCTTCTTTGTTTCTTTTTGCTTCCAAAAGATGTTGTGTGTTGCTATAATGGTATAGAGAGGTGCTTGAGTATCTCAAACCAAAAAGGTAGGTCATAGGATTTATTTTGCAATTTGGCCAAATACCCATATTTAGCTCTATGGAAGATTTTTAATTTCTTTTTATTTCTTTTTGTTTCACTTTGGAATTGAGTTGGTAAATACTAGGTAGGGTTTATTAATGTGTTCAAACCATCTAGCAAAGTAAAACATGGCATATGCATTCATTTTTAAATATAGCCATAGGCTTCTATGTGCTTCTCTTTTTATTTTGTTTTATCTTGGATTTGAAATAAGAGGGGTAAGGTTTAGGGTTTAGGAACATTTCAAAGATTGTAAACACACAACATGGCAATCACACAAAGATTTAGTATGAGCACTATGCATAGCACCATATGTAATAAATTTTTTTGTTGGTTCTCATTTTTGGAAAAAGGAAATTCATTTTTCTTCTTTGTTTGAAAATTTGGGATGTTACAATAGGCAGCTCACAAGATCAAAACATGATAGCACAAGAGGAGAAGACAACCATTTACCTACTGCTATGGACCCATAGTCCAAGGATGAACTACTCACGCATCAGTCCGGAGGCGGGCATGGTGGTGTAGAGCCCTCCTGTGATGATTCCCCTCTCCGGCAGGGTGCCGGAGGCGATCTTCGAATCCCCCGAGATGGGATTGACGGCGGCGGCGTCTCCGTAACTTTTCTCGTATCGTGGCTCTCGGTACTAGGGTTTTCGCGACGGAGAGAATAAATAGGCGAAGGGCGCAGTCGGGGGACGCTCGAGGGGCCCACCCCATAGGGCGGCGCGGCCAGGGGTGGGGCCGTGCCCCCCTAGGGTGTGGCCGCCTCGTCGCCCCTCTTCGTCTCCTCTTCGGACTTTTGGAAGGCTCCGTGGAAAATAAGATCGTGGGCTTTTGTTTCGTCCAATACCGAGAATATTTCCTGTGTAGGATTTCTGAAACCAAAAACAGTAGAAAACAGGAACTGGCGCTTCGGCATCTTGTTAATAGGTTAGTGCCGGAAAATGCATCAAAATGATATAAAGTGTATATAAAACATGTGAGTATTGTCATAAAACTAGCATGGAACATAAGAAATATAGATACGTTTGAGACGTATCAAGCATCCCCAAGCTTAGTTCCTACTCGCCCTCGAGTAGGTAAACGATAACAAGGATAATTTCTGAAGTGACATGCTACTATGATAATCTTGATCAATACTATTGTAAAGCATATGAGATGAATGAAGTGATTCAAAGCAATGGTAAAGATAATGACTAAACAACTGAATCATATAGCAAAGACTTTTCATGAATAGTACTTTCAAGACAAGCATGAATAAGTCTTGCATAAGAGTTAACTCATAAAGCAATAAATTCTTAATAGAAGGTTTTGAAACAACACAAAGGAAGATATAAGTTTCAGCAGTTGCTTTCAACTTTAACATGTATATCTCATGGATAATTGTCAATACAAAGTAATATGATGAGTGCAAATAAGCAAGTATGTAAGAATCAATGCACACAGTTGACACAAGTGTTTGCTTCTAAGATGGAAAGAAGTAGGTAAACTGACTCAACATAAAGTAAAAGAAAGGCCCTTCGCAGAGGGAAGCAGGGATTACTCATGTGCTAGAGCTTTTATTTTGAAAACATGGAAACAATTTTGTCAACGGTAGTAATAATTCATATGTGTTATGCATAAAACATCCTATAAGTTGCAAGCCTCATGCATCGAATACCAATAGTGCTCGCACCTTGTCCTAATTAGCTCGGATTTCCATGGATTATCATTGCATTACATATGTTTCAACCAAGTGTCACAAAGGGGTACCTCTATGCCACCTGTACAAAGGTCCAAGGAGATAAATCGCATTTGATTTCTCGATTTTGATAGATCTCAACTTGAGGACATCCATACCGGGACAACATGGAAAACAGATAATGGACTCCTCTTTTATGCTTTAAGCATTCAACAACAGATAATATTGTCATAAGAGATTTGAGGATTAATGTCCAAGCTGAAACTTCCACCATGATACATGGCTTTGGTTAGTGGCCCAATGTTCTTCTCTAGCAATATGCATACTCAAACCATTCAACTCATGGCAAATCACCCTTACTTCAGACAAGACGAACATGCATAGCAACTCACATGATATTCAACAAAAGAACAGTTGATGGCGTCCCCAGAAACATGGTTACCGCTCAAAAAGCAACTTATAAGAAATAAGATACATAAGCGACATATTCTTTACCACAATAGTTTTTAAGCTACTTTCCCATGAGCTATATATGGCAAAGACAAGGAATGACATTTTTAAAGGTAGAACGCAAGCAATTTACTTGGAGTGGCAGAGAAATACCACATAGTAGGTAGTTATGGTGGACACAAATGGCATAAGTTTTGGCTCAAGGTTTTGGATGCACGAGAAGCATTCCCTCTCAGTACAAGGCTTTGGCTAGCAAGGTTGTTTGAAGCAAACACAAGTATGAACCGGTACAACAAAACTTAAATAAGAACATATTGCAAGCATTATAAGACTCTACACTATCTTCCTTGTTGTTCAAACACCTTTACCAGAAAATATCTAGACTTTAGAGAGACCAATCATGCAAACCAAATTTCAACAAGCTCTACAGTAATTCTCCACTAATAGGTTCAAACTACATGATGCAAGAGCTTAAACATGATCTAATTGAGAGCTCAAAACAATTGCCAAGTATCAAATTATTCAAGACAACATACCAATTACCACATGAAGCATTTTCTGTTTCCAACCAAATAGCAATAAATGAAGCTTTCAACTTTCGCCATGAACATTAAAAGTAAAACTAAGAACACCAGTTTTCAATATGAAAAAGCGGAGCGTGTCTTTCTCCCACACAAGGAATGCTAGGATCCGATTTTATTCAAACACAAACAAAAATAAAATCACACAGACGCTCCAAGTAAAGCACATAAGATGTGACCGAATAAAAATATAGTTTCACTAGAGGTGACCTGATAAGTTGTCGATGAAGAAGGGGATGCCTTGGGCATCCCCAAGCTTAGATGCTTGAGTCTTCTTGAAATATGCAGGGATGAACCACGGGGGCATCCCCAAGCTTAGACTTTTCACTCTTCTTGATCGTATTATATCATCCTCCTCTCTTGATCCTTGAAAACTTCCTTCACACCAAACTCAAAACAATCTCATTAGAGGGTTAGTGCATAATCAAAAATTCACATGTTCAGAGAGGACACAATCATTCCCAACACTTCTGGACATTACCCAAAGCTACTGAAAGTTAATGGAGCAAAGAAATCCACTCAACACAGTAAAAGAGGCAATGTGAAATAAAAGGCAGAATCTGTCAAAATATAACAGTCCGTAAAAACGAATTTTTTCGAGGCAATTAACATGCTCAGATGAAGAAGCTCAAATTGAATGAAAGTTGCGTACATATCTGAGGATTACTCACGAATTTTTTCAAGATTTTTAGATTCTCCTACAGAGAGAACAGCTCAAATTCGTGACAGCTAGAAATCTTTTTCTGCGCAGAAATCCAAATCTAGTATCAACCTTACTATCAAAGACTTTACTTGGCACAACAATGCAATAAAGTAAAGATACAAAGGTATTTCTACAGTAGTAACAAGCACCTTGACTCAAATATAAAACAAAAATTGCAGAAGTAAAATAATGGGTTGTCTCCCATAAGCGCTTTTCTTTAACGCCTTTCAGCTAGGCGCAGAAAGTGTAAATCAAGTAACATCTAGAGAAGAAGCATCAACATCATAATTTGTTCTAATAATAGAATCAAAAGGTAACTTCATTCTCTTTCTAGGGAAGTGTTCCATACCTTTCTTAAGAGGGAATTGATATTTAATATTTCCTTCTTTCATATCAATAATAGCACCAACAGTTCGAAAAAAGGGTCTTCCCAAAATAATAGGACAAGATGCATTGCATTCAATATCCAAGACAACAAAATCAACGGGGACAAGTTTATTGTTAACCGTAATATGGACATTATCAATCCTCCCCAAAGGTTTCTTTATAGAATTATCAGCGAGATTAACATCAAATAACAATATTTCAATGGTGGCAAGTCAAGCATATCATAGAGTTTCTTAGGCATAACAGAAATACTTGCACCAAGATCACATAAAGCATTACAATCAAAATCATTGACCTTCATTTTAATGATGGGCTCCCAACCATCTTCTAACTTCCTAGGAATAGAAGTTTTAAGTTTTAATTCATCTTCTCTAGCTTTAATGAGAGCATTTGTAACATGTTTTGTAAAGGCAAGTTTATAGCACTAGCATTAGGACTTCTAGCAAGTTTTTGCAAGAACTTAATAACTTCAGAGATATGACAATTATCAAAATCAAAACCATTATGATATAAAGCAATGGGATCATTGTCCCCAATATTCTGAAAAATTTCAGCACTTTTATCACAAACAAGCTTCAGCAGCTTCAGTGCAATTTTGCATGCTTTGTATTAGAAGTAGAAACATTGCCAACACCAATTATTTTACCATTGATAGTAGGAGGTTTAGCAACATGTGAAGCATCAGCATTACTAGTGGTGGTAATAGTCCAAACTTTAGCTACATTATTGTCTTTAGCTAGTTTTTCTTCTCTTTCCCACCTAGCATGCAATTCAGCCATCATTCTAATATTGTTATTAATTCGAACTTGGATAGCGTTTGCTATAGAAAATGACTTAATATATTTAGTTTCATTAGGCATAACTTTCAGTTTTAAAAGATCAACATCAGCAGCAAGACTATCAACCTTAGAAGTAAGAACATCAATTTTACCAAGCTTTTCCTCAACAGATTTGTTGAAAGCAGTTTGTGTACTAATAAATTCTTTAAGCATGACTTCAAGACCAGAGGGTACACTCCTATTATTGTTGTAAGAATTACCATAAGAATTACCATTATTAGAAGGATATGGCCTATAGTTGTTACCAAAATTATTCCTATAAGCATTGTTGTTGAAATTATTATTTTTAATGAAGTTCACATCAACATGCTCTTCTTGAGCAACAAATGAAGCTAAAGGAACATTATTAGGATCAACATGAGATCTACCATTAACAAGCATAGACATAATAACATCAATCTTATCACTCAAGGAGGAGGTTTCTTCAACAGAATTTATCTTCTTACCTTGTGGAGTCCTTTCAGTGTGCCATTCAGAGTAGTTGATCATCATATCATCAAGAAGCTTTGTTGCGGAACCCAAAGTGATGGACATAAAAGTACCTCCAGCAGCTGAATCCAATAGGTTCCTTGAAGAAAAATTCAATCCTGCATAAAAGGTTTTGATGATCATCCAAGTAGTCAGTCCATGGGTAGGGCAATTCTTTACCAAAGATTTCATTCTTTCCCATGCTTGGGCAACATGTTCATTATCCAATTGCTTAAAATTCATAATGCTACTTCTCAAAGATATAATTTTAGCAGGAGGATAATATCTACCAATGAAAGCATCTTTACATTTAGTCCATGAATCAATACTATTCTTAGGCAAAGATAGCAACCAATCTTTAGCTCTTCCTCTTAAGGAGAAAGGAAACAATTTCAGTTTTATAATATCCCCATCTACATCCTTATACTTTTGCATTTCACAAAGTTCAACAAAATTATTAAGATGGGCAGCAACATCATCAGTATTAACACCAGAAAATTGCTCTCTCATAACAAGATTTAGTAAAGCAGGTTTAATTTCATAAAATTCTGCTGTAGTAGCAGGTGGAGCAATAGGTGTGCATATGAAATCATTATTATTGGTGCTAGTGAAATCACACAACTTAGTGTTCTCAGGAGTATTCATTTTAACAATAATAAAAATAAGTAAAGAAAACTGAATTAAATAAAGTAAATGCAAGTAACTAATTTTTTGTGTTTTTGATATAAAGAAAGCAAACAAGACAGAAAATAAAATAAAGTAAAGCAAGACAATAAACAAAGTAAAGAGATTAGATGTGAGAGACTCCCCTTGCAGCGTGTCTTGACCTCCCCGGCAACGGCGCCAGAAAAAGAGTTGCTTGTGACGGTAAAGCACACGTCCGTTGGGAACCCCAAGAGGAAGGTGTGATGCGTACAGCAGCAAGTTTTCCCTCGCAAGAAACCAAGGTTATCGAACCAGTAGGAGATGAAGGCCACGTGAAGGTTGTTGGTGGAGGAGTGTAGTGCGGCGCAACACCAGGGATTCCGGCGCCAACGTGGATCCTGCACAACACAATCAAAATACTTTGCCCCAACTTAACAGTGAGGTTGTCAATCTCACCGGCTTGCTGTAAACAAAGGATTAAACGTATGGTGTGGAGAATGATATTTGTTTGCAAAGAACAGCAGAGAACAATGATTGCAGTAGATTGTATTTCGGATGTAAAAGAATGGACCGGGGTCCACAGTTCACTAGTGGTGTCTCTCCAATAAGATAAATAGCATGTTGGGTGAACAAATTACAGCTTGGGCAATTGACAAATAGAGAGGGCATAACAATGCACATACATATCATGATGACTAATATGAGATTTACTTAGGGCATTACGACAAAGAACATATACCGCTATCCAAACATGCATCTATGCCTAAAAAGTCCACCTTCGGGTTAGCATCCGCACCCCTTCCAAGTATTAAGTTGCAAACAACAGTACAATTGCATTAAGTACTCGTGCGTAATGTAAACAATACAAATATCCTTAGACAAAGCATTGATGTTTTATCCCTAGTGGCAACAAGCACATCCACAACCTTAGAACTTTCTCGTCACTCGTCCTGCATTCAATGGAGGCATGAACCCACTATCGAGCATAAATACCCCCTCTTGGAGTTACAAGTATCGACTTGGCCAGAGCCTCTACTAGCAACGGAGAGCATGCAAGATCATAAATAACACATATATGATAGATCAATAATCAACTTGACATAGTATTCCATATTCATCGGATCCCAACAAACACAACATGTAGCATTACAAATAGATGATCTTGATCATGATAGGCAGCTCACAAGATCTAAACATGATAGCACAAGAGGAGAAGACAACCATCTAGCTACTGCTATGGACCCATAGTCCAAGGATGAACTACTCACGCATCAGTCCGGAGGCGGGCATGGTGGTGTAGAGCCCTCCGGTGATGATTCCCCTCTCCGGCAGGGTGCCGGAGGCGATCTTCAGAATCCCCCGAGATGGGATTGACGGCGGCGGCGTCTCCGTAACTTTTCTCGTATCGTGGCTCTCGGTACTAGGGTTTTCGCGACGGAGAGAATAAATAGGCGAAGGGGAAGAGTCGGGGGACGCTCGAGGGGCCCACCCCATAGGGTGGCGCTGCCAGGGGTGGGGCCGCGCCCCCCTAGGGTGTGGCCGCCTCGTCGCCCCTCTTCGTCTCCTCTTCGGACTTCTGGAAGGCTCCGTGGAAAATAAGACCATGGGCTTTTGTTTCGTCCAATTCCGAGAATATTTCCTGTGTAGGATTTCTGAAACCAAAAACAGCAGAAAACAGGAACTGACGCTTCGGCATTTTGTTAATAGGTTAGTGCCGAAAAATGCATCAAAATGACATAAAGTGTATATAAAACATGTGAGTATTGTCATAAAATTAGCATGGAACATAAGAAATTATAGATACGTTTGAGACGTATAACCCCCCCCCCCCCCCAGTCGATGTAAGTGATCTTTCAAATGTTTGTTAATTGGCCCATCAAATCTGTACATATGCTCCATTACACTCAACGTGGTCCACTATCATTGAATACCAAGGAGCTTTGGACCTAAATATCAAATACCCCACTGAGGAGGGGGGTTGCATGCGTAAGTAGGTGATTGAGCCAAGAGGGGCCCGTGAGCAGTGAGAGAGAGGAGTCGTGCAATTAGATTAGTGAAGTGCAACAAAGACAGCTGTTATTGATGGTCTCCACCGATAGCCAATACTCCATGGTTCGTGAGAGGTGATCAGCACTGACGGATCAGAATACATGGCCCCGTTAGTGGTGCTCTTCACTAACGGGCTATGCTACATCGCCCGTTCGTGAAAAATTTAGAGTTTTAGGATTTCATTTTTAATAACATCAAAAAAAATCTATTTTTTTTTCTATTTTGCATGGGAACAAGTTACACACAAATATGACTCCCATACATTTTTCATGATGAAAATCAAATGTGGATATGAACATCCTTCAATTAGTGTTCATGTCACAAGCCACATTCATAGTCACTCATCTTCTTACTATCAAGATTTCAAAGGATTGAACATTATTTTTATTATTTTGACTCGCAAATATTTATAGAGGCCTGAGACAACATGGTTGACCTGTTTCTGTTTTATGTGAATTTTTCCGCTAGATTTGATATTATTTAACATTTAAATGAATTTATTCCCATTTATTTGTCACTTTACAAAGGATCTACCTTTACTAATGCTTAGTAAATATTACGAAATTCTTATAAAGGTTTTCAAACATTTAAAACACAATTATGCAATTTATTTGGTATACCCAGGTCAAAGTTTTGAAGTTAAATTTAAATTTTAGTTTCAGACAACACATTGTTTTGAATCTAACCTAAACTGTGCTTATTATTTTTGGCCAAACTTTTGTGTGAACTAGTTTTATGTGCCAAACATCTTAGTTATAAAATTTGAGACCCAAGTTCTCTTGAAGATATTGAACATCCATTGCAAACTTACACTAGTTGGAAAACCTTTATAGGCAATATCTCGTTAGTGGCGCGCCACTACGGGAACACGCCACCAGTATTTGTCCAAAATACCTGTGGCACGCTTAAATACTGGAACGCCACCAATAATGTCCTACTCGTGGCATATCGGTATATAGGTATGCCACTAGTGTGCGGGACCCACAAGTCTGACCGAGCGTAAGATAGTAGAGGCGTAGGAAACAACAACACGCCGCCACTATTTTCACTACTAGTGGCATAGTAGTAAAGAACTAAGCCACTGGCAACTTAGGCTGGGACCGTTTCTTTGATCTAATTTAGTAGTGGCATTCCAATTTGTGGCACACCACTAATTTTGTATTTATCGGTGGTGTTCCACATTCTGGCACGCCACTAACGGCGTCGCAGACCACCTTTCCCTTGTGTGGACAACCCTTCTTTTCTTCCTTTCCCGTCACTTTCTTCCTCCTCCCTTGCTCCCCTTTGTTGTTCCTCAATTTTCTCACTCACCCTTCCCTCCCACTATCCCATAGCTAGCTAGATCTTACTAATTAATTCTAATTAATGAAGTCTCCGCACTCTCTCCTCTCCACTCTCTCCCCTCCACTCTCTCAACACTAGCTCGCTCTCTCAAATGCATTAAATATCTCTCTCCTCCCATTAATTAGGCCTAATCGTCCACTCTCTCTCCTCCGGGTAAAGCTACGTATGAGGATCGGACACGAAATCTATAATCTATTAAAAGATTGGGAAGAGTGCCCTAATCCGGGAAAGAAGTGGAAGGCCCTGGATCTATTGTGCACAATTTGGAAAAGGAAGTCTATTTTCTGGGACATGTCGTACTGGCCATTCCTCGATACGGCTCTTTGTCTGGAGCTCATGCATATCATGAAGAATGTGTGTGAGAGTTTGGTTGCTACATTGCTCAACATGCCGAAAGGCAAGACAACCCTTGATATGGATGAGTGTTAGGGAAGAGCATCATAGAGATTGTGAGCAGTAGAAGACAGCCAAGGGCAAAAAAGTTATCAATGATCATTGTCCCCCTCTTGCTTCACTCTAAGTCCAAATAAGCTCGAACAAGTTTTCAAGTGCCTTGCACTAGTAAGAAATAGCTTATAGAACGCATTAGGTTGGTGGTGTGCTTCCATAGTGCCACGACACTGGTATTACTAGTGGCGTGGCAAATAATGCAATGCCACTAGTAAATTATTACTGGTGGCGTGCCTAATAAACAGATGCACCACTGGTAAGTGGAACCTAGGGGTCTGCGCGGCCCAAAAAATACTAGTGGCACGCGTTGACAAGAACACGCCACCAATATTTTGTTACTAGTAGCGTGCAATATTTGGCACGCCACAAATAACAAAGTACTGGTAGCGTGTTGTACAAATAGCACGCCACTAGTATTTGCAAAATACTAGTAACGTTTGTAATATATAGCCACACGGCACCACTAGTTATTTATTTGGAAATAAAAAAGTAGACTAGATCCATGCACAAGCAGACAGGCCACTAGCAAAAATCTCACCAGACAGATTCAAGCCCACGTCCACTAAGCCATTGCTCAACAAATCAGAAAGCATTACATGGATCATGTGTTTCATTTGAGAGATTGGGAGCCACTGGATCTGGCACGCATTGTTGTCCCATGCACTCGATTTCTTCGCATAGACTGTCCTATCACCCTACTTGCTCGCGCACACGTTCTCTCCCGGTTCGCGTAGACTGCCCCTCTCACTTTGCAAGGTCTCCAACTCGCCCCCAAGCATGCCGGCGGCCTTCAACCCCAACTGTCGATGTTCTCCACCTCTGCGTCACCTCTGCACTGCTAGGGTCGGCTCTGCTCCATCCCTTCCATCCCCACTCCAGGCCGGTCACCAACCGTCTCCACTCCGGTGCCGCCTCTCCATGCCATAGTCAGATGTGCTGCTTTGTCTCGGCTAACATACTCCTTTGCCAAGCTCCACCTCATGGCTTGCTGCCGCGTTTCAGCGCGCCGTCGCACGGGTTACCACCGTCCCTGCCTCCCTTTTACATGCATGCCCAAGGACGGCAACCTCGGCCATGGTGAGTAGTGCCTCCATGGAGAGCTCCAAAGTGAGGCATAGTGATGGCGCATCCCAATGGTGCTCCAGCCAGTCGACGGCGACCATTTTTTTTCAAAACTTTAACTAGTGGTGTGCACACACAGCTCGCCACCTATACCTAGGGGCATGCACACACAAACACAACTCACCACCAATACCTAGTGGCGTGCACACACGACAACACGCTACTAATATTCTGATTGCTGGTGGCGTGTTGGGCGGCACACCACTGATAATCGATATTTGTGGCACCATATTAGTGGCGTGCTGAATCCACGCCACTAATGATGATTTTGCCATGCCACTAGTAGGCTATTTCCTACAAGTGTTGTAGGTATGAAAGTTACTTCCGGTTACTCGGGGATCCCCACCAGATATCTAGACCCGAAGAAACAAAGGTTCAGCGGGATGATGTCACATGACTATCACGTGATGAAGACGTAGTTACTTCCGGTTGCACTTAGAGGGATGATGGAGGATCACATTGGTGGCACACTTCTTTACTTTTGTAATGTTTTCAACGTGATGTCGAGAAAGTCGATCAGCTTTGAGCGTTTTGAAAGGCTAAAGGAAGAGATCATTGTCATACTATGTGAGCTTGAGATCTACTTGCCGCCCGTCTTTTTGGATGTTATGGTGCATCTGTTGGTCCATCACTACTAGGAAAAAGGCTATAGTTGGAGGCAGTAGGTACCGGCGCACCACCAAGGACGTGCGCCGGTGACAAGTGTTGCCGGCGCACCTCTTTTCAGCCGCGCCGGGGATGCTAGCCTTCTGCCGGCGCACCAGAGGAGCAGGCTCGCCGGCGCTATTTCCTGGCATGGCCCCGGCCGCTTCGGGCCAGGCCCAAGAATCATTGCCGGCGCACCGGCCCAGTGGTGCGCCGGTGGAAACTTTGCTATTGCCGGCGCACCCCTGGGCCGGTGCGCCGGCAATGATTCTTGGGCCTGGCCCGGGGATGATATAGCCGAAAAGGCTATGTGCTGCCGGCGCACCCATGCCCTGGTGCGCCGGCAGTAACCTGGGCAGTTATTTCTGCTCAACAACCACCCCCACTACTACCACTCCACACTCCTCCACACAACCCGACCCTTCTCCCAACCCACCTATTTTTTGCCCATTTCTATCCCAAATTTAGCCAATTTGACCAAACAAAATCATATTTTTTTACCAAATCTTCCCTTCCTACATGCATCTCCCACATCCCCCTATGTAGATCTAGATCTACTATCCCGCATTGACCGCTCAATCTAGATCTAGATCTAGAAAGTCGGCTTCCATACGCCGTGGTAGCGGCGCGATGTCTCGATCTTGTTGACGAGTATATCAAACCAATAGGTGATTAATGAACAAATTGAGGAATGAAATCAACGTATATTGGACATTAATTTGAAGCAAAGCTCGTGTGTGGCATATATATATGTTGTGTTTGTGCTTGTGCTTGTGTGTGTTGGCATTGAAAATGAGTTGCCAACGTTGCGCCGAAATGTTGATTCTTTAAGTTTCCGTTTCGGCACATTTCTGGTGCTCCTATGTCCTACCGTGTAGGAAGGCCATGCCGAAATTTTCCGTGAAAACTACCGATGGATGCATGGTTCTAATCAATTATGTAATCTTACCATGCAGGCGATAATGGTTATCGAGATGAGTGAAAGCATCGTGATGAGATATCTGAAACACGCGATCATTGACATGTATGAAAATAACCGCACGGAGGTATTGTGTCCGTGCCGGAGATGCAAACGAGGGAAATGGTTTGACCCGTATTCAGGCAAATTGCAGGGGCACCTGCTCACTAATGGTTTCATGCATGGACACACTCAATGGATGAGTGATGATGGCGCGGAGGTCAATGGGGCGACGGCAGCAGGTGGTAATAATGGCCGGCAAGAAGGAGGGCATCATGATATTGATGACGATGAAGAGCTTGTCGCACAGGACGATAACCTTGATGACGACAATAACCTTGACGACGACGAAGAGGTGCCGCTAGCTTCAGTCGTGCGGGACCCTCATCTTCAAGATCTGCTTCTCGAAAAGACGAAAGGCGCCAAGCGGAAATCAAAGCTTGAGCAACTCGAGATAGACTCGAATACTCCGTTGTACGACTCAGGTCGCGGGTTGGGGGAGTCTCGCTTGAGAGTAGCTCTCGATGTGCTGCAGATGAAGGCGAAACACGGATGGACGGACACAAGCGTCGACGACATCCTGGAATACGTGAAAGATCTCCTTCCCGCCGGGAACACGTGTCCTGGTAGTCTAGCCGAGGCCAAGAGAATCACGTGCCCTCTCGACTTACCCCATGAAAAGTATCACGCCTGCATCAACGACTGTATCATGTATCGCAAGGAGCACATGGACAAGACCAAATGTCCTGTGTGTGAAGCTGAACGGTACAAGAAAGGGAAGAAGAAAGCTCCTCGGAAAGTTGTGTGGTACTTCCCGCTTGCCCCCCGGCTTCAACAGTTCTACGCGGACCGCAAGGAAGCAAAGCTCATGCGCTGGCACGCAGAAAGAAAGGAGTCAGTGTTGAATGATAAAGAGCGGATTGAGCACCCAGTGCTGACGCACCCATCGGATGCAAGCCAGTGGAAAGCATTAGACAATGAATTTCGGAAGTTTTGGGGCAGATCCCAGAAACATCAGGTTGGGTGCGAGCACGGACGGATTCAATCCGTTCGGAAACCAGAGCAGCACACATAGCACATGGCCCGTGTTTGTATGGATCTACAACCTCCCGCCCTGGCTGTGCATGAAGAGGAAGTACATATACAGATGAGTATGCTAATTCAAGGGCCGACACAGCCAGGAAACGATATCAACATGTATCTTGAACTATTAAAGGAGGAGCTTGAAACGTTGTGGGCGGAGGAAGGGGTAGATACATGGGACGCCGTCGCAGAAGAATATTTCCCTTTGAGAGCCGCGTTGATCACGACGGTGCAGGACTACCTCGGATACGGTTACATTTCGTGCCAGGTGTGCCATGGACACAAGGCATGTGTCAGGTGCATGGAAGAGACGATGTTTTTGCAGCTTGGTAAGGATCCCGGCTCTTCAAAAACAGTTTACATGGGGCATCGAAGGTGGCTACAGAAGACTGACCCGTGGAGAAAGCGTGGAGATCTGTTCGATGGTACAAATGAACCCCGAGGACCTCCACGTAAGAAGAGCGGCGAAGAGATCGATACATTACTGAAAGGTTGGAAGGAGTGCCTCGCGCCGGGAAAGATTCGTCAAAAGCCTGGAGAGAAGAAGAAGAAAAAGGAAACGACGCCGCTCATTGGTGTATGGAAAAGGAGGTCCGTGTTTTGGGACTTGCCGTACTTGGAAAATTCTCGATACACCTCACTCGCCTTGATGTCATGCATATTACAAAGAACGTGTGCGAGAGCTTGCTTGGCACTCTTCTCAACATGCCGGACCGGACCAAAGATGGGCCGAAAGCAAGACACGACCTGAAAGTTTTGGGCATCAGGGAAGAGCTTCAGATCCCGCCGGCCCAAGAGGGACAGTCGGAGGAGGAGGCGGACGGCGGTCAGAAGCGCAAAAGGATTAAGCAGCCGGACTATTACTCGTCCCCCTCCTCGCTTCACTTTTAGTCCGGCCGAGGTCGATCAATTTTTCAATTGCCTTCTAGGAGTCGAGTGCCCTTCGGTTACTCCGGGCTAATAAGCGGATACATGGACCCCAAGAAACGAAACTTCAGCGGCATGAAGTCTCATGACTCGTCACGTGATGATGACGCAGATTCTTCCGGTTGCAATCCGAGGTATAATGGATGACCATGTCCGTGCAACGCTGATCGGGCTCGTAACTTCTTCGACGTCATAACTCGGAAGTCGATAAGCGTGAAGAAACTCGCAAGGATCCAGGAAGAGATCGTGGTGATCCTATGTGAGATGGAGATGTACTTCCCGCCTGCATTCTTTGACATGATGGTCCATCTGTTGATCCATATCATGGATGATATCGTCAGTCTAGGGCCGGCATTCTTACACAACATGATGCCGTTTGAAAGAATGAATGGGGTCATTAAAGGATACGTTCGTAACAGGTCACATCCGGATGGAAGCATCGTCCAGGTATGGCTCACCGAAGAGTGCATCTCTTTCTGCACGAATTATCTAGACATCGAGGACCCTGTTGGTTTGCCTCAAAACAAGCACGTCCGCAGGTTCGTGGGAGTAGGCCACAAAAATGGAAGGAAGGAACTGCACGTGCACATATCTGGTCGGGCTTCCGACTTTGACAGGGCCAACTTAGTAGCGCTACAACACATTGACTTGATCGATCCTTGGTTGAAAGAGCACAAAACCATGATAGAGAACAGTGGCAAGCCGATGATGACGGAAGCAGAAATATACAGAGAGCACAACTCCTCTTTCGCGCGCTGGTTCAAAGACCACATTGATGCTAATCCCCCACCAATGGATTCTGACAAGGATAAACTAGTATTGGCCTTGTCACATGGCCCCGCGCCCAACATCATGACTTACCAAGCATACGATATCAACGGGTACACATTCTACACGGAAGAAAAAGACAAGAACAGTGTTTACCGAACTCGGGGTAACGATGGATTCCTGGACGGGTGACATAAAGACTAGATACTACGGAAGAATCGAGGAAATCTGGGAGCTTAACTACGCTGGGGAGAAAGTGCCGATGTTCCGTATCAGATGGGCTAAGAGCGTCAGAAAAGAAGACCGGTATTTCACCACCATGTTTCTACCCGAAGCCAACAAATCAAAGTCCATGAACGCCACCGCGCAGAATGAGCCATGGGTACTGGCAGAACACGTGCACCAATGCTTCTTCATAACCGACCCATCCAGGCCTAGCCGTGTTATCGTGAGGAGAGGCAAGAGGACCATCGTCGGAATGGATGGAGTCGCCAACGAGGAAGACTTCGAAGGACAAGTCGGAGACGCAATGATGGAAGAATCCGAGGACGAAGACACAACATACACCACAAGAAGAAGCAGGACCACGCTACCGAGGTCAGGTCGACCCTTCAAAAGAAGAAGTCACGACACGGGGCTAAATTATTCAACGACGAGCAAGAAAAGCAAGAAGAAAGTGAAACACTCTTCTCAATCGATGATGTAAAACTTTATTTGCAATCTATAACTCATATTTTGTGTAATTCATAACTACTCATATGGTCATGGCCAATATTTTATGTATGACTAATTAATATTGTGTTGGTCAATATTTTGTGTATGTATAACTCATATTTTTTGTTTTTACATAACTCATGTATATTGTTTTGTTCTTATCTTTAAAAGATAAGAAAAATAAAATAGTATAGCATTTGGGGTAAAAAAAAGAAACATAAAATAAAGAGAAAAGAAAAAAATAAATAAAATAGTAATGCATGTATAACTCATATTTTTTGTTTTTACATAACTCATGTATATTGCTTTGTTCTTATCTTGAAAAGATAATAAAAATAAAATAGTATAGCATTTGGGGTAAAAGAAAAGAAACATACAATAAATAGAAAAGAAAACAATAAATAAAATAGTAATGCATGTATAACTCATACTATACTGCTAAACAAGTCCCAGGTTACAGCTGTGCTAAGGTTATTGCCGGCGCACCAGGACCCTGGTTCGCCGGGGGTACACTTGTCCCCGGCGAACCAGGAACCTGGTGCGCCGGCAATAACCTTAGCACAGGTGTAACTCGGACTTAACCGTTTTCCCTCCTTCTTCTCCCCAGCCACACATCGATCTCAATCCCCCTTGCCCCCTCTCGAGCACCGTCGGCCGGAGCTTCTGCCACCGCCGTCCTCCACCCTCTCGAGTGCCGCCGTTCTGCCCCGCCACCATCCTCCACCATCCCTCCACCAGCCCCAACCACCTACCCCGTACACCGCCGCGGAAGACCCGTTGGAGAAGGACTTGGACCCGCGCGCGTAGCAGGGGACGTCGGCGCCGACGTTGGAGAAAAAGGAGCCGCGCGCCGGTGAGCTTCCCTCTCCCCTTCCCTCTCCCCTTCCCTCCTCGGTAGGGAATTACCTACTGCTAGTTTGGGTTAGGGTTCATGCTAGATGCTAGTTAGGGTTAGGATTGCTCTCTAAAAACTAAATTCATGTTGCGGATACTGCTAGAGTTGGCCAAATTCTGTGAACCAAAGCTTCTTTCTCTGTGAACCAATTCAACTAATGAAAATAACATTTATGAATAACCTTATTTGAAAGAAAAACATTGCAGCAGATTTGGAATAATCTTATTTATGCTAAGTTATTTATTCTAACTTGTAATAGAGTTGTTTCATCTGATTGAGGGCAGGGGATGGAAGCATGGTTTAGTCCTTGTAGTAGCTCTCTGAAAATTTGTACTACATATCCAGTGACTAGGTGCCTAATGCAAATTTACCTAATGGGGCTTAATTGATAGCTTGTTGTGGCTAGGTGCCTTGCTGGTGACTTATTGATTACTTTGAATCATTCTGATTATGCCAGGCTTGATAGATGTGTATTTGTGCTACATATCCAGTGATGCTATTTTATATCTCCGAATTGCTCCCTATCACTCGGTTATATGATTTTGTAGCTGTTCAATGCAAATGAAAATGTAGTAATTTTTAAATGAACCATATAGCAAGATGTTGGCTGCCTGAAATTCTATAAATGTAGTGCCTTCTATGACAATGCTCTCTGGTTCATTTAAATTCTATAAATTCTCTAGATGTTGGCTGGTTGATATAGCAATAATGCTCTCTGGTCCATTTAAAAAATGATGAAATGAACACTTTAGGGTTCAATTCATTCTATGTTTCATTTAAAACAAAATAAAAATGATGTACATGGTTCTCTGGTTCATGCTTATGCTACTGCAATCAAGTTGAAAATGAACTTTATATATGTTGGTTTAGTTGGTTTAGATGAAATGCAAATGAAGTAGCTAGCTAGGTTCATGTTTCTTAGGTATGTTCATAATAATATGATGGTTCTCTGGTTAAAATAATTTAGTAGGTTTAGTTAATAAAATGGTTGGCAGTAGCAAATGCTACTACTGGTTTAGCTACTGGTTTACTTAATTTAAGAAGATACAGTGCTATGTTCATTCTCTGGTTCATTTAAAATTGTGTTTTTGCAAATATATGATGTGCTGTTGCAAATGGACAGTAGCTAGCTAGGTTCATTTAGTTGATTTATAATTGGAGCTTTCTGATAATCCACAAATGAGAAATGACACATGTGAGCTTCTCTGGTTCATTTAAAAGAAAATGAAAATTGGTGCTATGTTCCTTATCCGGTTCATTTAAAACAAAATGAAAATGATAAGGTACCTAGTGTATTTTGTATAAGTGGGTACAAGCTCTGTTTGGCACTCGTTTTAATTATGTAGCCGAGAGTAGCATGGTGTTGATGTAAAATGGTTATGGTTTTTATTTTAGTGTTTAAATTCTGGTTTGAATCCGGGGCTAGCATGATGAAATTCTCATCACCGACTCACCGGAAATGATGCTACCGTAGTGCTATTACTCGATGGTTATTGTGAAATGAAAATGAAATGAATTAGCTTTTTGTACAGACTAGAATACATGGTGAAAAAAGAAAATGAAATGTTTGTTGGAGAAGAACTAGGCACTAGGCAGTATGTTAGTTTTTCATTTCATTAAATGAAAATGAAATGCCTAATGAAAATGAATTAGCAGTTGACGATAAGGGAATGCCTAATCATTATGTTTAATTTTCTAAACTCTGCAGTATTTAGATGTTTGGTATGATAGTAGCAACTACAGAAATAAATAAAGAAAAAGGCGAGTAGTTGGAAATGTTGAGATGGATATGTTGTCTCTCGGTTGTATTTGTTATACTAAATGCTTCGGTTTGCTTCGGTTGAGATGGAAATGTTGTCTCTGGTTGCAAATGTTGCTAGCATCTTGACTGGTGTGCTACATATTCCCTCGTAACAAGAATTTCCAACTCGCTTATTAGTATTTGTTCAGTAGATGCTGTCAAGTGTTCACAAATGAGAAATGACACATGTTGTTGCTATGTTCACTCTCTGATGCTGGTTGGAAAAGAAATGAAAATGAAAAATGTATCATATATGTGAATTGCATTTCTGTTACAGGGATTGAGTTGCTATTGAGTGCCGGAATGTCGATTCATTTCCGTTCCGGCAATTCTAGCACTCGGCATGACCAATTTTTAGCAAAGGTCATGCCGAATTTTTCCGTGAATTTTAACTCTTTTTCATCTTCTATTAGTGCAAGCCACCATGTCGTCTCAAGAAGAGTTAGAGGAGCACTACAATAGGCACTTCTTTAGGACGGAGGAGGATGCCGAGGCCGCCGGTGTTGGCGGCGACGAGGACCATGAGATGGAGGATGCCGCCGGGGGTAGTGCCGACGAGCCGAGCGGCAACGAGGCAAGCGCCGCCGCCGGGGGTAGTACCTACGAGCCTAGCGGCGATGAGGCAGCCGGCGCCGGGGGTGGCGGCGAGACAAGCGGCGACGATCCTAGCGGCGCCGCCGGGAGTAGTGGCACCGGGACATGTGGAGCCAAGAGGCCGCGGAAGGCAAGGCGCCAAAACACGGTCGGCACCGGCAGAGACACAGTCAAAGAGGTGGACCCCGCCAGTGGTTTGCCGGTGGAGCCTAAGGATGTTGCCAAGGGGTACGGCAACCAACTGGCATGTATCCTCCGAGAGGTCGTCAATCTCAATGAGACGGACCTCCGAGCTGAGAGCAAAGCGCCTTTGCGAGCCCAGCTCATTGCGAGGTTGCACGCACGATACAAGTTCCTAGGCGACTACTGACATAGGCATCCCAAATGGGCCTGCCGAATATAGTACCCGGGGTTTACTGAAGGCCCACTACCCGAAGAATAAGAAGATTCGAGAGCCCAAGATGTATTTAAGGAAAAGATAGAGTTGTAATAGGAAGTGTTATTTGTAATCTGGCGGGATGAGTTAGAAACCGTCCCGAACTCTGTAAACTTGTATAGCACGAATCCCTCGGCTCCACCACCTATATAAAGGGGAGTCGAGGGACGAAGAATCAATCGAATCATTGTCTGCAAACCCTAGTTTTCATAATCGTCGAGTACTTTTCGGCTGAAACCTTCGAGATCTACTTACCCTCTACTTCCAACTAAACCCTAGCCTACAATCCATAGGCATTGACAAGTTGATACCTTGTCAATTGGCGCCGTCCGTGGGAACTAGAGGCGTAAGGAGCTGATCTCGATGGCACGCTCAAGATCTTCGACATCGTCAACCGCAAGCAACACAATGGATCGAGGTAAACGGATCGCTGCTGGTCTTGTCGATTTTGTTCCTCACCCACCCTCCCGTTTGGATGCATATGCGTATCTGGCGGAGCCCATGGAGATGACGTTCGGAAGGTTTCACTTTCGCGTCGAGAAGGAAGGATCGTATCGTGTCGAGATTCCGATTTCGTCGGGATCGTCGGTGGTCGATTCCGATTTTTCAAACTATGCATCGTCAATCGAGTCAGGAGAAGAAGAAACCTCGGCGACACGCTACGTCAGCACCAGAGCAAGAGAGAAACTCGCCAAGATCTTCAACGACATGTCGTTTGAGTCATCTGCGGACTCATATATAAGCGATGGCTCAAGCGATGTCGACAGTTACGACTTCATCGACAAATCTCTGACAGTGGGCAAGGTCTTCATCAATCTCAACGATGATGTCACCAAACCCAACGTAGATCTGAGTACAAAGTATCATCAGATTTACGCCATTGAAGATCAAGAGGAGACATCTGAGGCTTTCGACAGTCTGGGAAATCCATACGTCGATCCCTCCAATCTGCGACAAGGCCTGGGCAACAAATACGTTGGGCCAGAGCCGCGAGATAGAGTTCAACTTTCACAAGCAGCGTGGGACAGAGCTGCGAGAGCTATGAACGGCACAGAACCAATGGCTACCACAGCCACACCAGAAGAATTGCAAGCATATCAATATAGGCTCGCACGAGCTGCCGAGGAATTGGAAAAACAGACGAGCTGAGTTGAACGAGGAGAAAGGAGGCAGCTTCGCATCCGAGCAGGAGAAGGGCAGATCTAAGTCGACAATCTAGAACTACGGGTGATAGCCATCGGGAGGCGCGGAACGAGCAAGATCAAGGCTGCAACACATACCCGAAGCAGAAAGAGAACACTTGGTCCAAAACCTCGACATGTCCTTTATGTCGATAGATACAAGAGGAAACATCATCCCTAAGACACCAGAGGCTGGGTATATGGCGACACATGCTTTTATCCTTGCATCTAAACCACCTCCAGGTGATCCAAGGGAAACACTGTACAATATGGCGGTAGCAGGAGTTGGAGCTATGGGGACAGCGTTTGTATCAACGCCTCCCGAAGGAGCGGCAAGGCAAAATAGTCCACGACCCGCAGCAGCAACAGCGGCAGCACCTGAAGGGCCAAGTGGAGCAAGAGACACAACAGCACAAGCAAGAGTCGACGAGAGCGCGGCAGAGCGAGAGGGATCATCGGCAATCCCCGGAACTTAACGACGAAGATATGTGCGGCTTACCATGCTTCACGAGGAGAGTCCGAAAAACTCGAGTCCCCTCGGGATTCAAGTTACCCGATAATTTCAAGAAGTTCGACGGCCTTCAAGATCCGGAGGATTGGCTAGTCGACTATCCGGAGACGGTGAAGCCGACAGGAGGAACTAGGGCAACAGCCATGCAAAGCATCCAGGTGCACTTGAGTGGAGCCGCACGATCGTGGATAAAGAAACTCGCTCCAGGATCCATCGACAGCTGGGAAAGTTTCGAGGACGTGTTCGTCAAGAACTTCAGATCCACGTGCAAAAAACCCGCGTCGTTGGAGGAGTTGAGAGCATGTCGACAAAAGCCAGATGAGCCAATGAGAAAGTACATCCAGAGGTGGAATATCATCAAAAACTCGGCAGAAAATATATCTGACGAGAGAGCAATAGATGCGTTTGTCGCAGGAGTCAGGCGTGGAGATTTTGTCGAGGACTTGGGAAGGACCAATCCAAAGACAAGTATCCGCGTTAATGGAGATAGCAAATAAATGGGCAGATGGAGAAGACGCTGTCCACAACAAACGACACAGGTCGCCGGAGGAGGACCGCGGTCGAAACTATCAACCGAGGCGAAGATTTCCTCGGACGCACTGCGAACTACGACGCTCCAGGACAAATTTCGGCAGGTTTTCGGACAAATACAGGAGGAAGCAACAGAGATGATTACCAGAGAAGCAGCGAACAGCGAGGTGATAACAGGGATGATGCACGCAACAGGCAAAATAGCGGGCCTAGGTTCCCAAGACCTTTCGTGTCCCCTGAAGAGATGATGAACGGACCGTGCCAGATGCATTTTTTCCTCGACAGCAACGGCAAAAGACAGTCAGGGCACTTGCAGAAGGACTGTCGAAATTTTCAAGCAATGTTGCGGTATGCAGAGAACGCTAATGCGCGGGCAGCACAGAGAAATCCTCGAGAACCCAGAAGCGAGATTCACTTGCCGCCTCCTCCCGCGATTACAGACGACAATCGGCATCAGCTCAGAATAGCGGCAGCACCTGCACCACCACCTTATGTTGATCCTAACTCCAATGGAGCAGTGTCGATGATTCAGAAGGGAAGGCCGTCCAATAGAGCTCAGAAAGTAATCTCACGACAGGTGTTTATGGCAGAGAAAATGCCTCCACCAACAGTTGAGTACCTTAATTGGTCAGGACAAGATATCGGCTTCACAATAGCAGATCATCCGCAGCAAGTTCCTCGACCAGGGCAGTCAGCACTTATTCTGCCAGCAGTTATCGCGGGATTTGATGTCTCTCGAGTGTTCATAGACGGCGGCAGCAGCTTAAACCTTATGTATGCAGATACATTGAGGAAGATGAACATATCCTTAGCAAACTTGAAACCAACAGACACAAGGTTCCACGGCATCACACCGGAGAAACCAAGCTATCCATTGGGAAAAATCAATCTTGACGTCCAGTTTGGGACCCGAGAAAATTATAGAATCGAGAGGCTCGAGTTTGAAGTCGTGGATTTTCCGTCGCAATATCACGCTCTGTTGGGACGACCAGCATATGCTAGATTTATGGCGGTGCCACATTATACATACTTGTTGTGGAGGATGCCTGGACCAAAGGGACCAATCACAGTCAAAGGAAGCTTTGCCTTAGCTGATAAGTGCGACAAGGATTTCCACAGGTTGTCAGAAACTTTCGGGATGCAAGCTGAGTACTTGGCGTCAAAAAGCATGACTGATTACGACGTACTGCCAGACATTGGAAGGCCAAACAAAGAATCAACTTTCAGTACCGAGAAAAATTCAAAAGAGGTGCAGATTCACCCGACAGACCCAAAAAAGACGACATCTATCGCAAACGACATGGATATCGCATAGGAAAGCGCGCTCGTCGAGTTCCTCCGTGAGCACTCGGAAAATCTTCGCATGGTGTCCAGCTGACATGCCAGGAGTACCCGGGGAACTTGCCGAGCACCACCTAAACTTGGATCCACTAGCGAGACCAATCAAACAACCTTTGCGGCGTTTTTCGGAACCAAACCGCAAAGCCATGCTCGTCGGAAATCAATCGACTACAAGAAGCTGGTTTTATCAAAGAGATATTCACGAAGCCACATGGGTAGCAAATCCTGTGTTGGTGCCGAAGAAAAACACTAAGGTCCTTCGCATGTGCGTCGACTTTACGTGTCTCAATAAACATTGTCCAAAGGATCACTTTCCCCTCCCGAGGATCGATCAAATTATCGACTCCACGGCTGGATGTGAACGTCTTTCCTTCCTGGATGCATATTCTGGTTATAACCAGATTAGATTGAAAGAAGAAGATGAAGTAAAGACCGCGTTTATTACACCTTACGGCGTGTTTTGCTACAGAACAATGCCCTTTGGTCTAAAAAATGCGGGAGCAACATATCAGAGGATGATGCAGAAGTGTTTGGCGACACAGATTGGGAAGAACGTGCAAGTATACATTGATGATGTCGTCATAACATCAAAAAAGGGGGCAACGCTGATCGAGGATCTCAAGGAAACTTTCGACAACCTTGATAAGTTTTGCCTCAAACTGAACCCGACGAAGTGTTCTTTCGGCGTCCCAGCAGGAGAACTTCTGGGGTTCCTAGTCTCAGCAAGAGGGATTGAAGCAAATCCCGATAAAATACAAGCTATCGTAACAATGAGGAAGCCAACAAAGTTGAAAGAAATACAACAGCTAACTGGGCGAGTGGCAGCTTTGAGCAGATTCGTCGCGAGGTTGGGAGAAAAAGCGCTGCCGTTCTACGCTTTGATAAAACAAGGAGATAAATTCCAGTGGAACGAAGAAGCCGACAGAGCTTTCGAGGATTTGAAGCGCACAATTTCGACACCACCAATTTTGGTGGCGCCAAAAGAAAGGGAACCTCTCCTGTTGTATATCGCAGCCACACCCCAAGTGGTGAGCATGGTGCTAGTTGTCGAAAGAGAAGAAGAAGGAAAACTCCACGGCGTGCACAGGCCAGTATACTTCGTAAGCGAAGTTTTATCGCCCTCAAAACAAAGGTATCCTCAGTACCAAAAGATAGCATATGGAGTGTTCACGACAGCACAAAAATTGCGCCACTATTTTTCGGCACATCCGATCGTAGTGGTCAACGAAGCTCCTTTGTCAAATATATTGAACAACCCAGAAGCCACGGGTCGTGTCTCCCTTTGGGGAATAGAACTTTCCCCTCGGGACATCACGTATGAAAAAAGAAAAGCAATCAAGTCGCAAGTTCTGCCGGACTTCATCGCAGAGTGGATGGAGTTGCAAAACACAGGACCCCCAGACTTATCGAGAACCTGGACCATGAACTTTGATGGGTCCAAGAGACTAGAAGGGGCTGGCGCAGGAGTAGTACTCATATCACCTGAAGGCGACAAGTTGAAGTATATCCTTCGGATGACGTTCCCTAACGCATCTAACAATGAAGCAGAATATGAGGCTCTCATACACGGGATGAAGATGGCGAAAGCCTGCGGTGCAACTCGACTAAAAATCTTTGGCGACTCACAGTTGGTGGCACAGCAAGTTATGAACCAATGTGACGCAGTCAATGATAGCATGATGGCATACAAGGAGGTGTACAACGAGCTCGAGAAGTTGTTCGATGGATGCGAAGTAAATCATATTAGCAGATTGAGCAACGATGAAGCCGACGTTCTTGCAAACATCGGGTCGCAATGCCTGGCAGTCCCGCCAGGTGTATTCTGGGAAGAGATAACAGAGAGATCCACTAAGTCGACAAAATCAAAAAAGAAGGAGAAGAAACCCTCGGGGGCTACCAAGGAAAAGCAAGAAGACGAAGAAGAGGATCAGGACCTGGTCATGGTAATACAGATACCGTGGATGCAGCCGTACATATCATACATCCTCAGGAAAGAAATACCTGACGATCCAGTTGAGGCAAGGCGAGTAATTCGACGCTCCAAAGCTTTCACGGTGGTCAAGGGAGAATTGTATAAGCGAAGTATTTCAGGCGTCTTGCAAAGGTGCGTCACACCCGAAGAAGGAAGAATAATTCGAAGGATGTACACGAAGGAATATGTGGCCACCACGCAAGTAGTCGAGCTATCGCAGCCAAGGTTTTTCGGGCAGGATTCTACTGGTTGACAGCAATCGAGGACGCCAAGGACATAGTAAGAACTTGCGACGCGTGTCAAAGGTTTGCCGCAAAACCTCACTCTCCAGCAGCAGAGCTAGCACCAATACCATTGTCATGGCCCTTTGCTCAATGGGGACTTGATATGGTGGGCAAGTTACACAAATCCTGGCCAGGAGGAAAGGAGTACATGTTAGTAGCTGTCGACAAATTTACAAAGTGGATAGAAGCGAAGCCGATAAATTCACCAGACGGAGCATCCGCGAGTAAAATTCGTAAAAGGCCTCGTCTTCAGATTTGGAGTGCCCCACAGCATCGTCACAGACAACGGCAGTAACTTCACATCCCATGAATTCAAAGATTATTGCGAAGAGGTGGGTATCAAGCTGAACTTTGCGTCAGTCGCACATCCTCAAACCAACGGGCAAGTCGAGAAAGCCAATGGCATCATCTGCAATGGCATCAAGAAGTGATTATTAGGACCACTGGAAAAAGCTCGACATACCTGGCCAGAAGAACTACCAAGCGTGTTGTGGAGCATCCGAACAACACCAAACACAGCAACGCAGGAAACTCCGTTTTTCCTGGTTCATGGAGCAGAGGCAGTACTACCAATCGAGATAGAGCACAACTCTCCACGTGTCGCCGAATATGATGAAGAAACGTCGACAAGAGCGCTAGAAGACGACGTCGACGCACTTGATGAAGCTCGAGATGAAGTATTATCTCGGGTAACCAAATATCAGCAGGACTTGAAAAATTACCACAGTCGACGATTGCGGCCAAGATCTTTTCAGGTGGGAGACCTAGTTCTTCGGCTCACGCAAAAAAGTCATGAAAAACTCGAGTCACCATGGCTTGGCCCTTACATTGTCACGGAAGTAATCGGAGGAGGAGCATACAGGATAAAGGATAAGAAGACAGGGGTGGAGGAGCCAAACCCCTGGAACGTGGCGCAACTTAGGCGGTTCTACGCCTAGAGTCGAAATATAGTCTTTGTAAAGCTTCAATGTACTGAAACACCCGCGAGTTTTCAGACGCACTCTTTTCCTTTTTCGGGGCACCGAGTGGGGCCGGAGAAGGTTTTTAATGAGGCGGGCTCGCGGTGCTGCAATATAATAAAGATAGTGACAATATAACTTTTCTTCTTTATCGACATGATCAAAGTCTTTGCTCCGACGAATTTCAATATAGTTCATCGACAAAAGAAAAGCCTTGCCTTGGTATTCAAATACCTCGTGAGTCAATAAAAATACAAAAATAGTACTCAATAAAAAGCTCGGGGGCTCATATTCGCCATAAATATATAAATGCCTTGGTTCAAAACCTCGCAAATATACAAATACAGTAAAGAGTCACCGAAACACTCGGGGACTAGACAAACAGAGAAATATAATGATTGCTTTACAATATAATCATAGTCATGGGTTACAAAGAAGAAATATCTACAAGAGGAAAATAACTAGTCTTGATTCAATATATCATCAAGAGTAACTCTGTTTTCTTCAGGAGCAGCGCCAAGAAAATCGGCATAATGACCATCGGCAAAAAAGTCGGCGTCCATCCGAAGAAGGTCCTCAATCATTTCTTCGGCTATAGGCGTAACCTTCGTGTTAATCCTGTCAACACCAACTCTTCGACGTTTTACCTTTTGATGCACTTTCGCGACAACTTCGGTAAGATCAAGTTTTGAGTGGCAGATCTGGAGCATGATAAGAGCAAATCTAGCGCCAGCTACCAGTTGAGCTTTGACAAAATCGTGGATACTGCGAGCATCCTTGAATCTTTCCATCAATTCAGGAAGAGTTTTTGGTTGGACGTTCCGAGGAAACATGGAGTTGTAAACCATGGACAAGGTCTTGGTACAGAAGTCAAGGAAGTCGCGAGTTTGAGAGGTGCGATCTTGAAATCTGACAATTTGGCGGGTCCTCTCTGGGGTAGCCCAAAACAACGAACCATGGTCCAGGGAAAGATTAACAAGGAGGTTTGTCCTAGCATTTACCCTCTCTTCCTCGGCAGCAGCATCAATAAAGGCACCTATCAAAACAAAGAAGTGGAAACCTTTAAGAGAATAGCATGAAGATGAAAGATATCAGAGGATGAAACAGGCATACCCGACATATCTGCACTGGCTTCATTCATTAATTCGAGCATGAAATTTTCTCGAGTAGTCGCCTTTTCAGCCTCGGAAACAGCAATTTCCTTAGCAGCCACGGCCTCGCGAGCTTGCTGAAGAGCAACTTTTTCGGCTTCAGATGACTTACGAGACTGCTCCATCATCACAAGTGTTTGCTTCTTCGCATACTGAAGTTGCTGCCGAAGTTCATCCAGTTCTTGCGACAAGGTATCGTCGACAGGTGCAGTATCAGCAAAAGTTCTCCTCGCGCGAGAAGAAGAAGGCGAAACATTGGAAGGAGCGGAAGTTGGAGTATAGTTATCAAATATCAACTGAAATTTAAACAGGACAACATCAAACGACAAACAAAGATAGTGTTTTTCATTAATCTCGTGGAATAATTACAAGGGCATTACAGTGGAGCTAAGGAAATACGTGTCGCCAAATGACTACTTTGGCGACAAGAGCAAAAGAAACAGAAAGAAAAACAGAGGCATGCAACTAGACCTCCGGCCTTGACGAGCTAGGAGTCGACGCTGGCTTAATCCCGAGATAGGCCAAGATCTTCTTCGTGTTGGGCTTGGCTGCCTTGATCAGCGACTTCCACCTTGATTGCTCTATTTGCTCGTCCAAGGTCTTCCGACGTGTTGAACATCTTCGCAAGGTTGAGGAAAGTCGCGGGCTCCTCTTTCTTCGGGAAGAAGTAGGGGAACAACGCCGACAATACTGCGCTGGCATTCGACACACCTTCACGAATCTCGGACCCATGAAGCTCCAGATAGGAAAGTGCGTCAAGGAGCGGGTCATCGACAGGATTCGTCAGATCAAACTCTTGGTTTGTTTGGACTGTCAAGGAAACAAAGCATCAGTGAAAAGATAAGAAACAACGATTCTCGAAAAAATAAAAGGGATCAGCAAAATTACCGAAAGTGCGGCGACTCTGAGTTTTCAGGCGCTTGAGGATTCCTTCTTCACGAGAAGCTTGCGCAGCTTTGTGCTCATCTAAGGCAGCTGTAGCATCCTCAAGTTTTTTCTGCAGTTCCTCGACACCAGCAGCTTTCGCCTTGGCTTCATCAGCTTCGGCCTTGGCTTTGCTAGCAGCGAGGTCGGCTTTCTTGCGAGCCGCCTCACTTTGCTCAAGTTTTCGAGCAAGTGCGTCGGCGCGTTCGTTGGCCTCTGCAAGTTTCTCTGTCGAGATACCGAAAAGAGAGAGAAGAAAGATCAAAAATCGCGACAAGCAACAGGAGTAAAAAATCAAGGAAAAACAGCAAGTATAAAAGTCGTTACCTTCGGCTCTATTAGCATATTCACGGTACCCAATAAATTGGGAACCGATGCGGAGAAGATCCTTGATCATAGGCTGTTCAACGTGAACACAGCAAGAGAAACATCGGCATGAAAAAGAGAAAAGGTGTGAAAAAACAAAATAAGGAAAATATAGATGTCGACAAGCTTACATCATCTAGGAGCAGAGTCGACGAACTGCCCAACTGAGGGGCAGGTTCAACAATCTTTTCAACCCTTGTTCTTTTTGGTGAAGGAGCAAGGGGGCTTGATGGTGGAGTGGTGGTGACGACGTTTTGTTGAGGAGGCGACGTTTCTTCCCCTTCAACTAGCGTGTCTGAGGCAAGTACAGTACGTGACGTGCTTGTCCGAGGAGCCACGTCAGTAATTGGTATTTCTTCCTCGTCATCACTGATTGATCAAAAAATCGGCAGCATAAAAAGCAAGACAAGATAAATATTTCGAGTACAAAAATAGGGAGAAATAAAGATGACTTACGAGCTGACGAGGGATTCAACATAAGGATCGTAAGCTGCCTTCGGATGAGAAGGAACAACTTCTTCAGCCTTAGAGGTGCCAGAATCCTCGGCATCAGTCCTTTTCCTTTTGTTCCTTGGAGAAACAGCAGGAGGAAGGGATTGCGTCGATTCACTGGCTTCAGACTCAACTTCTTTTTCATGAGAAGCCGCAGATTTGTGAGAACCCGCGACTTCACTTTCAGGAACAGAAGAACCTTGAGTATCTTCGGCAACGATGGCCTGTTCTTCGACTTCTCCACCCTCCGGAAGAGGAGGAAGGGAAGTCATAGTAGGATGATTCTGAAAAAATAGTGACCAAAGAAAAATTAAATACAATGAGATGCAGAGAAAGTGCGGAACAAGATAAAAATTCGGGAAGACAGAATACCTCGGGGAGTGGATTGGAGGAGCTGTATGGTTCCACGCGACAAGAGGAAGGAACTGGGTCCTTGCCCAGGCGAGAAAGTCTTCGAACCAACTTCTCCAAGTCCTTGGTGGAAAGATCACCGGAGATTCTGTTGGCATCGTTTTTACCAGAATACGTCCAAAGGGGATTTTTGCGAGCCTGAAGAGGCTGCACTCTAATCCTAAGGAAGTAGGCAGTAATTTGAACACCAGACAGCTCTTTGCCTCGAGTCTTTTGAAGCTGGCGAATACGAGACATCAGTGCCTCTGTCGCCTTTTTCTCTTCCTCGGAAGCTTCGGCATCCCAGGAGTGGCGGCGCTGAATTCTGGCACTTCCGTCGAAAGGCATTATGTTGTGCTCAACGGAGTTGGCGCTTTCTTCGTGGATGTAGAGCCACTTTTTGCGCCATCCTTGGACAGAATCAGGAAACTTGACGTCGAAATAGTCGACGTCAGTACGAACACAGATAACAACACCACCTATGTTATAAGTGACGTTGTGGGAGCCATTGCGGCGGAGGCAGAAAATGCGCTTCCACAGAGCCCAATTGGGAGGGATTCCGAGGAAGCATTCGCAAAGCGTGATGAAAATAGAAATGTGAAGGATGGAATTGGGGGTCAACTGGTGCAGTTGAATCCCATAAACGAAAAGAAGGCCGCGGAGGAAATCGTGGATTGGGGTCGAAAGGCCGCGGATCAGGTGATCAACAAAACTAACCCGATACTCCATTGGAGGCTTGGGGTAGCTTTCTTCGCTGGGAAAGCGGATGGCGTCCTCCTTCTTCATGAGGCCGAGCCTCTTCAGCATGTTGGTGTCTTGGTTGGAGATTTTGGATCTCTCCCACTCAAGATCCTCGGCGGCCATCTTGGATTCCGGAGTGCTGTGGCGAGTCAGACGCACGCGCGGTGGCATCAACGGCAATGGGCAAAGCAATGTATGAGCGTGCGGAAGATCAGAGAGAGTTGGGCGCAGGGGAAGTTTTGCGAAGAGGAACAGATGAGCGGCGCAAGCGAGGGGATGAACGGCGGTTGAAGAAAGGTTTATATAAGAATTGGGTGAAGTAGTGTGCCGTTGGATGAAGAAATCGTGTGGTGAGAATAGATCTTCTAGATACAAGGGCAAAAAAGTATTTTTACTGAGATAGGCGTTACCGTACGTGCGCCAGAAAAAGCGGAGGACGTGTGTCCCCCACTTGCACGACGTGTCAACGTGGTGGAAGCAATGGACCCACAGGGCAGGAAAATCACGACTATTCGAGAAGGATGAAGTAAATTTGATTAAGGGAAGCATGTCGACAAGAAAAATAAAAGAAGATTGGCGACAGGAAAAATTATTCAATACTTCGGGAGCCTTTGATCAAAAACAAGTTTTTGCCCAAATGCTCGGGGGCTACTTCGACAAAAAGTAAAATTTCGACTATGGCAATATAGAAATTGCGGGAGCCTACAACCAAGCACAAGTTCTTGGCTGTAGCCTCGGGGGCTACTCCCATCGGGAGCGCTGTTCGCGCACCCGAGAGATAAAAAAAAAAGAGAAGAAGAAGAAGAAGAAAGAGATCATATTGGGAAATAATGACAATATAGCGACAAGGTGGACTAAAATGTTGAGCCTACAACCAAGCACAAGTTCTTGGTTGTAGCCACGGGGGCTACTCCCATCGGGAACGCTGTTCGCGTGCCCGATGAAATTAACAAAGGAAAAATAGAAAAGCAAGAGAGTATATTTCGAGTTATAATTAATTCTACATATACTCCCATCGGGAGAACAATATAAGTCATATTTGACTCGATAAAATGTGCCATTCCAACAGCCGGAAAAGCACTCGACAATATATTCTCAGAACGCCGAAGTTGCGATCAATTTCTGAATGCCGCAAATTTGCGAAGGTAAGACCCCAGATCCGTTCTGCTGGGCGTGGCATCGCCAAAGACTGCGCTCTGCTACTTTTATCCGTATCAACAGATGCGAAGAAAAATCCTAACGGACGCGTTAGGTACCCGATAAATTTGACTGGGACTCGACAGAATGGTCAGACCTTAAGCGGCGCCTGTCGACGTTTACACCAGTATCCCGAGATCATGTCCGGGGACGTGATTTTGAAGTAGGTTTTTGCGGATTGCCACTAGAGCAGTTAACTAGTACCTGATCCGTCAGATGAACTAGCCCCAACTACCAGTATCCCTGTGCAATATAGAATTTTATGTGAAGAAATATAACAAGTTAAAGCTGTCGAGTAAAAATAAACAGTGGAGATTTTCCCTGACTCTACGATTCAAGCAAAATCTCGGGGGCTACTGACATAGGCATCCCAAATGGGCCTGCCGAATATAGTACCCGGGGTTTATCGAAGGCCCACTACCCGAAGAATAAGAAGATTCGAGAGCCCAAGATGTATTTAAGGAAAAGATAGAGTTGTAATAGGAAGTGTTATTTGTAATCTGGCGGGATGAGTTAGAAACCGTCCCGAACTCTGTAAACTTGTATAGCACGAATCCCTCGGCTCCACCTCCTATATAAAGGGGGAGTCGAGGGACGAAGAATCAATCGAATCATTGTCTGCAAACCCTAGTTTTCATAATCGTCGAGTACTTTTCGGCTGAAACCTTCGAGATCTACTTACCCTCTACTTCCAACTAAACCCTAGCCTACAATCCATAGGCATTGACAAGTTGATACCTTGTCAACTACGCCTCCAGTCATCAAACCAACAACATTGTGAACTCACAAGCCCTCCTGAAGTTCACCAAACACCTCAGCAGCTATAAGTACATGGTGCGGAAGCTGATTGCTGAGGGCAAAGTTTTCGAAGAGGTCCACTCCGCCTTTCCGCATGTCACCCAGGCGGACTTTGATGCTTTTGTGGCCAATGAAGAGCTACAAGCAACCAAGAATCGCAAGTTGTGGGGGAAGGAAATGTGGGAGCTTAACATCGGCAACCACAACCTTGGGAGCCGTGGGTACGAGGGAAAGGAGCCCTATTGGGCGAAGGAGGACGAGGCGTATGTAAATGCCGGCATTGAGAACCCCTGGCTCAAGTACACGGACCCGCTTGAAAGAAGATTCATCAGGTCCCGGTACCATAAGAAGAAACTAACCGGGGAACTTGTCACGGACCCGAAGGTCGTAACCGACATAATTTGGTTCACGAACGACCAGAAGGTCCTGGCGTTGGAGAAAAAACTGGTAAGCAATTTACCGGTTTAATTAGATCAAGTATCGTTCATATAATAGTAGCAACATTTCTAAATGGTTCGCGTTTCTTCCGCAGGAAGAAGAAAGACAAAGACTTTCTCAAGGTGACGAAGGCTCCTCGTCCCGGGCGTCGATGGGCAGGGTAGCTCGGGACAAGCCTCTCGTACGGGCGCTAAACATCGTTAATGAGCATTCACCGACGAGAAGGCCGCATAGAGGCCGTGTGGCTGGCGCCGGTACAGGGCTACAAGCATGGTCACTATGGCTTGTCGTCTGCGGCCGATAAAAATGCGCGTAATGAGAGGAAGCAGCGGGAGGCGGAGGAAATGAGGGAGTCAATCCTAGCCCAAGTCCAAGCTGGTTTGGTACCGCAAGCCGGTACCGCAACTCAAAGCTACACTCGTACCTGAAGTCAAAGCTGAAGTCGCCGCTGGAGTCCAAGCAGATTTCAACGCTCTACAAGCGTGGTATGAGGGTGGCAAACAAGGCCCCCCCCGAAAATGCAAGTGGTTAGCTTCAACGGCAGCAACTCGATGGTGCCGCCGTCCGCCGGCAATGACAATGTTATAATGGAGACTCCTCCGGCCGCCGGCAATGTCGCCGGTGCTAGGGATTCACCGTCCATGCCGGGTAGCAGCCCCTCCGTCACTTGCACGCCCGCCGCCGCATGTGCTGGCCCGTCGACATTAGCCGAGCTCAACACCCTCACGGTAATTAACTAATGTGTACATCAAGTTAATATATTAGTTTCGTCATCCTTGCCCTCTCTCTAACGCCATACACATGTTCTCGCAGGCGCTCTCAACGCCATGCACCTTCCTGATGAGAGTAAATGACGAACTCAAAGACGTCGCGAGGGGGTCCATCCTTCGGCCCCTGGATAAGAAGTGGCACACATGAGATATGGCGGATGACGTTTACCGGGTTGAAGTGGATCGGGCGTTACCGGGCTATGAGGATTTGTTTCCTCCTAATCAACCGCATGGTGCCGATGACGATAGCCCGTTGAATCCGGCCTCACTGAAGGGTTGGGTACTGCTATGGCCGAAGACCCTAATTCGGATCAACACCTACTCGGGGTCGACGGCAAGCAAAGACAAGCACCTTGCGGCACCACATGTCAGCGTCCCTCCACGACAGCCAGCGGCGCCCGTGGTCATCGCCCCACCAGAACGGCCAGCTGCGCCAGAGGTCAGCGCCCCACCACAACAGCCAGCTGCGCCAGAGGCCGAGGAATACGAACATGACAACTTCCAATGGGATATTCCTACGTCTTCACAAGTTGTCCATGAGGATGCGCCGGGCTTGAAATATGTGTGATCCAAGAAGCTGTTCGATTCTCAAGAAACGGCTGAGGAGGAAAATCCTGAGGAGGTCGCCACCGCCGCCGTCAAAAATATGTTGAGCCCAAACACACTCCGTGCTACGGCCACTACGGCGATGGAGGGTCCATCAGTACAACCCAAGAAGAGGAAGAGGCAAAATAAGAAGGACGCCCAAGACAAGGCGGCGGAGGCCAAATCCAAGGACAAGGTCCCACTCCTTGACAAGTTGCCAAACAATTGGCGACCTCTGCATCACTTGGGTCAACCGATGCTGCCGGAGCATGTCGTGAAGAAACTCACCCCGGATATGAGGAGCTTGCATGAGACTGGTCTTGCATGTGGAGAACCTTCTTCTCAAATCAAAAGATCCTGGTTACCCTCTCTTCGTGGCGAAGGTGCCAACTGGCATGAACTTCGTCGAGAAGTACCCCGCGGACTTGTGCTTCATCCGGTTCAACGACATCTTCAGCATCTATCGCATGCAAGCGCTCCACTTTAGTGTGGTTCGCCTAGTTGCTCTTAGCTTGTCTTCCCAGATTGTTAAGGAGGGGACGCCGACCATCGCGATAATGGACCCCTTCTATATGCGGGAGAGCATCATCCGCAACGCCGGTGATCGCGCGATTGCCACCCGACAGAGTCGAGGATTTCATGCTCGGCGAACATTAAGAAGGGCGCCATTCTCATCCCTTACTTCCCGAGTAAGTAATCACTCGCTAGTCCCCCATCACCATTCTATCCTATATCTCCATTTGCATTTCCAAAGGTTAATCCGTGTGTTTTCCGCAGAGACAAGTTCTGCACCCTCATCGTCGTGCACCCGCAACACTCGCATGCAATCTATCTCGACTCGGGTAGGGACCGCAAGAAAGACTACACCCACATCAGGGCCCTTCTCAATGATGCTCTCACCGGCTTCGCCAACAAGGCAGGCCCCCTCAAAGTAGAGAGGAAATCCCGAGGAGGCTTGGTCTTAACCCACACAACCAACTTCCCCGCCTCGGGCGATCGACGCCCGACAATGGGATGGACGCGTGGTACGCCATCCTTCGGATGCAGGAGTACATAAAGTACGCAGATGACATGTTGCTGCCGGAGAATCTCAGAAACAGGTTTGCAAACATGGCGGATGTCCCCGATAGAGAGATTAGAAAGAACCGGGGTCGCATCCAGCGAGTTCATTTGCACGATAATCCTGCAGGATGTCAACAATAGGTCTGGCGAGTTCTTCTACGGCTATGGTCTACCACCTAATGACGAGATAGAACTCCGCTTGGAGATGTCGCGTGATGAGAGGCCGTTCAACTCGCTTGAGGGCTGCCGTCCATTCCCCCTAGGCGTACAACCTGATCCTACGACGGGAACACTTGCTAAAGCTTGAACGATATGTCCTTGAACTTCCGTACTTGTAATAATTGCTATATATTCCCATAGAATCGACTAGTTGCTTTTATTTAGTTGTATGAATGTGCATGTGAACATGTGTCTGTAGTTTCATTTACTTTGCTATATATTTCAAGATTATGGCGTACATAGCTTAATAATTATTTGCATTTACTCGACCACTACTTGCCTCGTATTTGGAGTTCGCCGATGATTAGAATGTTCGGTCAATCGTACACTCGGGGGTGGAGCCGGTGAGCCTTGGTGCGACGGCCACAAGTATCAATCTATTGTGCATCCTACCTAGCCTCACTGACTCCATCCCTGGATGTTAATATTTGTTTCGACCGACAAAGTATGAGGCACGCTATTTAATTCGTACTACTTGTCTTCTATTTGAGTTCGCACTTCTTAATTGCATTGGCCGATGATTAAAATGTTCGGTCACTTGTACACTCCGGGGTGGGGCCGGTGAGGCTTGGTGTGATGGCCACAAATATCAATCTATTGTGCATCCTACCTAGCCTCACCGACCCCATCCCTGTATGTTATTATTTATTTCGACCAACAAAGTATGAGGCACATGCTATTTAGTTCATACTACTTGTCTCTTATTTGAGTTGGCACTTGTTCATTGCATTGGTACTAACGTTTTACTTGTCTTGTGAATGGAGATGCCGACGACATATGTCGTGTACAAGGGGAGGGTTCCTGGAGTCTACGATGACTGGGAGGACTGTCGGAGACAGGTGCACCGTTTCAGCGGCAACAGCTACAAGGGATACCCCACTAGGGTGGAGGCGGAAGGAAGATACGCCCGTTATCTAGCGGGAGAGATGAGGGACATGAGGAGGAACCGGATGAAGACCATGGCCTTCGTGATGATGGTCATCATGACCATGTTGGTCATGTTCTATGTGATTGTAGTTTAGGTTAGGACCTACATTGTGAGGTGTATGACGATACTTGTGACGACTATGTACCAAGACTTCTAACTTTGTGAAACTTCGTCGTTCGGTGTTGCATATGCACATGTGTTGTATGAATCAACATTCCGAAACGAGACTTGCGTATTTGTGTACTGATACCGAAATGAAACTTGGCTCTCTATGTGCTTCTCATATTGCATGTAATACTGTATAAATATGAACTGCGTTGTAAATATATACTGCTGTCAAATATGTATTGTAATATGCTGGAAAAAAGCTGGAAAAAAAGAATTTTCGAATTAATTGCCGGCGCACCTAAATGACATACTGCCGGCGCACGTGGCATGCGCCAGTGCTGGAAGCACTACTGCCGGCGCACCTGATTGTGCGCCGGTGAAAATGGTTCTTTGCCAGCGAAGCGTCGAAGGTGCGCCAGCAGTATCCATCTATCGCCGGCGCACTGCCTGGTGCGCCGGCAGCGACAACTTATCACCGGCGCGTTCGCACCGGCGGGCTCATGGTGCGCCGGCAATGGGCATTTTTGGTTCGCCGGCATTAGCCCTTTTCCTTGTAGTGATATTTTCCCTGAGATCAAAGATCTGGGACCGCGATTCTTACACAACATGATGCCATTTGAAAGGATGAATGGGTTCATTAAGGGATACGTTCGTAATAGGACCCATCCAGATGGAAGCATCATCAAAGGATTTTACACCGAGGATTGCTTCTTATTCTGCACGAATTATATGGATGCCGATAAATATATTGGTTTGCCCATTAATAAGCACTTTGGAAGGCATGACGGAGTAGGTCACTTGGCTTGAAGAAAGATTTGCATGTGGACATTGATACACCAAGCTGACGCAACGACTTGAACATAGTGCACACAGTAGTGTTACAACACTTACAAGTGGTCGATCCTTGGTTTAAGAATCACAAACGCATCATCAAGACTATGTACAAAGAAACTAGGTAGAAGAGGACGAACAAGCAAATCTCTGAAGAGCACAACACCAAGTTCGCAGCTTGGTTCAAATATCGAATTAAGAACAACCCACTGTCACAGAGTACTGACAATGCAAAACTCATAGTCGCCTTATCACATGGCCCCGCATGCAACCTTGTGACTTATTAAGCATATGATATCAGCGGGTACACATTCTACATAGGGGCGAAAGACAAAACTATTGATTACCAGAACTCGGGGGTGGCGATGGAGTCCTGGAATGATGACGGTAATGGAAAGAAGAGATACTACTGCATTATCGAAGAGATCTGGAAGCTTGAATACTCAGGAGAGTACAAGATGGCGATGTTCCATGTAAGATGGGCGAAGTGTGTTGAAATTGGAGACCGTTATTTCGCTACCATGTGTATACCCGAAGCACAACCTACTGGGAAAATCACAACCCAAAATGAGCCATGGGTATTCACTAAGGATGTGGCCCATTGCTTCTTCGTAACCAACTCAAAAAGGCCGAGCCATGTTGTCATGAGGAGAAGCAAAATGAGCATCGTTGGAATGGATGGAGTCGCCAACGAGGAAGACTTTGACCAATCCAGCCACCCAAAGAAAGAAGACAACGAGATGGATGAACAATACACCACAAGAAGAAGTAGAACTACATTACCTACGATAGGCCTTCCCTTCAAAACAAAGAGCACTACTAGAAAAAGGCCTAGCCGTAGATTTCTAGCAGTGGCGCACCACTTTACTGGTGCGCCACTGCTATCGCCACTGCAATATAGCAGTGGCGCACCACAAAGTGGTGCTCCACTGGTAGGCAAGTTAGCAGTGGCGCACCGGCCTAGTAGTGCGCCACCACTAAAGATCTGCCATGGTCCACCCCTCACCCAAGCTTACCAATGGCGCA
Organism: Lolium rigidum; assembly: GCF_022539505.1. Lineage (NCBI taxonomy): Eukaryota > Viridiplantae > Streptophyta > Magnoliopsida > Poales > Poaceae > Lolium > Lolium rigidum. The sequence continues at coordinate 39,945,158 of NC_061511.1, forward strand.
CCTCTTACTGGTGCGCCACTGCTATCATTGCTAAGTGTGGGGTTGGGTATAGAGATGGGTGGGGAGTTCCCAGTGGCACACCACATATAGGTGCACCACTGCTACTTGTGGCGCACCTATATGTGGTGCGCCACTGCTATCATTGCTAAGTGTGGGGTTGGGAATAGAGATGGGTGGGGAGTTACCAGTGGCACACCACATATAGGTGCACCACTGCTACTTGTGGCGCACCTATATGTGGTGCGCCACTGGTAACTCCCCACCAAAATTCCACCACCCCCTCCCCTGTTGATCGCCTTTTTGGTTTTGGAAAAAATAAAAGAAATAGATAGAAAATTGAAAAAATGAAATCCTTCTAGATACCCATGTATTATGTCATCTAGTTTGCATGAAAATTTAAAAACATGAATTTCGACTTTTTTTTTGCAAAATGGCGTCATGTTTCGGTAAAACGGGATTTCTAGTTGCATACGACCTCCGATAAAAATCTTTTTTATATGAAAATGTATCTACGTGAAATTTTGCATCCGAATTCAACCCCTTCAGCCGTTTAGCAATTTTTTAGATTCTCAAAAATCAAAAAGAAATAGTAGATATTTAAGATTTAAGATTTTGATGAAAATTAAAAAAAAATATAGCAATGGCGCACCAGAACTTGGGTGCGCCATTGGTGATGTGGGGCGGGTTTAGATGTGGCTCACATGTACTAATGCGCCACCGTAGGTTGTACTCTTTTGTATTAATCCCGCCCACACAACCGCGGAACCACCGCACATGGCCACGTACTCGCACGCACCGAACAAGCACAGCCCACGGGCCACACAACCCCCGCAGCCCCGCCCCACTCGCTTAGTCCCTCACTTTGACCGAACCCTAGATGCGTCCTCGCATCGTCCTCTCTCCCCCACCAGCCGCCGCTGCCCCACTCGCTCCCTACCCTGTCCCACTCCCCCACGACGTCCACGACGGCGGATCCCAGGAGCCACCGCTCGTGTACAAGGTCGCCGATGGAGCCCTCGCCACCGACGACCCCAGGAGCTCCTCCTCGACCTCTGATTCCTCCTCGCCACCAATGACCCTAGCAGATCCTCATCGACCTCTGCTTCCTCCTCGCCATCGAAGACCCTAGGCGCTCCTCCTCGACATCTGCTTCCTCCTCGCCATCGATGACTCCATGAGCTCCTCCTCAACCTCGTTTCCTTCTCTCACAACAGCAGCAACATCAGCTCCTCCTCAACCTTGTTTCCTCCACGAACTAGGAGCTCCTCCTCACCACGTGAATCAGCACGAGCTAGCAAGAGGAGCAAACCGTGTCAGCGCCTTCGCCCCCGCGGTTGCCGGCCTCGTCACCTTCTTCCGCTCCGTCAGGCGGCGGGAGGAGCACGCCGGGGCTACCGTCTACCTGCTCGGTCACCGGCGGGAGGATCAGATCGATGACGAGCGCATCGCGGGCATCGACCAGTTGGAGGACCAGATCCAGATCGAGCATTCAATTTTGATTTTTGTTTTTGTTTTTTTAGGGTCCTGTAATCTCTCTGATTTTAATAAAATAAAAATGTGGTGTTAATTTATATTGTTCAAAGCCCAGATCCAGATCCACCACCTGCCACCTAGGCCCACGTCTACCTTTTCCCCAATTTAGTCAGCAATCAGGAGTGGCCTAGCTATTGGGCCTTTTTTAGTTTAATGAGCAATCGGTAGTGGCGCATCTATTGGGATAGTAGTGCCGCACCCTATTGGGATATGAGTGGCGCACTGCCTGGCTTACCAGTGGCGCACCAGATGGTGCACCACTACTACATGTCTTACCAATGGCACACCTTGAGGTGCGCCACTTCTAACTATTACCAGTGGCGTGTTAGTAGTGGCGCACCTAGGTGCGCCACTGATAAGGAAAACATGTGAGCCACCACTAGTGGAAAACAGGCCTTTTGATCCGGGTGGTTAGGGCCTTTTGTCGCGGGCGGCCAGCCGCGACAAGCAAGGCGCGATAAAAGGGTGGCCTTTTATCCCGGGTCACTTACGACCCGCGACATAAGGTCCACCACGTGGCAGCCGCGGGGCGCGCAGGGCACAGGCCCTTTTGTCGCGGGCGGTATTACCACCCGCGACAAAAGGCCTTCTACGTGGCGCGCGCACAACGCTTCGCTTTAGGGTTTGAGGGGTGCAGCACCCCTCCCCCCCGCCACCGACCGCTCGTTATTTCATTTTTTTCGTTCGAAAATAAAAGTTGCATATATTTGTACGCTACTAGAAGTTGTACACATTCATTCATTATATATATATATAGATCGATCAAACAAATATTGGAAGCAGAAGTCGATTCCCCTTACACATATTCGTAGGTTCCCTACATATATACATGGAGCTCACGATCGACAAACGGTACTAACGACCGTCTATTTGGAGGTAGAACAACTATCTGGACTAAACAAGCCTTTGTTGTTTATTACTTCTCTAACCAAAAGTCCCGCCACTTCCTCCGCGATTCCTAGTGCGTGTTCCTTTGGTTGGAGTCTCGTCCCGCATGAAGTCGACCTATATACGAAAATGAGATGAGTATGACTATATCGGTCTTGATAACGAAATATTGATGATAATAAATAAAGTTGTGAATGTTATTGCTTACGTCGAATTTATTTCTGTTCTGCTTCTCAGTGGTTAACATGCGAATGGACTCGCAAACGTAGTATCCACATAGATTCGTCCCTTGTGGCTGCTGGGGGCACGCTACAGGAGTAAATGTTAGCTTCTTTGCAAAGGTAATGTCCTTATGAACATTCTTCAAAGCTTGCCAAGCCTCCGCCAGTGCAAAAGAATGATTGAATGAGTGGATAATTAATTGATATCTCACGAAAGATAAAGCGCGGCGATGAAGGAAATTACACTTGGAGCAACTTCGCAAGTCCCGGAACCCGTCCGGGCCTCTACTCGATGGGTCTCTTACTTCAACTATTCCCTTATCAGGTTGAATGTCTAGTAGAATCCAGTGGAAGCTGCACATGTTATGCATATATACGTCAGGAATTACACTTAACATCGAGTAAGAAAAATTGAATGTGCATAAAAGATCATTAAGACTCTCACTCGTAGTTGTAAGGAAACAATATTGAATCACAGAAATATTGCTGCCCCAAAAACCTTAGTAGGTTTCCCCCGTTTCTTCGCGTTTATGCTTCACCGTTTCAACATGTATTTTATCTCGGGTCAACAAACCCAACATTGATAATATTATTACTTTTGCACTCACCGATCTTCGATCCGCAAAAGAGAACCCATAAGATATAATGAGTATATATATGCAATGAAAACGAACATGAACTGAATGAAAATGAACTTATATGTAGTTAACAACTTACAAGCAATAGCAACTCATGAGAGATTTGTCGAGGGCTTCTAGATTGAATAACTGCCGGAGTTCATTCATCTCAATATGGATCTCCTCGTTTCGGTAGTAATATTCCCATGGTATACTCGCCACGATGTACATTTTTTTCTCCTTGCATGCATCAAGGTACCACTGATGCAAATTCCGCATATGTGTTGGCAGTTTATGCAGCTGCTCTCTGCTGACCAAGTCTTCCCCGTAGACAAATGTAGGAGCTATATCAGCAGTGGGTAGTGCAGCATCTGCGGCACCAAACAATTCGTCCACGGTAACTCCACATTGAGCCGCTAGAGTTGCAGCTTCTTCCATATTGACAGCACCACCATGTTCCTCGTACACCTTGGGAACATTAAACACTTTGAGTGGTGGGATCGATTGTTTGGGCTGAGCACCGAGGAGGGGAACTTCCTTTCTCTTTTTGCCTTTTGTCGTTTGCTTGGCCTTGAGGGGTGCACTTGTTGAACTTGACCTTTTCTCATCTGCACTTCTAGCTGATGATTTGCTCGTGCCAGCAATGTCCTTCTCCTTAGCCTTTTCATCCTTCTTTTGGTCAATAACCTTCGCAAGAGTGCGTGTATAGTCATCCTTCTTCTCGTGTAACTCATACTGCGATGGTGTGTTCAGAAAACTAGTAGCATATTCTATTTGCTTCTCTGTGTATGGCTCTGGCGCTGGAGGTTTTGGCTTATGGAAATGATCATAGTTGTGTTTCGCAACAGCGGCCGCATTTTCCTCGACAGTAAGATCCCAAGGACGGGGGGGAGGAACCTTTGGTACTTTTGGGAGGGGCGACCTCTTGGGGACAGGACTCTTGAAACGCTTCCGGCTGGGTGCATTCCGAGTCTTAGTGGGCGGAGGCGGCGGCGCTGGAGATGGAGATGGAGTACCGATGTCGTGGTCGACGTCGTACCCACGGGGTGATGGTGTCGACATGTGATCAGTAGGAGGAGGTGATGGTGGCCTGCGATCACCCGGAGGAGGTGATGGTGACCTGTCTGGGACGACCGGTACTAGGTGCTACCCAGCCTGGCAGCCTGATGTTCTTCTTTTCCCGGAGAATGATTTCTCCCGAAGCACCTCTCCGAGTGTAAGCCCCCCATCACCTCCGGGGATATGGAGCTCCAATGTCTCCCACTCGCGGGACAAGCCGAATCCACCCCGACACGAGCATAGCCAGCTGGAATCGGATTGCCATGCCATGTTGCCGGCTCACCTTCAGGTCCAAATGCCGGTAAGACATAGCCGACCGCCACCTTAACGAAACCTTCCCGAACACCTCATGGAGATCACAAGGTGTTGTCTCCTTGATTCCATCCAAGGGGTCGCCAGGACCGGCATCTATCATCATCCGTGTAGGAGGGGCCTCCGAGTCGGCCACGCTGCTGTCTCGTCGCTGAGATATTTCAGCGGTATTATCAGGCGGGCGCTGTCCTTTTAGTTCATTTATCTCCCGCTGCTGCTGCTGAAGCTCCCGCTGCTGCTGGTCAAGTCGGCGTTGGAACTCGGCCATCCGGTCATTCCGCACCTCCAGCTGGCGTTGTTTAGCTCTCGCTCGGCTTCTATAAGTCTCCGCGTCGGCCGGAAACCCAAGCGACCACGGAACACTAGGGCCGAAGCCTCTTGTTCGTCCTCCCTTCTCGAGATTACCGAGGACAAGCGTCGACGAGTCTTTCTCTCTATCGGGAGCAAACTTTAGTTTTCCCGCCTTTATATCTGTCGTCACTTCAATCCATTTTTGCCTCGGGTACCCTAACCCCGGTGTCACTTTCAACAATGTTCCCTGTCTTCATGTCATACTCACAGCCATGCGCGAGGAACCAATTTCGAGCCCTTATGTCCCATCCTTCTCGCGTGGGTTCCGGAGTGATCCCGTTCAGCTCCATCTCAGCCTCTTGTGCATCCCACTTAGGCATGGCTCTTCCGTAGCCCCTCGCCCCGTATGATGGTGATATTTCTTCTCGCTTGCATTCTTCTTGTTTTTCGCTGACAGGTTCACAGACCTCCTCCGATTCTTTGTACCTCACAAATTCTTCCCGGTTATGCTCCTGCTTCGCTAGGTAGTTCTCGAATATCGGAGGCTTCTTGTCTTTCTTATAATTTTTCCATAACCGGTTCTTATACGCCCGGAAAAGTTCGCCCATCTTCTTAAGAGCCCATTTCTTCACTAGCTCTCGCTGCTTAGCATTCTCGGACTCCGATCCCAAATCCGGCAAAGTGAAATGTGCCATGAGGTCTCCGAAAAGTGTGTCCTTGTACCTATCGGCAACCTGATTTTCGGACACATTCTTCGTCTTGTTCCATTCTCCGACGGTGATCGGGACACGATCTCTAACCACAACTCCGCACCGATTTTTGAACTTCACTCCGACATTCTCGGGTGCCACCGGTTGGCCTTCCGGTGATATAACTTCAATTGTGAAGTGGTCTTTCTTGGTCAACTTCTTTGCCGGGCCTCGTTTCTCTATCTTATCTTCTGGAGGCCTAAGAGAATACATATAGAATTGCATTAATGCCTCTATACTAATGCCTCAATACATATGTACATATAGAATTCCATTAATACCTCGTCACCGGAGCCGTCGTCGGCTTCTCCGTCACCGGAGCCGTCGGCTTCTCCGTCACCGGAGCCGTCGGCTTCTCCATGACCGGAGCCGTCGGGTTCTCCATGACCGGAGCCGTCGGCTTCTCCATCACCGGAGCCGGCTCGGTCGGCTTCTGTACCATCGCGGATCATGTCCTCGAATATGTCTTCCTGTTCCAAGTCCCGTTCGAATTGATCCATTGTTTCTGCAAAAGAATTAAATCGATAAGTAAATGTTCAAACACAAACCAAACCCTAACCCTAATCAAACACAAACCAAACCCTAACCCTAATCGGCGACACGTGTTTGCGAGAGGGAGAGGGGTGTCGGCGACGCGTGTTTGCGAGAGGGAGAGGGTCTCGGCGGCGCGTGTTTGCGAGAGGGAGAGGGGTGTCGGCGCGTGTTTGCGAGATGGAGAGTGCGCGTGTTTGCGAGAGGGAGAGGGGTGTCGGCGCGTGTTTGCGAGCGGGAGAGGGCGCGTGTTTGCGAGAGGGGGAGGGTGTCGGCGACGGGTTTTTGCGAGGGGGAGGGAGTCGACGTCAGTTGTTTGCGAGAGGGGTCTCGGCGGGTGTTTGCGAGAGGGGTGTGTTTGCGAGAGGGGTGTGTCGGCGGGTGTTTGCGAGAGGGGTGTGTCGGCGGCCGATCCGAATTTGAACTAACTAATCAAATTTAAACTACAAATTTGAACTAACTAATTACATTTAACAAAAATAAACTAACTAATTACAACAAAATACTTACAAAATTTAAACTACAAATTTGAACTAACTAATTACAACAAAAATAAACTAACTAATTACAACAAAATACTTACAAAAATGAACTAACTAATTACATACTAAAATGTCTATATACAAAAATGAACTAACTAATTACATACTAATTATCTAACTAATAACTAATTACTAAAATGTCTATATACAAAAATGAACTAACTAATTACATACTAATTATCTAACTAATAACTAATTACTAAAATGTCTATATACAAAAATAAACTAACTAATAACTAATTACAAAAATGAACTAACTAATTATACAAATTATCTAACTAAGAAAAAAAAAATTAAAAAAAAAGAGGGCCGGCCGGGGCGCCCGCGCCGGCGCTCGCGCACATGGCCGGCGGCTTGTACCTGCGGAGGGGCGCGGCGGCGCGGCAGCGGGCCGGCACGGGCACAGGGCGGCGGCGGCGGGCGCGCGGCACGGCGGCAATCGACGGCGCGGGCGGCACGCGCGGCGGCAATCGACGGCGGCAGAGGGCGCGGGCGGCAGAGGGCACGCGCGGCAGAGGGAGCTCGAGGAGGCCTACGGCGGCGACGGCGCGGCAGAGGAGATCGACGGCGGCGACGGCGCGGCGGATCGACGGCGGCACGGCAAAATCCGGCAGCTCGGCGGCGTGAATTTCGCTAAGTGTTGGCCTCCGTGTGTCGCGGGTGGGGGCTCCGCCCGCGGGGTTAGGTATTTATACCTAACCCCTTTTGTCGCGGGTGGTGGCACGACCCGTGATAAAGGCCCCCTTTTATCACGGGTCGTGCCACCACCCGCGACAAAGGGGTCCTCTATCGCGGGCCGTGGCTCGACCCGCGACAAAAGGGGGTGGGAGGGGAGGCGGCCGATCCGCGTGAAGCGCATCCAACGGCTCCAGGCCGTTGGATTCAAACGGCCTGGAGCCGTTGGATGCGCTTCACGCGGATCGAGCCTGCAACAGTTTTTGTTTTTCTGTTTTTTCTGTTTTTGTTTTTCTGTTTTTTTTTAATAAAAACTATTATTTCAATAACTTTTAAATGGTAACTCAAAAAGAAAAGTTTTATATATGAAAATTGATCAGAAAAATCCAATGAACATGAATATGATATCCATATAACTATTTGCATCTCGCATCATATCCACTCGTGTCGCGTCCCCGTGCCACGTGTCGCCACCTCTTCCACGTGCCTCGCCCGCCGACGCCGGCGTGCGACGTGTAGCCACCGCTGCCACGTGCCTCACCCCGCCGACGCCGGCGTGCGACGTGTAGCCACCGCTAACACGTGCCATGCCCCGCGTGCGCTATATAGAGCGACGAGTGCGGGCGCAACCACACGTCGCCACCGCCTCCGCTCATTCATCTCCGGGATGCCTCCATGTCGTCGAGGGGCGTCCGGTTTCCGTGGCGTTCGAGTGCATCCGAGCGGTAGGTTCACCGCCGAGATACGCGCCGGTGGCTTCCGCCTCACCCTCGGCACGTACAACACGACGGAGGAGGCGGCGCGCGCTTACGACGCGGCGGCGTGGCGCTTTCGGCGGCCGAGGCACGACATCAACTTTCCGGATGTTGAATCGCTAGAGGAGGCGGAGTTCCTCGCGCCACCGCCGTGCCTCGTCACCGACGAGGACCGTCGCCGGCATCGCCAGGTGCGGCGCAGGATCGCCATCGCCGAGCGCGACGAGCGGTTGATGCGCCGGTGGAGGGCGCGGTCCCCGACGCGTTCTTTGCTAACCTTAGGGCACAACGCAGGTCCAACAGGCGCAACCGTCGGGCCGTCGCCGCCTTCGAGCTCGAGAACTCGAATACAACTTGGACCGAAAACGACCCTCGGTGGGATGACCTTTGGACGGAGACAACCTCCGACCGACGAGTAGAGACTAGACTAGTAATTTATCTATTTTATTGTAATTTCAATAAAGTCGTTGTCGGTTCTATTAGTTTAAATTTAGTTTATAAAGTCGTTGTCGGTTGTTTTTGTTCAATAAAGTGGTTGACACGAAATTTATTACGATTGAACTGAAATTAAAGTACGAGCTCAAGCCGAAAAATAAGATACATGGCTAGATTCGAATGTTGGAGCCATTCAATCATAGTCGTGCCTAGTCCTATACACGTCGCCACTGTAGTCATCAAAGTCGCCGACGTCATCGTCGCTAGCATCGGGGTCGCGGTTGTCGAACCTCGGCGGATGACCACGCGTGGGCTGGGATTGAGGGTAGCGCAGGCGGGGGCCACGATAGGCCAGGACGCTCGGAGAGTCCGGCCGCGCCACCACATCCGACGGCCGGCCTCGTTGAAGTTCGAAGGAGGCGGGCCGTCCTCCTCGTACTCGGCAACCGCCCTCTCACGCCGATTGATGAAGAAGCTGTCCCAAGTCGGGCTGTAGTCGGGATGCCACTGGGGATTCCTCCGCTGCTCAGGCGTGAGCTCGAAATGTTACTGAGAGCAGGCCAATCATTGATGGTTACGAATAGCAACGCTCGTAGGTCAAATTCTTGCTCCGTGTGCTCATCCCACACACGTACACCTGGTTTGGCCCACAACTCCAAAAGTTCATCGACTAATGGCCTTAGGTACACATCAATGTCGTTGCCCGGTTGCTTTGGGCCTTGGATAAGCACTCGGCATCATAATGAACTTCCGCTTCATGCACAACCAAGGAGGAAGGTTGTAGATACATAGAGTCACGGGCCAGTGTGCTGTGACTGCAGCTCTGCTCCCCAAAAGGATTCATGCCATCTGTACTTAGACCAAAGTATAAGTTCCTTGCCTCACCTGCAAAATCCGGAAACTCTCTCCCGATGTTTCTCCACCGCCGACCCTCAGCGGGGTGCCTCAACATCGCGTCTTTCTTACGTTCTTCCATGTGCCATCGCAACAACTTGGCATGCTCTTTGTTTCCGAACAAACGTTTCAACCGTGGTATTATTGGAGCATACCACATCACCTTCGCAGGAACCCTCTTCCCGGGTGGCTCGCCCTCAACATCACCAGGGTCATCTTTTCCGATCTTATACCGCAATGCACCACATATCGGGCATTTATTCAAATTCTCGTACTTCTCACCGCGGTAGAGGATACGAGTCATTAATGCATGCATGTATCTTCCGCACATCTAATCCTAGAGGGCGGACAAGCTTCTTTGCTTCATATGTACTCGACGGGCAATTCATTATTTCTTGGAAACAGCTTCTTTAATATTATCATCAATTTCTCAAATCCCGAGTCAGTCACACCGACCTCTGCCTTCCATTTCAGCAATTCCAATATGCTACCCAGCTTTCTATGCCCATCTTCACAACCTGGGTACAACAATTTGTGGTGGTCCTCTAACATCTTGTCGAACTGCAACCTCTCCTTATCCGTGTCACAGTCTCTTCTTGCATCAGAAATGGCCCGACGAAGATCATCATCAACAGGATCATCTGATGCCTGTTCTTCACCTCCTTCTTCTTCATTGTCGTCCATTGCGGTATCAAAGCATTCGGAGAACATAGATCGATAATACTTCTCATCATTATCTTCTTCCTCATCGCCGTCTTCCATCATAACCCCTTCTTCTCCGTGCTTGGTCCAAACATTATAACTGGACATGAACCCAAACCGAAGCAGGTGGCTCTTAATATCTCTTGAGCAAGAGTAATCCTTCTCGTTCTTACATTTTAGACATGGACAGCACATAAAACCTTGCTTCGACTTGTTGGCCTCGGCCACAAGCAAGAAAGAATTCACGCCCTCTCCGAAAGCGGGAGCACATCGGTTACCGTACATCCATGGATGACTCATCCGCATCATAAGCACAATTATATATGTATCAGATGCAATCACCTTGCTAAAATTAGTATTGTACGGACTATGCATATATATATAGTCAAGAAAATAGTTGCTAACCTTTTTGGATCAAAAAGAGGAGAAATCTTATCAAATAAACCAAGTGGCATCCCTCTCACAAGCATTCCATCAAACACCTCTTGTGCACATGTAGAAAAAATGAGCTAGCATACACCTCCACCTTCACCACCAAGGAAAAAATGAGGTGGGGGGGTGGCTGGCTGCTTCTATATATAGGGCGGGGACATTTTGTCGCGGGCCGTATTACGACCCGCGACAAAAGGGGTGGCCACGTCGCTCCTACCCCCTTTGTCGCGGGTCGTAATACGGCCCGCGACAAAAGGCCGCGACAAAAGCCTCCGCGCGCTCCACATGGTTTCGGGGCGACGTGGCCAGGCCATTTGTCGCGGGTGCAGGCGCGCCCGCGACAAAAGGCTCCCACGGAAGCCCTGTTTTCCACTAGTGCACTGATAGCTGTTTTTCTAGTAGTGGACTCATAATGTGGGGCTAAAATATGCAAGGAAGACCACCAAAAAGACCAAAACCCGTGAGAAGATTGTCAAATGGTGACAAACACACGGACTATATATATTATTAATTGATGTAATATATATGCACATCGACCGTGTGTCTCTTTTTTGTGATATACAATATAATATGGGCCGTAATTTTATTATAGATTAATTCTGTGTGACGTTTGTACTTTATGATACAATTTTTGAAATGGTCAGATTTGTATAAAATAGGGTTCTAAACCCTAAAAACAAACATAAAATAATAAATCTCTAGCTATTATGTCAACATAAAATATAACACTACTCACGAGTGGTGTGGTTCTTCTGTGCCACGCCACCAGTATTTATCTACAGGTGGCGCGGGAAGCTAAGACAAGCCACCAGTATTAATCTACTAGTGGCGTGGGCCCACTATCACACGCCACCAGTAAAGTCATACCCAACACTTATCTCCCTCCACAACCACTCGTTCTCCCCAACACCACACCCATTCCCACCAACACCACACACACTCTGATCCCCAATCCAGCGACGCCGCTGGCACCTCGTCCTAGCATCACGCTGCCTCCGCACCTCACCCACTTGATTACTGGCTGACATCTACACCCGCCCCGTCCCCCACCAGTTGAGCTGCTTGGGGACAACGCCCTGCCTCGCCAGTTGCGCTGCTCGGCGATGATGATGCCCTGCGCTGGCAGCACTGCTCGGCAACGACGACGGCCTGCCCCATGGCTCGACGACGATACCCCTACCCCACCCCATCTGTGGCTCCCTCGGTGAATCTTGTTTCCTCCTACTCCATGCACCACCGCTCGGATACGTTGTTGGCCTAGTTCCGACGACCAAAAGCTAGCGGCGCCGTCACAATATTGCTTGTTAGGATCATATATATGAATTGTTTGGTATGATTTATAGATTAATTGTGACAAAATGATTTGTAGATGTATTGTGATGGAATGAATATGAATTTTTCGGTGGCATACATTACAAATTTCAAATTTTGCTTGCAATGGATGATTGTGCATATGCATGTGTCTTGTGTGGTGCCAGCGATCGTAGCCGAGGCGACCTTGTGTGTTGCTCGCGAACCATTTCGGGCATTGTGTTTCTTTTTCAGGGAATGTACACGAGTCCCAATGTTTTGGCGAAATGTTGATTCATTTCCATTTCATCAAATTTCTGGAACTCAATATGTCCCATTTTTAGCAAAGGTCGTGCCAAAAAAAATCTGAATTTTATACATTTTTTAGTAATTCTATAGTATTTATATATATCTTTTACTATTATCTAACAATTTAATATTTAGTTACAAAGGATGAACGGAAACAACCCCACCGCGGCCTCTTATTCTTGGTCGTCACATTCGGTAAGATAAACTTGTGATGCTTTTGCTTTTTGAATCATGGATGAACTTGTGATGCTTTGCTTTATGAATTATATATGTTGCTTATGTTGCATACCATCTTCTGTCTTGGTAGATGAAGTGGTATGCTGTGCAAAGACGGAAGGTTCCAGGAGTCTATAACTCATGGAGTAAGTGTGAGGAACAAGTGAACGTTTACACCAACAACAAGTTTAAACAGTTTAAGACTAGAGAGGAGGCAGAAGAATATTACTTGGAGTCCATAGGGCAAACAGAGAGGAGCAACCATGAAGTTGGCAATAATGCTGCTTAGATCGGGTCTAGTAGGAGCAACCATGAAGTTGGCAATAATGCACCTCACATCGGGTCTAGTAGGGGGAAGGACTTCACAATCCTCATCCAGTTCATCGTGATTGTGTTCTTGTGGTTGTTCTAATAGGGTGAAGATCTTCACAATCCTAATCTAGTTCATCATGATTGTGTTCTTATGGTTGTTCTATGTTAGATGATAACTTATTTTACTTATGTTTAATACTTTTACCTTGTATCCTTGTGGTTGTTCTATGTTAGATGATAGCTTCTTTTACTTCTGTTTAATGCTTTTACTTGATGTATCCATTGTAATAATATAGTAATAAGTTGTTTGTTGCTCCAATTAGTTCTTTTATGATGCATAGCTTTAGATCAGATGAACCAATTAGTTTTAGATGTATAAAACACTGCCATGACAGTGAATACGCAGCCACGGCAGCGAAATTTGTTGCCGCCGCCACGTATTTTTTCCCCCTAAAAATTATAGCAGTGGCGTGTGGACACATGAATGTCACTATTATATGTCTAGCTAGTGGCATGATTTATGACACGCCACTAGTGTATATATTACTAGTGGCGTGTATGGGACACACCACCGGTAACACTTAACATTGGCGTTGCAGGCACTACACGCCACCAATATTTTCATTATTGGTGGTTGTGGGAAGGCATGCCACCATTAACATTTACTAGTAGCGATATACCGGTGGCGTGCCACATACACGCCACTAACGCTATTTTTGACATGCCACCAATAGGCTATTCTACACTAGTGCTAGCTTGAGCCCATTTGGCAAAACTTGTTCAAATTCAATTCAAATAAATTTGTTTTTGCCTCAAACACTAGTAGAAAACAGGGCTTTCGTGGGAGCCTTTTGTCGCGGGCGCGCCTGCACCCGCGACAAATGGCGTGGCCACGTCGCCCGAAACCATTCGGAGCAAGGCGGGCCTTTTGTCGCGCCCTTTTGTCGCGGGCCGTATAACAACCCGCGACAAAAGGGGTCTTAGCTTTGGCGCCCCCTGCCAGCACCCCTTTTGTCGCGGGTCGTAATACGGCCCACGACAAAAGGGCCATGCCTATATATACTCACAGCCAGCTTCCCCCCCCCCCCACCTCCCTACATTTTTTTGGGCAGTGGTGTCCGCTTCGATGCAAAAGATGAGAATGGGCAAACCACCACATATTATGGATACATAGAGGAGATATGGGAACTTGACTATGGTCCCACTTTTAAGGTCCCTTTGTTTCGGTGCAAATGGGTGAAGCTCAGCGGTGTACGGGTAGACGATAAGTACGGTATGACAACAGTGGATCCCAACAATCTTGCGTACATGGACGAGCCATTCGTCCTAGCCAACGAGGTGGCTCAAGTTTTCTACGTGAAGGACATGTCTAGCAAATCGAGAAAAAGAAATCAACAAAACAATACATCAACCGAGGAGCCAAAGCGCCACATAGTTCTTTCGGGGAAAAGAAACATCGTGGGAGTGGATGACAAGACGAGACATGTCGAGAAGATTATAATAAGTTTAAAGAAATTCCACCCTTCACGGTGAAAATTGACCCAAGCATCTTGCTAAATGATGAAGATTCTCCATGGCTAGGGCGTAGAAGATCACAGCAGTAGATGGCGATGTAATAATGTATTCTTCATATATAGTTCCCAAGACAATCTCTACATTTATGTAATAATGAGAACCCTTTCCCCAACACTGTTAGAGGAGATGGAACTTTAGTCCCGGTTGCACCCACCAACCGTGACTAAAGGTTACCCACACATCCTCATCCTGCCGACAGCTTTAGTCCCGGTTGCATCCACCAGCCGGGACTAAAGGTTGCCCGCCTATTTTCTTCCCGCGCTTCCCACCGCTTCCCGCCTCCGTCTTCCCGCCATTTTTTCACTATATATATGTAGGCTTGGTCTCCATTTACATATCACATCTACACTCATATCTGCAAACCTCATCACCCTCTCCCATGGCTTCCATCGTATCTCTAACACCCCGGGAGGCGGAGGCACTTTGCGCCTTGAACTACCCCTGCCCGCCGGGCTACCGCGTCCCGACCGGCTGGTTGCTGAGCATCGGAGGCGTACCGGTCCCTCCTATCCCTCTAGGTGTGGCACGCGAGATGGCCATCACGAACCACTACTACTTCGAGCTCACGCCAGAGCAGCGGAGGAATCCCCAGTGGCATCCCGACTACAGCCCGACTTGGGACAGCTTCTTCATCAATCGGCGTGAGATGGTGGTTGCCAGGTACGAGGAGGACGGCCCGCCTCCTTCGAACTTCAACGAGGCCGGCCGTCGGCTGTGGTGGCGCGGCCGGACTCTCCAGAGCGTAATGGCCTACCGTGGCCCCCGCCTGCGCTACCCTCAATCCCAGCCCACGCGTGCTCACCCGTCCAGGTTCGACAACCGCGACCCCGATGCTAGCGACGATGACGTCGGTGACTATGATGACTACAGTGGCGACGTTTATATGGCTAGGCAAGACTATGACTGAATGGCTCCAACATTCGAATCTGGCCATGTATCTTAATTTTCAGTTGAGCTCTGTACTTTAATTCCAGTTCAATCGTAATAAAATTTCGTAACAACCACTTTATTGAACTAAAACAACCGACAACGACTTTATAAACTGAATTTAAACTAAAACAACCGACAACGACTTTATTGAAATTACAATAAAATAGATAAATGACTAGTCTAGTCTCTACTCGTCGTCGGAGGTTGTCTCCGTCCAAATGTCATCCCACCGAGGGTCGTTTTCGGCCCAAGTTGTATTCGGGTTCTCGAGCTCGAACTCGGCGACGGCCCGACGGTGGCGCCTGTTGGACCTGCGTTGTGCCCTGAGGTCAGCGAAGAACGCGTCGGTGTTGTCGACGTCGTTGGGGAACTGCGCCCTCCACTGGCGCATCAACTGCTCGTCGTGCTCGGCGATGGCGATCCTGCGCTGCACCTGGCGGTGCCGGCGACGGTCCTCGTCGTCGAGGAGGCACGGCGCTGGCGCGAGGAACTCCGCCTCCTCTAGCGATTCAACATCCGGGAAGTTCATGTCGCGCCGTGGCCGCCGAAATCGCCACGCCGCCGCGTCGTAAGCGCGCGCCGCCAGCTCCGGCGTGTTGTACGTGCCGAGGGTTAGGCGGATGCCACCGGCGCGTATCTCGGCGTAGAACCTACCGCTCGGACGCACTCGAATGCCACGGAAACCGGACGACCCTCGACGACGTGGCGGCATCCCGGAGATGAATGAGCGGAGGCGGTGGCGACGTGTGGCTGCGCGCGCACGCGGCGCTCTATATAGCGCACGCGGGGCATGACACGTGTAAGCCACGGCTACACACGTCGCACGCGGGGCATGGCACGTGTAAGTTACGGCTACACACGTCGCACGCAGGGCATGGCACGTGCAAGCCACGGCTACACATGTCGCACGCCGGCAGCGACGGGGCGACACGTGGCACGGGGAAGCGACACGTTGGATACAAACGGCCGGAGCCGTTGGATGCACTGTGCCACGGATGCCACGGAAACTGGACGACCCGCGACGGCGTGGCGGCATCTCGGAGATGAATGAGCGGAGGCGGCGGCTACACGTCGGTGTCCGAAATACTCCGCATATCATTAGGGTGAAACATACACGACTATGATGTGAGATGCAAATAGGTATATGGATGTCATATTCATGTTCATTGGATTTTTCTGATCAATTTTCATATATAAAACATTTCTATTTGAGTTACCATTTAAAAGTTATTAAAATAATAGTTTTTATTAATATAAAATAGATAAACAGGGTTTATTTAAAATAGAAAAGGAAAAAAGTTCAGAAAAGGGGGCTGATCCGCGTCCAACGGCTCCAGGCCGTTGGATTCAAGTGGCCGGAGCCGTTGGATGCACTTGGCGCGGATCATCCCCAACCCCCTTTTGTCGCGGGTGGTGGCACGACCCGCGACAAAAGACCCCCCCCTTTTGTCGCGGGTCGTTCCACCACCCGCGACAAAGGGGCCTTTGTCGCGGGCCGTGGCACGACCCGCGACAAAAGGGTGTCACCTATATAAGCTCCGCGTCGCGGCGGAGCCTCCACCCGCGACCCCGGAGGCAACCCTAGACGTTTTTGCGCCGCCGAGCTGCCAAAAATCCGCACCGCCACCGCCGTCGCCGCCAGCAGCTACGCCGCTCCGGCCGCCGCCCCGCCACCTCTGCGCCGTCGCCGCCCCGGCCGCCGCCCCGCCACCTCTGCGCCGCCACCGGCCCTTCTACCGCGCGCGCCCTGCGCAGTAGCCGCGCGCCGACCACGGCGCGCGCCCTCGCCACGGCGCGCCCCGGCCATTTTTTTTTTAATTTTTGTAATATTATTAGTATTAGTTAGTTAGCTAGTATAGTTAGTTAGTTTAGTATAGTTAGTTTAGTATAGTTAGTATAGTTAGTTAGTATAGTTAATTAGTTAGTATAGTTAGTTTAGTATAGTTAGTTTAGTATAGTTAGTTTAGTATATATAGTTAGTTTAGTATAGTTAATTGGTTAGTTTAGTAGAGTTAGTTAGTTTAGTATAGTTAGTTAGCTAGTATAGTTAGTTAGTTTAGTATATGTATATGTAGTTAGTTAGCTAGTATTTTTTTAAAATTTTTTGTAATATTATATGTAGTATAGTTAGTTAGTTTAGTATATGTTTATGTAGTTAGTTTAAGTTTTCTGTAAATCTTTCAAAACGCCCCGACCGGACCGACACCGTCCCACGCTCCGTCTCCCTCGCTTCGCCACCCCCGACGCCGCAACTTCCCTCTCCTCTACCTCTAAAACGTCGCAACTTCCCTCTCCTCTCCCTCTCGCCGACACCAATCGCCGACACCCTCACGCGCCCTCTCCCTCTCGCAAACACCCCTCTTCTCTCCCTCTCGCGAACACCCCCGACGCCGCAACTTCCCTCCCTCTCGCAAACAACCGACACCCTCTCCCTCTCGCAAATACCAGTCGCCGACACCCTCTCCCTCTCGCAAATACCAGTCGCCGACACCCTCTCCCTCTCGCAACCAACCGACGTCGATACCCTCTTCCTCACGTGAGCATTGTCGAGATCCTCTCCTTGAGCCTACCCCGTCCGTGGTTAGGGTTAGGGTTTGGGTAGTGTTTGGTTAGGGTTAGTGTTTGATTAAGTTTAGGGATTGGTTAGGGTTAGAACATGTACTTATCGATTTAATTTTTTGCAGAAACAATGGATGCATTCGAAATCCATCGAGACTTGGAACAGGAAGACCTATTCGAGGACATAATCCGCGATGGTCCAGAAGCCGACCGAGAAGAGCACGACTCTGGTGATGGAGGACCGTGGCTCCGGTGATGGAGAAGCCGACGGCTCCGGTGATGGAGAAGCCGACGGCTCCGGTGATGGCGAGGTATACGATCACTAGGCATTAATGGAATTCTATATGTACATATAAATATAAATTAATTAATTTTTATTCTCTTAGGCCTCCGAAGATAAGTTGGAGAAACGAGGCCCGGCAAAGAGGTTGAGCCCAAAAGACCACTTCACAATTGAAGCTATATCACCGAAAGGCCAACCGGTGGCACCCGCGGCTGTCAGAGTGACATTTAAAAATCAGTGCGGAGTTCCGGTTAGGGATCGTCTCCCGATCACTATTAGAGAATGGAACAAGACCAAGAATGTGTCCGAAGATCAGGTTGCCGATAGGTACAAAGACACACTTTTTGACGACCTCATGACACATTTCACTTTGCCAGTTTTGAGATCGGAGTCTGAGATGGCCAAGCAGAGGGCGCTAGTGAAGAAATGGGCTCTTCAGAAGATGGGGGAACTTTTCCGGGCGTATAAGAACCGGTTATGGGCAACTTATAAGGCCGAGAAGAAGCCTTCATTATTCGAAAACTATCTAGCGAAGCAGGAGCATAATCGGGAAGAATTTGTGAAGTACAAAGAATCGAGAGGAGGCTATGAGACTCGTCAAAGAAAAACAAGAAGAATGCAAGCGAAAAGAAATATCACCATCATACGGGGCGAGGGGGCTACGAAGTAGCCATGCCTAAGTGGGATGCACAAGAGGCTGAGATGAAGCGGAATGGGATCACTCCGGAACCCGAGCGAGAAGGATGGGACATTAGGGCTCGAAATTGGTTCCTTGGGCATGGGCTGTGAGTATGACATGAAGACGGGGAACCTTGTTGAAAGTGACAGGCAAGGTTAAGGTACCCAGGGAAAAATGGATTGAAGTGATGGCTGATATTAAAGCGGGAAAACTGAAGTTTGCTCCCGATAGAGAGAAAGACTTGATGACGCTTGTCCTCGGTAATCCTGAAAAGGGAGGACGAACAAGAGGCTTCGGCCCTAGTGTTCCGTGGGCGCTTGGGTTTCCAGACGATGCGGAGACTTATAGAAGCCGAGCGAGAGCAAAAAAACGCGAGCTGGAGGTGCAGAATGACCGGATGGCCGAGTTCCAACGTCAACTTGACCAGCAGCAGCGGGAGATTCAGCAGCAGCAGCGGGAGATAAATGAACTAAAAGGACGAGCGCCGGCCAGATAATACCGCCGGCATATCTCAGCGGCGAGACAGCAGCGTGGCCGACTCGGAGGCCCCGCCTTTACGGATGATAGATGGCGGTCCTGGCGACCCCGTGGATGGAATCAAGGAGCAAACACCTTGTGATCTCCATGAGGTATTCAGGAACTTATCTGTTAAGGTGGCGGTCGGCTTTGTCTTACCGCATTTGGAGCTGAAGGTGAGCCGGCAACATGGCATGGCAATGAGATTCCAGCTGGCTATGCTCGTGTCGGGGTGTATTCAGTTGTACCGTCGTGGGAGACATTGCAGCTCGTAATCCCTGGAGGTGATGGTCAGGTTACACTCGGAGACGTACTGGGAGAAATCATTCTTTGGGAAAAGAAAAACATCAAGCTTCCAGGTTGGGTAGCCCCTAGTACTAGTCGTCCCAGGTCACCATCACCTCCTCCAACATGTCGCCACCATCACCCTATGGGTACGACCATGACATCCGTAGTCCATCTCCATCTCCAGCGCCGCCGCCTGCGCCCACTAAGACTCGGAATGCACCCAGCCGGAAGCGTTTCAAGAGTCCTGTCCGCAAGCGGTCGCCCCTCCCAACAGTACCAAAGGTTCCTCCCCCCGTCCTTACGATCGTACTAAAGAGGAAAATGAGGCCATTGTAAAGAAACACGTGCATGAACAGCTTCATAAGGAAAAACCTCCAGCGCCGGCGCCATACACCGAGAAGCAAAAAGGATATGCTCTTGATTTTCCGAACACACCATCGCAATATGACTTACACGAGAAGAAGGATGACTACACACGCACACTTGCGAGGGTAATTGGGGACAAGGGCACTGCTAAGAAGAAGGATAGTGCTAGCACGAGCAAATCATCAGCTAGAAGTGTAGCCGGGAAGAAATCAAGTTCAACAAGTGCACCCCTCAAGGCCAAGCAAGCAGCGACAACGGGCGAGAAAAAGAAAGGAAGTTCCCCAGCTCGGAGAACAGGCCAAACAATCGATCCCACCACTCAAAGTGTCAGATGTTCCCTCGGTGTACCAGGAACATGGTGATTTCGATCTGGAAGCAGCTGCGGCGCTAGCGGCTCAAGTTGGCTGTACCGTGGAGGAATTGCTGAGTGCCCATGATGCAGTACTACCCATTGCCGATATAGCTCCTAAATTTGTCTATGGGGCCGACTTGGTCAGCAAAGAGCGGCTGCATAAACTGCCAACGCATATGCGGAATTTGCATCCGTGGTACATTGATGCGTGCAAGGAGAACACAAGTTACATCATGGCGGATATCCCAGAAGATTATTACTTCCGAAAGGAGGAGATCCATATTGAGATGAATGAACTCTGACAGTTATTCAATTTAGACGCCCTCGACAAATCTCTCATGAGTTGCTACTGCTTGTAAGTTGTTAACTACATATAAGTTCATGTTCATTCAGTTGTTCCTGTTCATTGCATATACTCATTATATCTTATGTGTTCTCTTATGCAGACTGAAGATCATTGAATGCAGAAGGAATAAGATGTTCAATGTTGGGTTTGTTGACCCAGATAAAGTACATCATGACATGGTAAAGAATAATGTCGAAGAAACGGGGGGAAACCTACTAAGGTTTATAGGGGAGCAAAGCTTCTGTGATTCAATATTGTTTCCTTACAACTACAGGTGAGAGTCTTACTGATCTGTTGTGCACATTCAATTTTTCTTACTCGATGTTAAGTGTAATTCATGACGTCTATATATATAAACATGTGCAGTTTCCACTGGATTCTGCTAAACATTCAAGTTGATAAGGGAATAGTTGAAGTAAGGGACCCATTGAGTAGAGGCCTGGACGGGTTTCGCGACTTGCAGAACATTCTCCAGAGGTAATTTCAATCATTAATTGCCGCGCTATATCTTTCGTGAGATATCAATTAATTATCCACTCATTCAATCATTCTTTTGCCTGGCAGGTGTTGGAGAGCTTTGAAGAATAATATTGCGGGTAACTCGCGGAGAAGCTAACATTTACTCTTGTACCGTGCGCCCAGCAGCCACGAGGGACGAATCTATGTGGATACTACGTTTGCGAGTCCATTCGCATGTTAACCATCGAGAAGCACAACGATAATAGATTCAACGTAAGCAATAACATTCACAACTTTAGTTTATTATCGTCAGTATTTCGTTATCAAGATTGATATAGTCATATTCATCTCATTTTCCTATATAGGTCGACTTCATGCGGGAGAAGCTCCAACCACACGAGCACATACTAGGAATTACGGAGGAATTGGCGGGACTTCTAATGAAAGAAGTAATAGACGACAACGGCTTGTTTAGTCCAAATAGGCGCAACAAATGATCCCCATGTATTAGTTCGAATAGACGACGGGCTTTAGTCCCGGTGGTAGTGACCTCCATATATATGTGTAAGGGGAATCTACGAAGTTTTGCTCCCAATATTTGTTTGCTCGATCTATATATAATGAATGAACGTGTACAACTTGTAGTAGCGTACAAATATTTGTTATGCAACTTTTATTTTAAAATGAAAAAATGAAATAAAAGGGGGCGGTGGCGGGGGGGAGGGTTGCTGCACACCTCAAACCCTAAAGCAGACAGCGTTACTGCGCGCGCCACGTAGAGGCCCTTTTGTCGCGGTTGGTAATACCGCCCGCGACAAAAGGGTGTGCCCTGGGGCACCCCGCGCCTACCACGTGGTGGACCGTATGTCGCGGGCGGTAAGCGACCCGCGACAAAGGATGGACCGTTTGTCGCGTCTCCGTTGTCGCGGGTGGCCGCCCGCGACAAAAGGCCCTTACGGCCCGCGACAAAAGGGTTATTTTCCACTAGTGAAACCTTGTGGAACACTTCATTGCATAGTTAGGCACATTCTTAACATAAATGCATATGGCAAAGATCATCATGAAGTTAAGGAACGCGAAGACGAGCAAGTTGCAGCAACTGGATGTGCACAAGACCACACCTAGTCTGTTTGCCAAAATGAGTCAAGCTAATCCTTCACTATCTTCTCCAGGATAGATGCCATTTTTGTGTCCTTGATTCTTCCTAGAATATATGAGGTTCCACTTGCCATGCCGCTCTTGCTTACGCCACCTACCTTGCTGCATTTAAGCACCACTATGCCTTTCATTGGCATGGTTTCCACCACTCCACTAGAGTTCTGAATCAACAATCCGCTTGTCCAAGAGGTTCAGAGGACATACGAGATCTTCCTCCGTTTGCCCTGTCTCCATCTGCGGTTGCTACCTTGTCCCCGTCGCGCATATCCCCTACTCACGCATGAGGAAGAAGAAGATCGGTCATGATCTCATTTATTTCATATCGAAGATACACATGTCATAGTGGT
Source organism: Lolium rigidum (assembly GCF_022539505.1). Classification (NCBI taxonomy): domain Eukaryota; kingdom Viridiplantae; phylum Streptophyta; class Magnoliopsida; order Poales; family Poaceae; genus Lolium; species Lolium rigidum. The sequence continues at coordinate 39,967,779 of NC_061511.1, forward strand.
TATGCTCCATGTCCGAGGTCATGGGTTCGAACGCTTGGCAGCGCATATTTTTCCTTTGCAGCACATTTTTTATGCAAGCACCCCACTGGCGGGCCGAAAATGACTCCTGTGAGTACACACTACTAAAATTAGATAATCCATTAGAACAATCAGATATGGCTCTGTAACATCCCAAGTGAGCTACCTTTTTGGTTTTCCAAGTTTGACCATCATCTTGTATTTCATGGCATGACATCATACCACTTTGGGTTTTATCAAAATTGCATTTTAGTTTCTTGCTCTTTATTTTTATCTGAAGTTCTTTCTCCCTCTTTTCTTCCCTCACCTCACTTGTGATGTTCCAAGAAGAGCTAACAAGCCAAAACCCATCCACACTTTACCAAAATTTTCAACTGGATCAAGCCAAAAATTTCCCTAACCATAACCCCTTTTTCTATATTTTATGCCATTAATATGTGGCACTTTAAATTATGAAATAAATTATTTTATTCTTGGCTATAAGTTTTGTCAAACAATGTTGAAAATCATTTTCTTTCCCTGCTCCCTTTCAAATTAGTTTGAAGTCAAATCTGATTTTCAAATTGGTTTGAAAAGGAGAAGAGAGAAAAGAAAAACCCTACCTAGCTAACCTAGCCCGACCCGGCGGCCTGCTTCCCATCCCGGCGGACCACTCCTCCTCCTCTCCTTCTCTCTTCTCTTCACTGTGCGCGTGACGGCCCAGCCCACCGGCCCGATACTGCTTGTCGTCTTCTCCACGGTGAGAGGACGCACATGGCATGCCGTGGTCCTCCCTCCACCGCTTGTCGCCATCCGCTCCCCACCTGCCCTCCTCCCTTTTTAGCCTCCACGAGACGCCCACGGAAACCCTAACGCCTCCTCCTTCCTCTCGCCGCCACCGCCACCTTCCCTCTGCTTTTTCTTCTTCCACCGAAAACTCGCAGGAATTTTTCTTCGGCTCGCCGTCGCCATGAGCTGCGCTGAGGTCACCTAAGACGCGTAGGGGAACCGTGGCATCCTCCTCTTGCTCGATGATGTCCTCACGGTCTCGCGGAAGCTCTACATCTCCCACTCTCCTCCTCACGGCCACCGACGCATCCGTCTTCCTCTCCGGCGACCCATGCCTCCTCGACCTCCGGCGCTTCGCCACCGGCACCGCAGTGAGCTAGCGCTTCTTTTACCCCGTTCCTCTTGCTCGTTTGCGTCCTGTACCGCCTGTTTCGCCGCCACCCGCATCGGCACCGGCGAGGCTCTGCCCTCAAACTCGCACCGGAGTCGCTCCTGAGCACCTCAGTACGTCCCTCTTGTACCAATCGATGCGCGCAAGAACCACTGTTCAAAAAATCGGCCGAGATACCAATTTATCGGCCGATTTATCGTGAATCGGGTGGTAACCGATAAGATTTTGGCATCTCAGCTAACTTATCGCTACACCGATATTTTGGCCGATTTTCAGTCCGATGACCGATATTTTGGCTGATTTTCAATGAAATTTTGCTGAAATTCGGTCTAGCATGGCAGTCGTTATTTTTGTTCTATAGTCTTGTAGAAATATACATTAGCTCAAAATTTCCATTTTTATTGATTCAAATGCAAGGAATCAAGGTAATACTTCTGTTCAATGCTTCAATATTATCTATGCATTGCATATTATAGAAAATTTAGTGCTGAAAATTAGAATTTACAAAAAATTAAGCCGATAAATGGCCGACCGATAAAATCGATTAATCGGCCGATAAGCGATTAATCTCCATTTTAAGGCTAACCGATAAGTTAGCGATTCATGATTTCTTGAACATTGGCAAGAACGGCGATGCTCAACTATATCACCGACGCACCGCAGCACCACCGAAATGTAGTCGCTGCCATCGACCTTTCCGCCACTCGCCGGTGTCGCTCTTTGTTTCAGATTCGTCAGAATTGATCGACTACCGCAGTGGCTAGCACTTGTTTCGCTCGGGAGATCCATGGTTCGAGTCCCTTGCTCGGCGATAAAATCCCACCTTTTTACCTTCTGCCTCGCTGGTGCTGACGTGGCTCTAGTGCCCACTTGTCATCGTCTCAGGCTAGCCCAGCTTCAGTGGTGTTAGATAGAGGACCTAAATCCCCTTTTCTTTTTCTGCCAATTATTTTCTGCATTTTCTGATTTGTTTTAAAATTCAACTATTTCATAAAACTTGCATCATAAAGTTTTAAATTTACCTCGCTGGTGCTGACGTGGCTCTAGTGCCCACTTGTCATCGTCTCAGGCTAGCCCAGCTTCAGTGGAGTTAGATAGAGGACCTAAATCCCCTTTTCTTTTTCTGCCAATTATTTTCTGCATTTTCTGATTTGTTTTAAAATTCAACTATTTCATAAAACTTGCATCATAAAGTTTTAAATTTGATTTTTAAATACCTAAAACTTGCAAAATTCATAACTTTCAAACCAAGACTCCAAATTTGATAAATTTTACATAAATTTGTATCAGAAAAATGTGAGGATTTCAAATATCATCATGTCATGCATCATAGACCCATGCTACTATTCTGCCCAATAGTAATTCAATTCAACCTAAGTAACATGTGAGGGCGATTCAAATTCTTGTTGTTATTTTCCAATGCCCGACTTAATATTGCTATGCCTGTACCCCTTGCACTTCATCATGCATCATATTGTCGCATTGCACTACCTTGTATTGATTTGCGCACTTTCTTCTTGTATGTGCTATTTGGTTCTTCTCGAGTAGACACCGACACTAAGCAGTACGAGCAGGAGTTCGAGTACCACCATGAGGAGGATATCGCCTGTACCACTACCGCTGATCTGATAGGCGAGCCCTCCCTCCTTCACCTATTTTACAGTTTTACTCTCGTTGCTCTATGTAACATCCCGGAAAATATTCCATATTAGATTTATTTGTCGTTTCGTTTTTCGCGTCATCGTGACATCATCTGCATATTTTTCTGGCATATTTTCAACCGCGAAAATTATTTCCCGAAAACCCTATTTTGTTTTATAAAAATATCCCGATGAATTATATCGTCACTCCGCTCTTTTCTTATTTGTAAAATAAAACTAAATAATATTTTCAGGTCTGTTACTTTTAAATAAAATGTTTGACAACATGTTTTGTTGTTTTGTTAAAATAAAAGTGGGCAAAAAGCCTGTCAAACGTTTTGGCCTAAAAACTAGCCCAAGCCCACCTACCACCTTGGCCTATTTAAAGGCAGCCTCCTTCTCCTTCTTCCTCCTCCCCAAACCCTAGCCTCCACTCTTCCCCAAAATGTCAGATCTGAAATCCTACCCAAAATCTCCACCCAAAAATCCTCTCTTTTTTCCCCTCCTTCCCCAAATTTATGCCAAAATCCGCTCCAAATTCCATCACCGGCGTGCCTTTTCTTTTCGTCACCGGCCGCACCTTTTTTATTCCGCGCGCGAGAGCCAAATCGTCGGACTCGTTTCCATCGCCGTGGCCATCGCGCCTTGGTTTTTCCGCCGCTCCGCGCCTCCTCCCGCGCGAGAGCCCGCCCAGCACAGCGCCACGCCACCTGCTGCTCGTCGCCCGAGTCGCCGTATGCCGGATGGCCTCCTCCCGCACATTCCTCCCGCGCTCGCATGCGCCAGCCGCCCGCTCCCGCATCGCGCGAGACGTCGGCCAGCACCTTGCCCCGCGTGCGCTCCCGCGCCAAGCCGACCCCGCCGCTCCCTGTCCCGCACACGCCGTACCGAGCCGCCTTCTGCGCCCGCATGCTCGCGCCCGCTCCCATCCTGCGCTTGCTCAGCACCGCGCCAGCTGGCTCGCTCGCTCGCCGCACTGTGTCGTTGCCTCGCTTCCCGCGCCACCATCGCTCCGCACGCCACCGTACCGTCCTGCGCATTTTTCCCGCCTGCCGCCACCTACTGCATAGCAGCAGCAACAGCGTCACCTCGCGCTGTTTTCGATCATCGCCCGGTCGCATCCTTTTTTTTCCTGCAGGTCAACAGCAATAGGAAATGCATCCGCACACCTCTTTTTGTTCTGTTTTTATCCTGTATTTTTTTGGCAGCCGCCACCTGTTCGATAAAATTCCCGCATCTATTTTTGGCCTCCATTTCCGCTTGTCCCTTTCGGCGTCCGCCCGTGTTTGACAAAATGCCCGCATATCTGTTGGCCTCCGTTCCTTCAGGCAACCGTGTCCGTGCACTCCAATATATCTACCCGGCGCAACCACTACTCCTCCACCGACCCCGCCTCTCTGACTCCGGTGCTGATTCAAGTCCGACATCGACAACCGCGCCGGGTCCGCTGACACCTCACCGACAAGGTCTACTTCCCGGCGTCCACGACTTCGACCACTCTGCCACTTCCGCGGCGACGACTCGGCACCAACGATGGCGACGCAACTACTTCCGTTTCGACACGAAGATGATGACATGGATCCGATGACCCCGGCTTCGACTACTTCCTCGACGTCGGCGACTTCCGCCACTTCCACTCCGCACCGGCGACCACCTTTGTTCCGATACCGTGAGATCCCGACCATGAGCTCTATTTTTATAAAATGTGTTATTTTTTATCTTGTTGTATCTTTCATACATGTGTATCATCTTGTCGCATCATATCATTCATGTTGCATCGCATCGCATATTTTGTGGTTGTTCGGGGTTAAATAGCGAAACACCTAATAACTAAATATGGAATTTTGCGGGAATGTTATTTGACCCGGTTCCATTTAATTTTGCGTAGCGCACCCATGCCATGTTTATACCATGCTAATAACATTTAATTATGCCGGGTAGAAAAATAAGTCGAACCTAATAATTGTTTGTCCGGACTCCGGTTCCGATTAATTTGGTTAAGTTGCATTGCACCATCGCTGCCATGCCATGCATATCATCTTGAGCATGCCGATTCTTTTGTCGTACTATTAAGTGGTGCATCCCATGTTTGTTCTAGTGCTTTGCTTCTTTCCGGATAGGATCACGAAGTGGTGTTGTGAGATACGACGAGTGATTCGACAAGTTCTTCCGCAGCTTTTCAGAGGCAAGCCCACCTCCTTCACCTATTTTACAATTTCAGTCTCTTTGTTCTCTTGCTATCCATATGTTGCGATTCTGTTGTGTCACGTGTCCTATTCCACTGTTACCCATATGAGCCGTGTTAAATATCCGCTACCTATCACCGTTGATTGTTGGTTGAGCCTTGCGAGTCGTAGCGCAAATTAGGGATCTGCTGTTATCTTTATCTGTTGGGTTGTTGGGAGTTATCACATGCTGTATCAGTTGTTGGAGATACTCACACTTTACTTTAATGTTAACAACTAAAATTATAAGCAGTGGCATCTGTGAGCCCCTTTGCGAAAGCATCGGATCTTTGTCTTGCTAATGTCCCGTAGGACCCGAGTTCTTGTTATCTGTTCCGAGATTGAGCGCTCTACCCGTACGTGGGGATTACTACTGGGACCCCCCTCACCTATTACCTTTTCTCAAGTCAGTTGAAAAGGGGGCCACAACCTTGGTTTTATTTGCCTATGCTTTACTTACTATTGCCTTCGGGTGTTTACTTCCTGTTGCCTTCGGGTGTTTATATTCTGTACTGTATCTTGCGGGACGTTTAGCGAAGCGTGTGGTTGGCACGCCTAGCCGCCGGCGCAAACCCTGAGTCCGCGTCGGAGTACGGCCGAACTTCGATACGGGTAGCTTAGTCGGGTGGTCCCCCTAGACTTTCTTGTTGAACTGGGAACGGTCTTGTTGTGAGACTCCGCACTTGCTAAGCGGGTTCGAGCATGCGTATGGTTACATTTGGGTAACCCTTGTAGGGTGTACATCTTATCGATAAGCCGTGCCCGTGGTTATGGACGACTTGGAGCTGTTTAACTCGATCATACAACAACTTACACCTTTATGTTTCTGTTAATAATTTGCTAATAACTGGCATAGTAATATAGCATAATGTAACATAACCACTTTGCTAATAAAGTAATGTTGCTAATTGTTCATAAGCATGCATGCATTTGCATTTAAAATTTGAGAAATCTTGCACTCAAATGGTTTGAAACAATGTTGCAAATGTTGTATCCGGTTCTATTTAAAAATCTGATGCAAAAAGCCCCTAAAAATTTGGTGAAAATACCCCAAAAATCATCAAAATCCACCCTGTTTTTCTTTTTCCGGAGAAAACCCTAAAGACCAGGGGGGGTTTCGCAAAAACCCCCTTGCCTTCTTCTCCAGGCAGGCAGGGCCGCAGCTGCGTGGCGCCTGCACGGCCGCCCGATGGCGCCGGCGGCCCGGATGCTCCTCGCCGCCCCTGGAGGCGGATAAGGCCTCGCCACCGCCGTAGGAGAACCCCCATTTCGCCTCCTCTGCTCTCCCTCTCCGTCTCTACAAGCCACGGGCCAAAACCCTAGCACCGGCCTCCGCCGCTCGCCGCCGTTCTGCGCCCCCCCACGCGAAGCCGACGGCACCACCAGCTTCGCCGCGTCACCCCCGTCCTCCTCAGCCAAGCCCCGCAAGCTGAGGCGCCCAGAATCGGCCGATTTGGCCGGAGCCCGTGCCGCCGGACCTCGCCTCTCGCTGGCGTTCCCGGCCACCTCCGGCGACGCCGTCAACCTCCACGTGCTCGCGGTGAGCTGCTGAGGCTCGTGGTGCCCTTCCCCTCCCCGATAGCTTCCTCCACCGGCCCCACATCATGCGCCCGAGGCTGCTGCCGCGCAAGCTCGCCACCGGCGTCGCTCCGGCGACAATTGGCGGGCGGCGCCCCCACCAAATGGTCGCCTGCGTCGCCCCGCATCCTTCCCCCACCTCGTGCGCCTCAATCCCAGGCCTAATCGGTCGATTGGAGCTCGACCAGACCTCCCAGTGAGCAATGGCCGCGCTGACATCATGCTGATATCAGCGTGACGCCATATTTACCTTTTTCCTATTTCTGTTATTTTCAGTAATTGATTAATAATTCATATAAAATCAGAACAATACAAAATTATATATCAAATTGATCAGGAAAACATTTCCTAATTGATTATCCATGTTTCATACATGTTTGAAACAAATAAATGTGGAGCTTAGTAGAAAACCCTAATACACCCCTCTCATATGTCGGGGTCCGATGCCGGAACCCCCTTTAAATGGACGATGCACTTAGGGTTTACTCAATTCCTTAATATGACATGCCATCCATATTGTATGCGCATTGCATTATGCCATGTCGTGAATGTTTGTGTCCCTTTCCGGTGTTTGGTTCTTCGCGCTAGGATCTGAGCCGGAGTCCGACGTCAACGCCACCGAAGAACAGTATTCATCCGCTGAGGGACAAGGCAAGCCCTAACCTGGTTCATCTATGTTTTCGAAATGCTTTTATCTGTGGTTCCTACATATCGCATACGATTCAACTGTCTTTTATCGGTAGATAGAGTTACCCTATCTATTGCATGTCCGACCTTTGTCTCGATACCCTGATCCACTGCTCCTAGCATAACTAGGTTTGGCATGTGTGCGCCGCGAGAGCCTTTATCTCTTTATGCTTAGCCATGCTTAGTTTGTTACGCTACTACTCCGGTCTTCGGACTGGAGTCTTACAATGAAATGAATCTAGCATGACAGGTTGACATGGCAAGTGTAGAGATGTTGATAAACATGATTAAAGGCTCAGACGAGAGGCCACATTGGGATGTGGTGGGTTGTTTCGTTTCTGCCGACCCTAGGAACCGAGTTCTCGCCTCTTGAACCAAGACCGAGCGTACAACCACACGAGGCCCTATTATGGTACCCTCTCGACTCACTAACTTGCCTAGTAGATTCCGTGAGTCACATAGTTTGCGCGTTACCTGGTCATATGCATTGCATTTTGCTTGGGGGTAAAGGTACATAACGAGGCGGGTAAGCGTGGTCGTGGTGGGCTGGGGGTTGCGGCCTCGCGGGAAACCCACCTCGGCTCACATCGTTAAGGACCGACTTCGGGACTTGACCCGTTACGACGGAATAATCCTTAGCGCGTGACTCATGGTCTCGGCGACGAGCAAGGTAAAGGTCGTGGTCGACCACCCTCTGCCGGCTCTCCAAGGAAGAGAGCTAATATATATTGGCATTAAGAGTCGGTTGGCGCGTGTGGGTAAAGTTGTGCACCCCTGCAGGGTTATGAATCTTTTCGAAAAGCCGTGTCCACGGTTACGGACGACTTGGGAACGGACGTGGAGATCATAGAGAACTTCAACCTAATCGTAAAACTTGGCAAACAATGTGTGTTTACGGATACCTTCTCCGGGTGTTGAGGGGGTGATCCGAGGATAGTGGTTCGTGATGATGAATATTGGTGGATACAATATGATGATCAATAGAGATAGAGATGTCGCTCTCTTATCCTCTTTTAAAGGTTCTGAGTAGTCGAGCTTCTCCTCTCTCTTGTCTTACAAAGGAAAATTGGCTTTACGCAAAAGAAGATCTACAGAAAGCCCGCATACCCGCTTTGCTAAAAGGTTGTACTAAGTCTTGCTGAGTCCCCGTACTCGGCTTTGCATGCTTTTGTTTCGGATAAAGTTGCTACGGCCGAAGGTGGTTTCTACGTTAACATCGATGGTTAGTTTGGGGTTCCCGAGCAGCGGCACTGCGACTTATGGGCTGGGACGTCGCTTTATGTTATGGCTTCTTAAGCCCTTTGCTATCTTGTTATTTAGAATAACATAATTTGCTTCCGTTGCATGTTGAATGTTGGGTCAGTGACCTCTACGTGTAAAAATTTGGATCTTACTCTGCTAAGAGTTGTAATATATTCCTTTGAGTCGTAGAGTCACTGTTGTGTTACCGATTCCCTCACTGTAGTCTCTCGAGCTCGAGGTTAGGCTTATGTCAGACGAAGATCTGGTATTTGTCTAACCCTGATCCCGGGGGTGCCACAGGTTTTGGTATCAGAGCAGGACTGCCTATAGGAAACCCTTGTTAACTGGTCGATGTTGAGTCTAGTGGTTGCGAAAACTATTTGAAAGCTAAAGATTATTTGCAAAACTCTGAATAGGATTATTTTTACTCCTTACCTGGTGTCACTCTAATGCTGAGTCATCTTATCTGGTTTTGATTGGAAAAAGGTTTCACTTCTTTCCTATCAATTCAAATCTCTAGGATACACGGGTTTGGGTTGTTTTCTCCATAAGTACTCCGTACTTGGTTGCTTAACTCAGTGTACCTAAAGTTACATCAGTTGATCTGAATCTTGTTCCTTCCATTCCGTGAATGTTATCATTCCATTGAATCCTTTCCAAGGAATCCGTTTCTCATGATCTTTTTACCTTGTGGGTTCCACATACTGTTCTAGGCTTCAAGGTTTCCTTTTACCTTGGATGCCTCCTTTCCTTTTTATTTTTCTTGAAAGTTACCTTGTGATTACTACCTCGTAGTGTCCTCCGTGTCACTCAGATAGTAGTTACCCCTTTATTTGTGTTCTCCCCTTGGACTTGAACCGAAGGTCCCAGATTGTGCTGGATTCACTTAGTGTGAATCTAAGTACATGATGCTGGCCTTTAACCCAAGATCCACTCCGTTGATCCCTCCTCTGTCTGTGCTCGTCTGACCCATGTCACTACTGAAGAAGCTGAAGGAGATCCAAGCGTCATAATGGGTACGCTTCGAATCAACTCCATTATAGCTACAATTCTGTTTGATGCTGGAGCATCGCATTCATTCCTATCTCAAGGATTTGCTCAATTGCATGGGATTCCTTTTGAAGTTATGTCTACCCCTCTAGTGGTTCATTCCCCTGGCTCTAGTTGGTATACCGCTATGGTCAGTCGTGGGAATACAATCGAGATTGGATATCTTCTTTTCCGATTCCCCTCATTGCCCTCAAGTCAACCGACATTGATATCATTTTGGGCATGGATTGGCTAGCTAAATATCGAGTCTGTCATTGATTGTGCAGCCGGGTCTCTCACTCTAACCGATCTTTCCGGAAGCTCCATTCCGTATTGGTCTCCGTCGGCAACACCTCCATCGGCGGTACATATTCCGATGCTCGGTTGTATGCCCTTGACATCTTACCTCCGCTTGAAATTTCGATGTTCCGGTGGTTTGTGACTTCCACGATGTCTTTCCGGAAGAATTACTGGCATGCCCCACGATCGAAGTGTGGAGTTTGTCATCGAGCTGGTTCCTGGAGCTGCCTCTGTTTCTCGACGTCCTTATCGTATGCCTCGAGAAGAGTTGGTTGAAGCGAAGAAGCGAGTTAGAAGAGTTAGAAGGGAAAAGATACATCCAACCTAGTACTTCATCTTGGGGATGTCCCGCACTCTTTGTCAAGAAGAGGGATACCAATGTTCCGCGTACTGGTTGTTGATTACCGGCCGCTCAACGCGAGTAACCATCAAGAACAAGTATCCTCTACCTCGAATCAATGATCTTTTCGATCAATTGAGTGGTGCCACAGTCTTTTCCAAGATGGATTTGAGATCAGGCTACCATCAAATTAAAATCCGAACGGAGGACATTCCAAAAACGGCGTTCATGACTCGTTATGGTCTTTACGAGTACACAGTCATGTCCTTTGGCCTCACTAATGCTCCAGCCACTTCTATGCGGCTCATGAACTCTGTGTTTATGGAGTATCTTGACAAATTCATCATTATCTACATTGATGATATTACGGTCTACTCCAAAACCGAAGAAGAACACACCGAACACCTACGTTTGGTGTCGACAAAGCTTCGTGAACATCGCCTCTATGCCAAGTTCTCTAAATGTGAATTCTGGCTACAAGAGCTCATCTTCCTTGGCCATGTGGTCTCTGCAAAAGGTGTTGCAGTCATTCCAGATAAAGTTCAATCCGTTCTTGACTGGAAGACTCCTAAGTCAGCCAAAGAAATTCGGAGTTTTCTTGGATTGGCGGGCTATTACCGTCGATACATCGAGAATTTCTCCAAGATTGACAAACCAATGACTGATCTTCTAAAGAAAGATAAGAAGTTTGAGTGGTCAGAAAAGGCTGAAGAAAGTTTTCAGACACTGAAAACAAAGCTGACTACCGCTCCGGTACTTGTCCTTCCAGACACAAGCAAAGACTTTGTCATCTTCTGTGATGCCTCTCTTCAAGGGCTCGGATGTGTGTTGATGCAAGATGGCCATGTAGTGGCTTATGGCTCTCGACAGTTGAAACCGCATGAGCTCAATTATCCAACTCATGATCTAGAGCTTGCAGCTGTGGTCCATGCTCTTAAGCAATGGCGACCTTACCTTTACGGTAACCGTTGCGAGTTGTACTCAGATCATCAAAGCCTGAAGTATCTTTTTACCCAACCGGATCTGAATCTCAGGCAGACAAGATGGTTGGAACTCATCAAAAACTACGATTTGGGTCTTAACTATCAGCCCGGCAAGACCAACGTCGTTGCTGACGCGTTAAGTCGGAAGTCGTATTGCAACAATCTGATGCTCAAGCAACATCAACCTGCCCTCCATGAGGAATTTGCACGACTCAATCTTGAAGTGGTTCCTCAGGGATTCCTTGCTAACTTAGAGGTGAAACCCTCTCTTGAAGACCAGATCAAAGCCGCTCAGAAGCGAGATTTGGGTATCACTAAGATCAAAGAGAACATTGCTAGCGGAGATGCTAAATGTTTCTCCATCAATGATCAAGGTGTTGTCTACTTTGGTAACCGCTTAGTGGTGCCGAAGAAAAAGAATCTGAGAGAGCTGATCCTCCGAGAAGCTCATGAGTCTCCTCTATCTATTCATCCTGGAAGTACAAAGATGTATCAGGATCTTCGCCAAAGATTCTGGTGGACCCGGATGAAAAGAGAAATCACTCGCTTTGTAGCTAAATGCGACGTTTGCCGTCGTATAAAAGCTGAGCATCAAAGACCAGCTGGTACTCTTCAAGCTCTATCTACTCCTGAATGGAAATGGGATGAAATTGGCACGGATTTCATTACCGGACTTCCCAAAACTCCAAAGGGAAATGACTCCATATGGGTAGTGGTGGATCGTCTATCCAAGGTTGCTCACTTCCTTCCTGTTCGGGAAAGTATTCGTGCTAGTCAACTAGCGGATCTCTACATATCCCGAATAGTCTCTCTCCATGGTGTTCCGAAGAAGATCATCTCTGATCGTGGAAGCTTGTTTACTTCAAAATTTTGGGAAAGTCTTCAAAATTCCATGGGAACAAATCTTTCCTTTAGCACAGCCTATCATCCTCAAACTGGTGGTCAAACCGAGAGGGTGAATCAAATTATTGAAGACATGCTCAGAGCCTGTGTTATATCCTTCGGCAAGAATTGGGAAAAGTGTCTTCCATTTGCTGAATTCTCCTATAACAACAGTTTCCAATCTAGCCTGGGCATGGCACCTTTTGAAGCTCTTTATGGACGGAAATGTCGAACCCCTACGAATTGGTCGAAACCGGTGAAAGACAGTTCTTTGGACCGGACATGATCAAGGAAGCAGAAGATCAAGTTGGCATTATCCGAGAACGTTTGAAAGCTGCTCAGTCTCGTCAAAAGAGCAATTATGATCGTCATCATCAAGAAGTTCGCTATGAACTTGGCGAGCAAGCTTATCTTCGAGTCACTCCTTTAAGAGGTGTCCATCGTTTCGGTATAAAAGGCAAACTAGCTCCTCACTATGTTGGTCCTTTCCGCATCCTTGCAAAACGAGGTACACTTGCCTACAAGTTGGAACTCCCTCCAACTTTTCCTGAAGTTCATGACGTCTTCCATGTCTCCCAACTCAAACGTTGCTTCAAAGATCCTATCCATGGTGTTGATCACGAAACACTTGATCTCCAAGAGGATCTGACCTATCGAGAGTATCCTATCTGTATCCTTGATGAAGCTGAGCGTAAAACTCGGCGTCAAACCATCAAGTTACTGAAAGTTCAGTGGTCTCATCACTCTGAGTCAGAAGCAACCTGAGAATGAGAAGATCGTCTCCGATCTGAGTACCCTGCCTTCTTTTCTAAAACTTAGGAATCTCGGGGAAGAGATTCTTGTAAGGGGGGTAGAGTTGTAACAGAACCACTTTGCTAATAAAGTAATGTTGCTAATTGTTCATAAGCATGCATGCATTTGCATTTAAAATTTGAGAAATCTTGCACTCAAATGGTTTGAAACAATGTTGCAAATGTTGTATCTGGTTCTATTTAAAAATCTGATGCAAAAAGCCCCTAAAAATTTGGTGAAAATACCCCAAAAATCATCAAAATCCACCCTGTTTTTCTTTTTCCAGAGAAAACCATAAAGACCAGGGGGGTTTCGCAAAAACCCCCTTGCCTTCTTCTCCAGGCAGGCAGGGCCGCAGCTGCCTGGCGCCCGCACGGCTGCCCGATGGCGCCGGTGGCCCGGATGCTCATCGCCGCCCCCTGGACGCGGATAAGGCCTCGCGACCGCCACAGGAGAACCCCCATTTCGCCTCCTCTTCTCTCCCTCTCCGTCTCTGCAAGCCACGGGCCGAAACCCTAGCGCCGGCCTCCGCCGCTCGCCGCCGTTCTGCGCCTCCCCGCGCGAAGCCGACGGCACCACCAGCTTCGCCGCGTCACCCCCGTCCTCCTCATCCAAGCCCCGCAAGCTGAGGCGCCCGGAATCGGCCGATTTGGCCGAAGCCCGTGCCGCCGGACCTCGCCTCTCGCTGGCATTCCCGGCCACCTCCGGCGATGCCGTCAACCTCCACGTGCTCGCGGTGAGCTGCTGAGGCTCGTGGTGCCCTTCCCCTCCCCGATAGCTTCCTCCACCGGCCCCGCATCGTGCGCCCGAGGCTGCTGCCGCGCAAGCTCGCCGCCGGCGTCGCTCCGGTGACAATTGGTGGGCGGCGCCTCCACCAAATGGTCGCCTGCGTCGCCCCGCATCCTTCCCCCACCTCGCGCGCCTCAATCCCAGGCCTAATCAGCCGATTGGAGCTCGACCAGAGCTCCCAGTGAGCAATGGCCGCGCTGACGTCATGCCGACGTCAGCGTGACACCATATTTACCTTTTGCCTATTTCTGTTATTTTCAGTAATTGATTAATAATTCATATAAAATTAGAACAATACAAAATTATATATCAAATTGATCAGGAAAACATTTCCTATTTGATTATCCATGTTTCATACATGTTTGAAACAATTAAATGTGGAGCTTAGTAGAAAACCCTAATACACCCCTCTCATATGTTGGGCTCCGATGCCGGAACCCCCTTTAAATGGACGATGCACTTAGGGTTTACTCAATTCCTTAATATGACATGCCATCCATATTGTATGCACATTGCATTATGCCATGTCGTGAATGTTTGTTTCCCTTTCCGGTGTTTGGTTCTTCGCGCTAGGATCTGAGCCGGAGTCCGACGTCAACGCCACCGAAGAACAGTATTCATCCGCTGAGGGACAAGGCAAGCCCTAACCTGGTTCATCTATGTTTTTGAAATGCTTTTATCTGTGGTTCCTACATATCGAATACGATTCAACTGTCTTTTATTGGTAGATAGAGTTACCCTATCTATTGTATGTCCGACCTTTGTAGCCTCGATACCCTGATCCACTGCTCCTAGCATAACTAGGTTTGGCATGTGTGCGTCGCGAGAGCCTTTATCTCTTTATGCTTAGCCATGCTTAGTTTGTTACGCTACTACTCTGGTCTTCGGACTGGAGTCTTACAATGAAATGAATCTAGCATGATAGGTTGACATGGCAAGTGTAGAGATGTTGATAAACATGATTAAAGGCTCAGACGAGAGGCCACATTGGGATGTGGTGGGTTGTTTCGTTTCTGCCGACCCTAGGAACCGAGTTCTCGCCTCTTGAACCAAGACCGAGCGTACAACCACACGAGGCCCTATTATGGTACCCTCTCGACTCACTAACTTTCCTAGTAGATTCCGTGAGTCACATAGTTTGCGCGTTACCTGGTCATATGCATTGCATTTTGCTTGGGGGTAAAGGTACATAACGAGCGGGTAAGCGTGGTCGTGGTGGTCGGGGGTTGCGGCCTGCGGGGAAACCCACCTCGGCTCACATCGTTAAGGACCGACTTCGGGACTTGACCCGTTACGGCGGAATAATCCTTAGCGCGTGACTCATGGTCTCGGCGACGAGCAAGGTAAAGGTCGTGGTCGACCACCCTCTGCCGGCTCTCCAAGGAAGAGAGCTAATATATATTGGCATTAAGAGTCGGTTGGCGCGTGTGGGTAAAGTTGTGCACCCCTGCAGGGTTATGAATCTTTTCGAAAAGCCGTGTCCACGGTTACGGACGACTTGGGAACGGACGTGGAGATCATAGAGAACTTTAACCTAATCGTAAAACTTGGCAAACAATGTGTGTTTACGGATACCTTCTCCGGGTGTTGAGGGGGTGATCCGAGGATAGTGGTTCGTGATGATGAATATTGGTGGATACAATATGATGATCAATAGAGATAGAGATGTCGCTCTCTTATCCTCTTTTAAAGGTTCTGATTAGTCGAGCTTCTCCTCTCTCTTGTCTTACAAAGGAAAATTGGCTTTACGCAAAAGAAGATCTACAGAAAGCCCGCATACCCGCTTTGCTAAAAGGTTGTACTAAGTCTTGTCTGAGTCCTCGTACTCGGCTTTGCATGCTTTTGTTTCGGATGAAGTTGCTACGGCCGAAGGTGGTTTCTACGTTAACATCGATGGTTAGTTTGGGGTTCCCGGGCGGCACTGCGACTTATGGGTCTGGGACGTCGCTTTATGTTATGGCTTCTTAAGCCCTTTGCTATCTTGTTATTTAGAATAACATAATTTGCTTCCGTTGCTTGTTGAATGTTGGGTCAGTGACCTCTACGTGTAAAAATTTGGATCTTACTCTGCTAAGAGTTGTAATATATTCCTTTGAGTCGTAGAGTCACTGTTGTGTTACCGATTCCCTCACTGTAGTCTCTCGAGCTCGAGGTTAGGCTTATGTCAGACGAAGATCTGGTATTTGTCTAACCCTGATCCCGGGGGTGCCACAGGTTTTGGTATCAGAGCAGGACTGCCTATAGGAAACCCTTGTTAACTGGTCGATGTTGAGTCTAGTGGTTGCGAAAACTGTTTGAAAGCTAAAGATTATTTGCAAAACTCTGAATAGGATTATTTTTACTCCTTACCTGGTGTCACTCTAATGCTGGGTCATCTTATCTGGTTTTGATTGGAAAAAGGTTTCACTTCTTTCCTATCAATTGAAATCTCTAGGATACACGGGTTTGGGTTGTTTTCTCCATAAGTACTCCGTACTTGGTTGCTTAACTCAGTGTTCCTAAAGTTACATCAGTTGATCTGAATCTTGTTCCTTCCATTCCGTGAATGTTATCATTCCGTTGAATCCTTTCCAAGGAATTCGTTTCTCATGATCTTTTTACCTTGTGGGTTCCACATACTATTCTAGGCTTCAAGGTTTCCTTTTACCTTCGATGCCTCCTTTCCTTTTTATTTTTCTTGAAAGTTACCTTGTGATTACTACCTCGTAGTGTCCTCCGTGTCACTCAGATAGTAGTTACCCCTTTATTTGTGTTCTCCCCTTGGACTTGAACCGAAGGTCCTAGATTGTGCTAGATTCACTTAGTGTGAATCTAAGTACATGATGCTGGCCTTTAACCCAAGATCCACTCCGTTGATCCCTCCTCTGTCTGTGCTCGTCTGACCCATGTCACTACTGAAGAAGCTGAAGGAGATCCAAGCGTCATAATGGGTACGCTTCGAATCAACTCCATTATAGCTACAGTTCTGTTTGATTCTGGAGCATCGCATTCATTCCTATCTCAAGGATTTGCTCAATTGCATGGGATTCCTTTTGAAGTTATGTCTACCCCTCTAGTGGTTCATTCCCCTGGCTCTAGTTGGTATACCGCTATGGTCAGTCGTGGGAATACAATCGAGATTGGATATCTTCTTTTTCCGATTCCCCTCATTGCCCTCAAGTCAACCGACATTGATATCATTTTGGGCATGGTTTGGCTAGCTAAATATCAGGCTGTCATTGATTGTGCAGCCAGGTCTCTCACTCTAACCGATCTTTCCGGAAGCTCCATTCTGTATTGGTCTCCATCAGCAACACCTCCATCAGCCGTACATATTCCTGATGCTGAGTTGTATGCCCTTGACATCTTACCTCCGCTTGAAATTTCTGATGTTCCGGTGGTTTGTGACTTCCCTGATGTCTTTCCGGAAGAATTACCTGGCATGCCTCACGATCGAAGTGTGGAGTTTGTCATCGAGCTGGTTCCTGGAACTGCTCCTGTTTCTCGATGTCCTTATCGTATGCCTCGAGAAGAGTTGGTTGAACTGAAGAAGCAGTTAGAAGAGTTAGAAGGGAAAAGATACATCCAACCTAGTACTTCATCTTGGGGATGTCCCGCACTCTTTGTCAAGAAGAGGGATACCAATGTTTCGCGTCTAGTTGTTGATTACCGGCCGCTCAACGCAGTAACCATCAAGAACAAGTATCCTCTACCTCGAATCAATGATCTTTTCGATCAATTGAGTGGTGCCACAGTCTTTTCCAAGATGGATTTGAGATCAGGCTACCATCAAATTAAAATCCGAACGGAGGACATTCCAAAAACGGCGTTCATGACTCGTTATGGTCTTTACGAGTACACAGTCATGTCCTTTGGCCTCACTAATGCTCCAGCCACTTTTATGCGGCTCATGAACTCTGTGTTTATGGAGTATCTTGACAAATTCATCATTATCTACATTGATGATATTCTGGTCTACTCCAAAACCGAAGAAGAACACACTGAACACCTACGTTTGGTGCTGACAAAGCTTCGTGAACATCGCCTCTATGCCAAGTTCTCTAAATGTGAATTCTGGCTACAAGAGCTCATCTTCCTTGGCCATGTGGTCTCTGCAAAAGGTGTTGCAGTCATTCCAGATAAAGTTTAATCCGTTCTTGACTGGAAGACTCCTAAGTCAGCCAAAGAAATTCGGAGTTTTCTTGGATTGGTGGGCTATTACCGTCGATACATCGAGAATTTCTCCAAGATTGACATACCAATGACTGATCTTCTAAAGAAAGATAAGAAGTTTGAGTGGTCAGAAAAGGCTGAAGAAAGTTTTCAGACACTGAAAACAAAGCTGACTACCACTCCGGTACTTGTCCTTCCAGACACAAGCAAAGACTTTGTCATCTTCTGTGATGCCTCTCTTCAAGGGCTCGGATGTGTGTTGATGCAAGATGGCCATGTAGTGGCTTATGCCTCTCAACAGTTGAAACCGCATGAGCTCAATTATCCAACTCATGATCTAGAGCTTACAGCTGTGGTCCATGCTCTTAAGCAATGGCGACCTTATCTTTACGGTAACCGTTGCGAGTTGTACTCGGATCATCAAAGCCTGAAGTATCTTTTTACCCAACCGGATCTGAATCTCAGGCAGACAAGATGGTTGGAACTCATCAAAAACTACGATTTGGGTCTTAACTATCAGCCCGGCAAGGCCAACGTCGTTGCTGACGCGTTAAGTCGGAAGTCATATTGCAACAATCTGATGCTCAAGCAACATCAACCTGCCCTCCATGAGGAATTTGCACGACTCAATCTTGAAGTGGTTCCTCAGGGATTCCTTGCTAACTTAGAGGTGAAACCCTCTCTTGATGACCAGATCAAAGCCGCTCAGAAGCGAGATTTGGGTATCACTAAGATCAAAGAGAACATTGCTAGCGGAGATGCTAAATGTTTCTCCGTCAATGATCAAGGTGTTGTCTACTTTGGTAACCGCTTAGTGGTGCCGAAGAAAAAGAATCTGAGAGAGCTGATCCTCCGAGAAGCTCATGAGTCTCCTCTATCTATTCATCCTGGAAGTACAAAGATGTATTAGGATCTTCGCCAAAGATTCTGGTGGACCCGGATGAAAAGAGAAATCGCTCGCTTTGTAGCTGAATGCGACGTTTGCCGTCGTATAAAAGCTGAGCATCAAAGACCAGCTGGTACTCTTCAAGCTCTATCTACTCCTGAATGGAAATGGGATGAAATTGGCATGGATTTCATTGCCGGACTTCCCAAAACTCCAAAGGGAAATGACTCCATATGGGTAGTGGTGGATCATCTATCCAAGGTTGCTCACTTCCTTCCTGTTCGGGAAAGTATTCGTGCTAGTCAACTAGCGGATCTCTACATATCCCGAATAGTCTCTCTCCATGGTGTTCCGAAGAAGATCATCTCTGATCGTGGAAGCTTGTTTACTTCAAAATTTTGGGAAAGTCTTCAAAATTCCATGGGAACAAATCTTTCCTTTAGCATAGCCTATCATCCTCAAACTGGTGGTCAAACCGAGAGGGTGAATCAAATTCTTGAAGACATGCTCAGAGCCTGTGTTATATCCTTCGGCAAGAATTGGGAAAAGTGTCTTCCATTTGCTGAATTCTCCTATAATAACAGTTTCCAATCTAGCCTGGGCATGGCACCTTTTGAAGCTCTTTATGGATGGAAATGTCGAACCCCTCTGAATTGGTCAGAAACCGGTGAAAGACAGTTCTTTGGACCGGACATGATCAAGGAAGCAGAAGATCAAGTTGGCATTATCCGAGAACGTTTGAAAGCTGCTCAGTCTCATCAAAAGAGCAATTATGATCGTCATCATCAAGAAGTTCGCTATGAACTTGGCAAGCAAGCTTATCTTCGAGTCACTCCTTTAAGAGGTGTCCATCGTTTCGGTATAAAAGGCAAACTAGCTCCTCGCTATGTTGGTCCTTTCCGCATCCTTGCAAAACGAGGTACACTTGCCTACAAGTTGGAACTCCCTCCAACTTTTCCCGAAGTTCATGACGTCTTCCATGTCTCCCAACTCAAACATTGCTTCAAAGATCCTATCCGTGGTGTTGATCACGAAACACTTGATCTCCAAGAGGATCTGACCTATCGAGAGTATCCTATCTGTATCCTTGATGAAGCTGAGCGTAAAACTCGGCGTCAAACCATCAAGTTCCTGAAAGTTCAGTGGTCTCATCACTCTGAGTCAGAAGCAACCTGGGAACGAGAAGATCGTCTCCGATCTGAGTACCCTGCCTTCTTTTCTAAAACTTAGGAATCTCGGGGACGAGATTCTTGTAAGGGGGGTAGAGTTGTAACAGAACCACTTTGCAAATAAAGTAATGTTGCTAATTGTTCATAAGCATGCATGCATTTGCATTTAAAATTTGAGAAATCTTGCACTCAAATGGTTTGAAACAATGGTGCAAATGTTGTATCTGGTTCTATTTAAAAATCTGATGCAAAAAGCCCCTAAAAATTTGGTGAAAATACCCCAAAAATCATCAAAATCCACCCTGTTTTTCTTTTTTCGGAGAAAACCCTAAAAACCAGGGGGGTTTCGCAAAAACCCCCTTGCCTTCTTGTCCAGGCAGGCAGGGCCACAGCTGCCTGGCGCCCGCACGGCGGCCCAATGGCGCCGGCGGCCCGGATGCTCCTCGCCGCCCCCTGGACGCGGATAAGGCCTCGCCACCGCCGCAGGAGAACCCCCATTTCGCCTCCTCTTCTCTCCCTCTCCGTCTCTGCAAGCCACGGGCCGAAACCCTAGCACCGGCCTCCACCGCTCGCCGCTGTTCTGCGCCTCCCCGCGCGAACCCGACGGCACCACCAGCTTCGCCGCGTCACCCCCGTCCTCCTTAGCCAAGCCCCGCAAGCTGAGGTGCCCGGAATCGGCCGATTTGGCCGGAGCCTGTGCCGCCGGACCTCGCCTCTCGCTGGCATTCCCGGCCACCTCCGGCGACGCCGTCAACCTCCACGTGCTCGCGGTGAGCTGCTGAGGCTCGTGGTGCCCTTCCCCTCCCCGATAGCTTCCTCCACCGGCCCCGCATCGTGCGCCCGAGGCTGCTGCCACGCAAGCTCGCCGCCGGCGTCGCTCCGGCGACAATTGGCGGGCGGCGCCCCCAACAAATGGTCGCCTACGTCACCCCGCATCCTTCCCCCACCTCGCGCGCCTCAATCCCAGGCCTAATCGGGAGCTCGACCAGAGCTCCCAGTGAGCAATGGCCGCGCTGATGTCATGCTGACGTCAGCGTGACACCATATTTACCTTTTTCCAATTTCTGTTATTTTCAGTAATTGATTAATAATTCATATAAAATCAGAACAATACAAAATTATATATCAAATTGATCAGGAAAACATTTCCTATTTGATTATCCATGTTTCATACATGTTTGAAACAATTAAATGTGGAGCTTAGTAGAAAACCCTAATACACCCCTCTCATATGTCGGGGTCCGATGCTGGAACCCCCTTTAAATGGACGATGCACTTAGGGTTTACTCAATTCCTTAATATGACATGCCATCCATATTGTATGCGCATGGCATTGTCGTGAATGTTTGTTTCCCTTTCCGGTGTTTGGTTCTTCGCGCTAGGATCTGAGCCGGAGTCCGATGTCAACGCCACCGAAGAACAGTATTCATCCGCCGAGGGACAAGGCAAGCCCTAACCTGGTTCATCTATGTTTTCGAAATGCTTTTATCTGTGGTTCCTACATATCGCATATGATCCAACTGTCTTTTATCGGTAGATAGAGTTACCCTATCTATTGCATGTCCGACCTTTGTAGCCTCGATACCCTGATCCACTGCTCCTAGCATAACTAGGTTTTGCATGTGTGCGTCGCGAGAGCCTTTATCTCTTTATGCTTAGTTTGTTACGCTACTACTCCAGTCTTCGGACTGGAGTCTTACAATGAAATGAATCTAGCATGACAGGTTGACGTGGCAAGTGTAGAGATGCTGATAAGCATGATTAAAGGCTCAGACGAGAGGCCACATTGGGATGTGGTGGGTTGTTTCGTTTCTGCCGACCCTAGGAACCGAGTTCTCGCCTCTTGAACCAAGACCGAGCGTACAACCACACGAGGCCCTATTATGGTACCCTCTCGACTCACTAACTTGCCTAGTAGATTCCGTGAGTCACATAGTTTGCGCGTTACTCGGTCATATGCATTGCATTTTGCTTGGGGGTAAAGGTACATAACAGGCAGGTAAGCGTGGTCGTGGTGGCTGGGGGTTGCGGCCTCTGGGGAAACCCACCTCGGCTCACATCGTTAAGGACCGACTTCGGGACTTGACCCGTTACGGCGGAATAATCCTTAGCGCGTGACTCATGGTCTCGGCGATAGCAAGGTAAAGGTCGTGGTTGACCACCCTCTGCCGGCTCTCCAAGGAAGAGAGGTAATATATATTGGCATTAAGAGTCGGTTGGCGCATGTGGGTAAAGTTGTGCACCCCTGCAGGGTTATGAATCTTTTCGAAAAGCCGTGTCCACGGTTACGGACGACTTGGGAACGGATGTGGAGATCATAGAGAACTTTAAGCTAATCGTAAAACTTGGCAAACAATGTGTGTTTACGGATACCTTCTCCGGGTGTTGAGGGGGTGATCCGAGGATAGTGGTTCGTGATGATGAATATTGGTGGATACAATATGATGATCAATAGAGATAGAGATGTCACTCTCTTATCCTCTTTTAAAGGTTCTGAGTAGTCGAGCTTCTCCTATCTCTTGTCTTACAAAGGAAAATTGGCTTTACGCAAAAGAAGATCTACAGAAAGCCCGCATACCCGCTTTGCTAAAAGGTTGTACTAAGTCTTGCTGAGTCTCTGTACTCAGCTTTGCATGCTTTTGTTTCAGATGAAGTTGCTACAGCCGAAGGTGGTTTCTACGTTAACATCGATGGTTAGTTTGGGGTTCCCGAGCGGTAGCACTGCGACTTATGGGCTGGGACGTCGCTTTATGTTATGGCTTCTTAAGCCCTTTGCTATCTTGTTATTTAGAATAACATAATTTGCTTCCGTTGCTTGTTGAATGTTGGGTCAGTGACCTCTACGTGCAAAAAATTGGATCTTACTCTGCTAAGAGTTGTAATATATTCCTTTGAGTCGTAGAGTCACTGTTGTGTTACCGATTCCCTCACTGTAGTCTCTCGAGCTCGAGGCTAGGCTTATGTCAGACGAAGATCTGGTATTTCTCTAACCCTGATCCCGGGGGTGCCACACATAACTACAACCTATATCTAATAAAACTTGTCAACAGTGTGAGTGCCCTTGATAGTACTTCTTCCTTTACGAAGGGGGAATGCATCGGCTGGGTTATGTTTGCAGAGTATAGAACTGTTAGCTTTTATGCTCTCTCTCACCTTCTCTGTTAGACGATATTGTAGCGTGTCTCTATTGGTTAGTACAAGCTTTGCTGCCGCTAAACTCCACCATATAGCCGGGAAATTTTTATTGCCCACCAGCGAGCACAGCTGGTCTTGTCTCGCAAGTACGTGCCTTTGGTACTTACTCTCGCCTTTCTTTTTCTTTTGTCTCTTCTCCCCCTTTTGGTCAGCAACCCTTGGCCCGACTTTCGCAGATTTGAGATGATGACGTTAGCAAGGTTACCCTTCTGGCTTGGCCTGGGCAGGGTTATGGACACCACTGGTTATCTTCAGGACTCTTAGTCCCATTTGTATCTTGTCCGTACTCGGACTTATTCGAGTTCTGTATGATTCGGATCTTTGTTTTGTATATCTGTGTCTTGGCTCGTTGGAGTCGTTGTTGTAATATCTGTTTCTTGTGAACTCTATTGTAAACCTTTTGTAATGTAACCGCTCGTGGTAATTCCTCTGGCATCACGTGTGTGATTCCTCGCGCACGTCGTGTCGGAGGGCTTCCCAGAATCGATACTTGCGGATTTCGGCGAAATCGCTGGAATCCTCATGGTACCGGTTCCAGGGTGTCACACACTCACACTCTATTGCTATCCTTCGTTGCGTTCTGTTCGAGTCACGTGTCCTATTCCACTTGTTATCCATATGAGCCGTGTTACCTCTCCGATACCAATCACCCTCTGTTTGATGTTTTGGCAAGCCTTGTGAGTCGTAGTGCGGGTCTCAGGGTTCTGTTGTTATCTCGATACTTTTGGGATATGTTGGGCTAAGTTCACACATGCTTCATCTTTGGATAATTTTGTTGGAGTTAATCATGATAAGTTGTAAGAACTAAAATTTGATGTGGGCTAATAAATAATGCAGTGGCATCGGTGGTCCCCTTTACGAAAGCATCGGATCTTTGTCTCGCTTGTGTCCCCTAGGACCCGAATTCTTGTTATCTGTTCTAAGGCTGAGCGCACTAACCACTCATGGGAGGTTTTGTCGGGACCCCCCTTGACTAATTACCTTTTCTCAAGTCTGTTGAAAAGGGGGCCACAACTTTGGTTTTATTTGCCTATGCCATGTATGACATACTTTACTTACTGTTGCCTTCGGGTGCTTTACTTCTTGTTGCCTTCGGGTGTTTATATTCTATACTGTACCTTGCGGCATGTTTAGCGAAGCAGGTGGTTTGCCTAGCCTAGCTGCCGATGCAAACCTTGGGTCTATTTCAGAGGACGGCCGGACTTCGTCACGGGTAGCTTAGCAGGGTGGCCACCCTAGACTTTCTTGCAGATCTAGGAACAGTCTTGTCGTGATATCTTTGCTCGATGGATGGAGGATAGAACGTGCATGTATGGGACCAATAGTGCACCCCTCTAAGGTAAATCTTGTCGGAAAACCGTGTCCACGGTTATGGATGACTTGGAGCTGTTTAACTCGATCATAGAACAACTTACACCGGATACTTGTTGCTAATAACTTGCGTAGTAAGTTAGCATTATTACAACTGATCGCTAATAAAACTTGTCAACCGTGTGCGTGCCTGTACATTGCTTCTTCACCTCGTGTGAAGGGGATATGTGTATTTGGCTGGGTTATGCTTGAGTAGTATCTAGTTGGATATCTGTTGCGCTCTCTTACCTTCTATGTATAGATGAAAGTTGTAGCATGTCTCTATAAGTTAGTTCAAGCTTTGCTGCCGCTAAACTCCACCATATAGCCCGGCGTGCATAGCCAAGTTCTAGTCTCGCTGAGTACATGTGCCTCGGTACTCACGCTCCGCTTTCTCCCTCTTTTCCGGCAACCGTTGGCCCGATGTTGTAGGTACGATAGGTTACGAGCAGATGTCAGGAGGCTACTTCGTTGAGTTCACAGACGCCGACTTCGTCGAGTAGCGAGTGCGTTCCTAGGCAGCAGCATGTGGCTTGTTGGTTATGGATCCATCTGTTTATCTTCTGGACTCTTAGTCCTTTTTGGATCTTGTATGTACTCAGACTATTTTCTTCCGCTGATGTAATGATGCATTGTTGGACATGTGTCCATTGAGTGTCATTTGTACCTTGCTCTATAGAGCTTTTGCTATATCTTATTTCCGTTATTTGTGTCATAGTTGTTTATGCTGTGATACGTAACTCTGTATTCCACCCTTGTATCCTGCGCACCGTGCGTGTATGTTGTGTAGTGCACAAGAAGGTGAAGCACTCTGGTCTAGGGCCAATCGTGAGCCCCATGATGTTTAGTTGCCCATGAGCATGTTGAGATTCGTCATGGCCTGCCGGTACTTCGGACTACATGGTGACTTCACAGTCCCTTGTAGTAACCTCATACGCAATTACTCCTCATGGTATGCGCGTTTTCTTGAGCCCTTACTCCTGGGGCTTACAGACTTGGTATCAGATCATGGACTGCCTGTAGGAACCCTTGCAGTGGACGTTGTTGTGTCTAGAACTGATATTTTGATAGCTATATAGGAAAAATCTTATGCGTGAGAGTAGGAATTCTTTTTACTTCTTACCCCACCCACCATCCCTCTGGTAAGGAAGTGTAACGGTTTTAATCTATTCTTACCTGAACTTCATCTAGGTTTCACATTGGGTTTCCGTAGTACCACGGGAAAAAGTTGTTTTTGAAAATTTCTTGTACTAGGGTTGCTTCGATATCATCTGTACCTCAATCTCCGGTTATAATCTTGCTCCTTTGCAACTGTTGGTATTTTCATGCTAACATGTTCATTCTGTTGTTCCAGTGCTACCTTGTTCAATCCTTGTGCACTTCCTTGTTCTGTTGTCTGACTCCTTTTTCCTTATCTGCATGTAGATGGCCTTTCAACCGGTTGTCCGCATGATTCATTGTGAGGATACGCCAGGTTTTCTAGCTATGCTTCGCGAGATGCTCAGTTACCTTGGCTATGCCTGGTACCCTGAGTGTAGAGTGTTTGAGATCCCTCGTGGCGAAAACTAGAACCTCTTTAGAGCTGTGGTGAGTGTTTCTGCAGATGACCCATGCAGGCCCCCACTTCACTCTTGTGAAGCTATAGCTTCTTCTGTCGACTTGGCCGTGCAGCGTGCAGTGTACCTCTGTGCCACTGTGCAGCGCAAGGACTACACCTGCTTCGAGACTTTGCCTTTCCGCTACGTACCACCAGGGTTCGTCATCCCATCGCAGAACCGGTAGGTTACCTGTGACTACGCCGATCCAGAGCAGGAGAACAGTCGCTTGTATATGACAGCTCAGTTCGTGTAGTGCCAGGACCGTCTGACACAGGCTCTCCTCTACGAGCTGGACGCCGTCCACGAGCAGCTCTGGCGGACACGTCAGCACCTTGCAGCTTACACCACCCTTCAGCCGTCCGATCTCACCTACCCTCGGAGCTTGCAGTTCTCGCCTGGTTGTGCTCCTCCTGATGTTGGTGCATATGTTCCAGACCGTAGGCTACTTCTCTCAGTTGACCCGCATCACACAGGGCCGCTCTTGTACAGAGAGCAGGGTCCAGATGCTCACTCCTTCGTCACTTCGAGGCTCCGTCTTCCGGTGGATCGGCACAGTCGTGGTGGCCGCCAGACCAATTGGCGTCGTAGTGACTATCGTATATCCCACCTTCCTGCACGCTGAGTGGATATACTAGTTCCTTCCTTTGTATCAGTTGTATGGATCTCTTGTGTACTTGAACCATGATGGTGTATCTTGATGAATTGTATGTCTCATTGTTTTTATCTTGTTGTGCTTGTGTGTGGTTATCTTTAAGCTATGTTGCCATATGCTGTTTCTGCCATCTTAATGTTTTCCTGAACAGGATGGTGAGAGCTCCACCACCACCCCCTCCTCCGCAGCTGGGGCAAGCCCTGTTGCAGATGACTCGGCTGTTGGGTCAGATGCAGCAGACGCAGCACAACTTTGACTAAGGCCGCCAAGAGAATGGTCGAGTGATGATCTAGGACTTTCTGCAGTTGAACCCGCGATCGTTTGACTCTACACCTCAACCTCTGGATGCAGACGACTGGGTGCGCGATGTCAACCGTATGCTCATCACAGCACGAGTTGCCCAGGGAGACAAAGTGTTGTTTGGGACTCACCTACTGAAAGGAGGGTCCGCTGCATGGTGGGAGAACTTCCTCGAGATGCGTCCCCCGAATGCTGACCTCACTTGGGAAGAGTTTGTGGAAGCCTTCAGAAGCCACCATATCCCAGAAGGACTCATGGACATGATGAAGGAAAACTTCTATCTGGTGCAGGGCAACAAGGATGTAATGGGGCACAGCATCGAGTTCGCTAGCCTGGCCCGTTACGTTGGAGAAGAAGTGTCCACTGACGCCAAGAAGCAAAAGAGGTTCCGCAATGGCCTCAAGCCTGCGCTCAAGTACGCCCTCACTCATGTCAAGGCTTCTACCTTCGACAAGCTTGTCAACATTGCAGTCAAGGAAGAAACTGGGAGGTTTGCGTTTGAGGAGTCGCGTAAGCACACTCGTGAAGTTGGTGTTTCCTCAGCTCCAGCACTGACTCAGAAGCATAGGTTGTGGGTTCCTAATCCCGCACCACCAAGGCAAGCTACAATGCCCGTCCAAGTTGGGTATGCTCCCCGCCCTCCCACCCCGCAGCTAGTGCAGAGGACCTACCAACCTCCGCCTAGGCCTGCGTATGCTGGACCAAGGCCAACAGGTCCACTTCCCGGCACAACCTGCTACAATTGTGACCAGCCAGGGCACATCTCCACTAACTTCCCTCAGAAGCTTCCGCCACCTCCACCACCACCTCGCTCTACTCCAACACAAGCAATTGTTCGTGCACCAGCCCTAGCCCGTGACTTCAACAACAACAACAGGCAAGGTCCGAGGGCCGCTCGTGTGAACAACATCAACATTGAGCAAGCTGAGCAGGACTCTGACATCGTTCTGTGTAACTTGCTTGTCAACTTTTTCCCTGCAAAAGTCCTGTTCGATACAGGAGCTTCGCTTTCCTTTGTGTCTGATAGTTTTGCTCAAAGCAAGGAGTTTTCTATGGAAGTCTTGCCGTGTAATCTCTTGGTTCACTCCCCCGGAGGAAAAACCTTATCTTCGAAAGTAAGCCATGGCAACCAAATTCAAATTGGAAGCCAGATCTTCATCGCTTCACTGATAGTTCTCGCAAAATCAAGCATTGATGTCATTCTTGGCATGGATTGGTTGAAGGCTAACAAAGCTGTAATTGATTGCGCCGAGCATTCAGTTTCTCTTCCTACTTCGACATGCCAGATAGTCTATTCACCTTTCCAAACACCTTCCATTCAGCTCTTCGCTTTGAATGCTAACCCTCTTCCGGAACTTGAATCTATACCGGTGGTTTGCGACTTTCTAGACGTCTTTCCTGAAGAACTCCCAGGTATGCCACCTGACAGGGCTGTTGAGTTCGTCATCGAACTAGAACCTGGAACGGCTCCTATCTCCAAGCGACCATACAAGATGGGTCCAAATGAGTTGGCTGAACTCAAGAAGCAGCTTGATGAGTTGCAAAAACTTGGTTTCATTCAACCCAGCACTTCTCCGTGGGGATGTCCCACCATCTTCGTCAAGAAAAAGGATAAAACTGTTCGGTTGGTTGTTGACTACCGCCCTCTTAATGAGAAAACGATCAAGAATACATATCCTCTTCCTCGTATGAGCGATCTCTTCGATCATCTTGCGGGTGCAGTTGTGTTCTCTAAGATGGATTTGAGAAGTGGTTATCACCAAATCAAAATCCGCAAAGAGGATGTACCCAAAACAGCCTTCAAAACTCGCTATGGCCTCTACGAGTACACCGTCATGTCCTTTGGTCTCACCAATGCTCCAGCCACATTCTCCCGTCTAATGAACTACATTTTCATGGAGTATCTGGACAAGTTTGTGGTGGTCTATCTCGATGATATCCTCGTCTACTCCAAGTCTAGTGAAGAACATGAAGAGCATCTTCGCCTCGTTCTCTTGAAGCTTCGTAAACATTGCCTCTATGCTACGTTCTCCAAGTGTGAATTCTAGCTATCTCAAGTTGTCTATCTCGGGCATGTCATTTCTGGAAAAGGCATTGCTGTCAATCCGGAAACCGTCAAGGCAATTGTTGAATGGCTTCCTCCGAAGAACGTCAAGCAAGTCAGAAGCTTCCTTAGTTTGGCAAGTTACTGCCGCCGATTCGTTGAGAACTTCTCTAAAATCGCCAAACCTCTTACCGAACTCCTGAAGAAAGACAAGAAGTTCCTTTGGTCTCCTCAGTGCCAGGAAAGTTTTGACCTCCTCAAGCAGAAGCTCACCTCGACTCCAGTTCTTGTTCTTCCAGACACTTCCAAACCTTTACAGATCTTATGTGATGCCTCTCTTCATGGTTTAGGCGCTGTACTCATGCAAGAACGTCAAGTTGAGGCCTATGCTTCTCGCGAGTTGTGTAAGCATGAGCGCAACTATGCTACACATGATCTTGAACTTGCAGTGGTGATACATGCTTTGATAACATGGCGCCAATACTTGTTGGGCAATCGTTATGAGGTTTTCACCGACCACAAAAGCCTCAAGTATATCTTCACCCAACCCAACTTGAATCTCCATCAAACGAGATGGATGGAAACCATCAAGGACTTTGATTTGTCTATCACCTACACTCCAGGCAAAGCTAATGTCATGGCTAATGCCCTTAGCCGCAAATCCTATTGCAACAATCTCAGGATTCAAGAAGTTCAACCTGCTCTTTGTGAAGAATTCAGGAAATTAAATCTTGAGCTTGTTCCCCAAGGCTACCTCGCAAACTTGGTGATCACGCAAACTCTTGAAGATAAGATACGAACCGGACAGTTACGAGATGGTTGTATCAAAAATATCAAAAAGAACATGCATAAGCCAAAGTACAAGCCTTTCTCTATCGACGATCAAGGAACTCTATTCTTCCAAGGTCGAATCGTTGTTCCGAAAGATCCAAGTCTCAGAATCCTCATCCTCAAAGAAGCTCATGACACTCCTCTTTCTATCCATCCTGGAAGCACACAGATGTATCTCGATATCAAGATTACCTATTTGTGGACTCGAATGGAGAGTGATATCGCTCGATATGTTTCAGAGTGCGATGTCTGTCGCCGTGTCAAGGCAGAACATCAAAGACCTGCTGGTTTCCTACAACCCCTGAAGATCCCTAAGTGGAAATGGGATAATGTTGAGATGGACTTTGTAACTGCTTTTCCAAACTCTCGCAAAGGCAATGATGCTATCTTTGTTGTGATCGACCGTCTGTCCAAGGTTGCTCACTTCCTTCCTATGAAAGAAACAATCTATGCTAGTCAGTTGGCTGAGCTCTACACCGCAAAGATCGTCTCTTTTCATGGTGTTCCCTTGGAAATAAGCTCTGATCGCGAAAACATCTTCACTTCCAGACTAGATCATTAAAAGCGCGCGTTGCCGCGCCCGCCCATCATAAGGAACGAGTGCTAGATTTTTTTCAGACAGTAGACCCCTTTTGTTAAAATCTGTAATTTTTGAACTACAGTGAATTTATATAGGTGAAAGCGCATATTTATATACATGCAAGTTATTACACTGACAATACCACTTTCTCTTTTACTTATTGTTAATAACACATTCATGGGAAGCTGAAAAAATAGACAGATCA
The DNA here is from genome assembly GCF_022539505.1 of Lolium rigidum. Lineage (NCBI taxonomy): Eukaryota > Viridiplantae > Streptophyta > Magnoliopsida > Poales > Poaceae > Lolium > Lolium rigidum. The sequence goes on from NC_061511.1 coordinate 39,998,405, forward strand.
AAATGATTTCACCGTTCCATATCGAGCCTAGCATCATCTAATCTTCACGCAATTCAACTCTAATAGGAACGTCACACTCAAGAAATTCAACTCTTGTATTACGAGGATTGACTATCTCCTCAAGTTTATACATACTAAAGTACTAATCAAGATACTGTTAAATCAAACGGTTTAAGTATAATAGCTTACGGAATCATATGATGGTCCGTACCAAAGGCCCTCAATTTCTAGAAGGGAGGCATCAATAAACTGCCAACGAACATTGAAATCCTCTGCTTAACCCATGTCCCTGAGTAGCTTCCGTGTAACAATCAGTCAGTATCATATAATTAAATATAGGGGAAAAACTAAAGATAATTATGAAGATGTTGATGGCATTGGCATAATTGTACATAATAAGAAAAATGTGCAAAGTAGTAGTAGTTGTTGTAGGAGGAGAACTATGATCAAGTTGATCAGATGTAACAGAATTTCTTAAGTGGACTAATGCAAATCAAATTATTTGCATTGCTAAAACTCAATGTAAAAATGAAGTTGAAACCCTGGAGAAATTAATGTCCTGAGCCGAGCGCAGGCCAACATCTGAGAGATAAGTAAGAACTGTAACCGTCATCTGAGAAATATGAGCATATACAGGTAATCTATAAACAAATTACAATACTGTTACTTTTTTTCCAAATTTAATCCGGCCTTGCTGTATGAGGTAGACCCACGGAACCACTAATTTTCTCATAAGAGGCCAGGGCCATGTAGCGAAGTTCATAGAAACGCATTTTCAAATTGGCACGAAAAGTTACAGAATAGAGTGGCAGGAAAGATGTAGAAATGCAGAAACTTCATATGAACGATAGAAACATAATCGACTTCCTTTGACATATAAAGGAAGACCCAGCTGACGTATCGAAGCAGTATATATGTGCACTAGTAAACATACCCGTGCGTTGCTACGGGAAGAGAGAATATTTTTGTGTGTCGCGGAGACCACAATTCTTCCTTAAGTTTTTTCTTACCCCACATGTAAACATAATTCAGCTCAAAAACAGTATTCCTTATAAAACAATAATTAACTTACATGAAAAGAAATTAAATGCCATTCCTTTTTTTAAATACCTTGCACAAAAATGTGAGCATCAAACCTTTGAATAGAAGCATCTCATGAGTAATTGTTAATATTGCACTCCAACTCAGCGGTTCTATATAATGAGTTGTACTATGCGTATAAAAAAATCAGAACAAACATAGGGGAGATAAGCACTGCTGCAATATGGTGTAAAACCTAGGAAGGAAGAATTTTACATTGGAATATGATTTTCCTTTCTCCTTTTAATATAACATGCAGCGCTAATGCTCATATGTGCATTCAACAGAAAGTGACAACAAAAACTTTTGTAGCAATAAACTAATTTTATATTATTCAAGGAGTATAATGAGAGTTGTTACATGCGTTTAAAAAAGATAAATACCTTATAACAATAAGAAAAGAAAGTTAAGCAGACATGTAAGTATGTAACAAGGTGCAAAATGGTGCAATAGTCTAATTTTAGATTTATCCAGGAGAGACTACTTCTAGCAATAGTAAGATATTGGATTTGTCCAGGAGACACCATTTTTGTATTATATTTGGGATTTAGGAATGTAAAACAAGTACTATGTTAGGGACCCTCGGAGTACTATGTACATGGGGACTACAGCACCTCGAAAGGCTAAAGTTGCATTGGTCTGGTTCAGGTCCATCCTAGGACGTGTTTTTGCAAACAAGCTGAAAAAAGCCTCGAGGCGGGAAGAAATCTTCATGAATCATAGTAGAATGCACAGTAAAATAGCAAAACACTTCCCTGAGATCGTACATGCAGGTGCACACGATTGAGCCGTCGAACAAAACGTGGCGTTGCTGGCCGGAGCCGGCAGGCGTGAGGGCTCAGAGCAGGCGTTTTGTTTGCTGCCGTCCCTCATGCAGGAGCAAAGGCTGCCTTTTATGTTATCAGACTTAGCCGGCATGTGGTCGCCCAGCAGCATTCAGTGGCATCGAGTCGAAAATCGAAAGCTTGTACGGCCGAATTTTGTCAACAGCAACACAGTGCCATTGTCATCCATGCACAAGCTCTCAGCGCCGGCACACTCTCGGGTGAAGGCAAAGAACAACGTGAAATCGCCGCCGCTGCCGACGGATCGAATGCGACAACATTTTTTTTGGGTTGCGAGGGGCAAAAACTAAACGGAAATCAAGCTATCTTTATGGCGCAGATCAAGCGATCTTTTTATGGTATCAGATCAAGCGATTTTTATGGTATTCGACATAGGAATCGGAGTTCGATACAAACTCCTTCAGGACACGGGAGGAAACGTACAAACCACGAACAAAGGAACAAGTGCCGGTTTTCTTACGTAGGAAACTCGATTCTGGTTTTTTGGACGCGTGAACGGTGATCGGTGCTGGTTTTTTTTTACGTACCAAGCGTTTTTCTTACGGACGGACACCACCGATTGGCGTTTAATAGTAAAGATAAGTAGGAAAACTCTGGCAATAAATGTCACGCACCTCAGACAAAGATTCCTCCCCACATTTATACATGTGTTCAGCAACCAGTTTAGTTTGGGTCTTACACCTTGAGAAGGTTGACTCAATTTTGCAAGTTCAACTGCATGCAGTTAAGCTCGAGTTACTTGATTCCAAGAAATTTGTGCAGCAACTTCTCCTAGGTTATTCCTTGTCATAATAAGAAGAGAAAAATTAAAAACTTCTATAGTATACTAAAATGTACTACTGAGATAGAGAAAAAATGCATACCTTATTCTTTAAGATAATAAGTGGCATACAAAGATGTCTAAGATGAGACCTTCATTACGGGAGAAACAAAAGTCGTTGCAGTTAAAAAATCAGGGCATTGTGCCTGTATTCGTGCAATTATTTTAATGCACTCGAAGGAAAAGTTGATAAGAGAACTATTAAGATTGCTGGCCACTCAGAAGTTATACAAATTCAGCGCATACAGAACATGTTGTCATTTCCGGTTTGTGCGATTAATTGCAGATAAAATTTGGTGGGGAAAATGCTTCAACATAATTCTGTCAAAAATCAACCTATTACAATTTCACACCAGATAGAAACCAAGGAGAAAGACCAAACATATAACAATTAACAAAGTAAGAAAGAACAATGCGAGCAATTCATCTTCGCCGTGAAGGTGGATGCTAGGTGGAAGGCTGCTGGTGGCGAGAAACTGCTGCCGCCCAACGTTTTTTGCTCACCTCAGGGTCTTTTTCCGCGTTGCCTACGACTGACACAAAAGATTGATCATGGCTGGAGAACACAGTGTGATTGAGTGAGGTGTGCAACTGTAAGGTATCTGAATTCTGAACCATAGGTGCAACCGTGCAAGTGCAGGGAAGTGAAAATGTGACAGATCAGGTAGTCATAGCTCGTTACACTATTACAACATACATGGTTATAAAGTTTTTTCTTAATGTATCATCTTTCTCTTACATCAAGAATACGCCACTTCGTCCTCTTGGGCCGGCGAGCAGCTGCCCCACCTCGTCATGATCCTGCTTTGCGTCCTGCCGCCTCCGCCTCCTCCTCATCACCCATCGTTGACGCCGCCATAGCTCTGTCGACCGTCGTCGTCGCCTCCATAATCGCTGGGACAATCAACAAAGAAACAGTAAGGATTGCTGGATTAGCACCAACGATCTGTGAATCAAGATACGGTGAGAAATAAATCAAATTCCTGCAAACAAGAGAGAACCTAGGCATCGAGGATGAGCTATTGGAGAGGAGGTGGGCAGGCCATAAATAGCCGTCCACTACAACCGGAAGCGAAGGAAACAGAAAAGGCGGTGGCTGCACACCTTCTGCGCCATTAATTGCTCGAAAAAAATTAATTGAGGCGCCGTCTTGGCCTTCCCTTGCGTACATGAAGATAAACAGAGAGAGGAACCACATATCAGCTGCCTCCCATACCGAACGGAAGCCCAGTTAATAAAGGGGCCGCAAGAAAATGTGGCATCGTTAGAAACATCTCGGCCCGATTCACGGGAGACCGTCTAGCTTGATCTCAAGAGTAGCTGCCCAACAACGTTTCGTGGGCTGTGACGCGCGGGAGGCGAGTAAAAACGGCCCCGGGACCCGTGGTCGCTGTAGGGACGAGCATGAAAGATCTTGACCGTTTAGCTGATTGATCGAACGATCTAGAATATCAAAACGCTGTGGATGAGCCTAGCTGGTTCAATTTTACTGTTAACTAATTTTGGGCAAGCTTTCAGAAGGCTATGGAAACCAATCTGCTCTTCAGCACAGCTTATCATCCGCAAACGAGTGGTCAAGTTGAAAGAGTCAAACAGATCCTTGAAGACATGCTTCGTGCCTATGTCATCTCCTTCGGCATTGTAGCGACCTTACCTTTTAAGGTGCCGATCTCTGTGCGTATGTGCATATCTGTGCTAGTCCCTGGATCAATCGCTAGCACACACAGTACAAGATGTAATACCAAGAAACAAAGGTCTTTATTACACCGTATGATCCAGAATTTACATAAATAATTACAAATTTACATAGCACAAGGCTAGCGTATCATCAGAGTTTTACAACTAACAAACTTAGACAGCATGGAGCCCTTCGTCTTCATGTGCCACAGACGAGCATGTTGAGGATAGACTCGTAACCCTAACCATCGTAACTCACTCGTCTTTCAAAACATCTGCAACATGAAAAGTTACAGCCACGAATGGTCAATACATTTGAATTGTATTGGCAAGATGACATTATAGTGGACTCAAATGGCGACCTAACACTTAAGTGTACGTTTAGTTGGTAGAGCTCAGGCATATTTGCATAAAGCCAGTTTTCTCCTATCATTTGTCAAATCATTTTCTTTAATTACTAAACTTGGAATTCATCGGTAAAACCCCGATGAACCCCCTGGAAACTACCAGTAAAACCCCAGTGAATCCTGGAAACTACCGGTTAAACCCCGGTGAATCCTCTTACACATGAATCTGGAATCCATCGGTAAAACCCCGATGAATTCCTGGAAACTACCGGTAAAACCCCGGTGAATCCTGGAAACTACCGGTAAACCCCGGTGAATCCTCTTACATATGAATCTGGAATCCATCGGTAAAACCCCGATGAGTTCCTGGAAACTACCGGTAAAACCCCGGTGAATCCTCTTCATGTTCTCCTTGTCATAACCCCTGTTCACCCATCAAGTTTTATTTAAGAAGTTGGGATGAGGAGACTTTCGAACATGACCCTTGTCAGTTCGCTCGAATTGTCCGTAACCGGGGACACGGCTAAGTACTTCGTTTTAACACTCTGCAGAGGTTGTACAAATTTACCCACATGACCTAGTCTGCTCTTCTTCCATGATGCATATTTTGCTCAAATGGACAGATGTTGACTAGGACGAGACTTTTCCGAAGTAATCCCCCAGACCTTTCTCTGCGGACCGGTACCAACCTACAATACCCTACATCATCTATCACGTAGGATCCGGGTTCTCACAACATACTCTGTCAAGCCAGTGCCCATATAGCATGTGGTTGTACGGTAAGCTAATGAGCAAGGTTATCTATTATCTCTTTGTTCCTGGGTGGCCGTCCACAAGTGTGATACACACGACCGCCATAGATATGACTCCGGTGTAACCACTCAACATAATCCAATCCACGCCACTTTCCACCCAGGTAGTTCATTGAATTTAGTTGTTTTTCCATAACCACTACTAAAACATTTTCATAGCATAGCTAAGCATCAACTAAATTCAATGGCGACAAAATATAGTCAGGTGGAAGTTGCTATCTACTAGGATTACAAAAGCAAAGCATAACCCTAGACTTACAACAAAATCTCTACGGTGCATAAATAAAAACTGGGACAATCGTGAGGGTGTGTCCATTGCCTTTTGGTAGTTTGAAGATCGTTCCCTTTTCTCTCAATCAAAACACGTGGCTCTCCGCACAAACTATAATATAAAAAAAAGCACAACATAAACACTCAATTCATAACAACATAATACAATCAAGACAAACAATTGGAAAAAGCTCTATGGTATTAAGGTGTGGCATGAGATTTGGCTTGCAAGGTATGGTTTGATAGATTGGAAGGGTCATGTACTTAGAAAGAAAAAGATTATCCAAGTCGAATGCTTAGGAGGAAAAGATTAACAAGGGCATATGGTCAAGGGTTGTTTGCTACACCGGTATGAATAATTGGAAGTATTGATATGCTATACAAATATGTGGAATGACCCATGTGAATAGAATCACACCAGTCTCAAATGCAATTCGACGTAGTGTGACAACACTTGTCAAAGTAGCACAAGATCTCATATTGTATTGGGTATGAACTAATGATATGTTGAGTTACTCAAATAACTCATTTGAAATTTGAATAGTTTTATTTAGGTTAACGGTCTTATTGAGGTTGGTTAGGCATGATAGATATTGGGTTCGAGGATCCTAATGGGTAACAAAGGTTCCACCCATATGATATGGGGTAGAGTATCTCTACCGCACTCGAGCAAGATAAAAGTCTAAAATATGAATTGCCACACTTTACTCAAATAACTCAATTGTTATTTGAATAATATGGACTAAGATAATATAATTTGGGGAGATGTGATCATGGAACATGATGAATGTGTCTAAATGATTTTGATAGATGGGCTTGACTATTAATCTAACCGCGGACACATGCTACGGATAGAACGAACAACGTGGGATGTTAGTGTCATACCAGCGGCAGCAGGTGAGACCGGTGATCGTAAGACGATGGTGGCAGACTCTGTCGTGGTGGTTCCCGGCGCTCTAGTGGTTTTCCGCGACGGGGAGGTGGTCGACGGTATGCGGGCTTCACGACGATCTCAGGGGAGTGCGGGGCTGCGTCGTCCTCATCGCCGTGTGACGGCTACGGGCGAACGGAGGCGGCAGACTCCGGTGGATGCCCGACGCGATAGGACTCGGGCTACGAAAACGAGCGATCCAAAAATACGGGTAAGTGCACAGGGTCAAATTTAGTAAAAAATCAACTTATCCAAAAGTCAAATTTTATTTCAGAATTATGTTCTTCTCATTTTTACGAATCTAGGGTTATATCATTTTCAAATTTTGTACGTGTAGTTGTTTCTCTATAATTTTTACAAGATTTAGCATTTCTCGGACTTTTAATAATTTAGTCCGAAAGTCGTCTGAAAAAGTTGTTCGGATGGAAAAACTTTCAACACGAAAGTTGTAGAGAATAATTTTACAAACTTAACGCAAGAACCACTATTCTAAACGGAGATCTAGATCTAAAGATATAAAATCAGAAAGATACATACAGCAGTCTAGATAATGAGAGCGGGAATAAGATTTTTTACCGTATAGCGTCGCGGATGTTGCGTCGAGAGGGAGGGAGCACGCACGGCGCGGGAGCAGCGCGCGCGGTGGGGTGGGCCGGGCTGGCCGGGGGCGGGGTGGGCCGGGGGCGGGGGGAAGGCGGGCTGGGCCGGGGCGCGCTGGGGCGCGGAGCGACCTGGGCCGTCGGCCGGGCGGGCCGTTCGGCCTGGCCGTTTTTTTTTCAGAAATTGAAAATACACTTTTGGAGGGTTAAAAAAAATCAGAAAAATGCAAATAAAGTACCGTTGGATTCGTCATGAAAAATATTTTATTGTGAGACCAAAATTTGAGACAAAATATATACTTTATAAAATCAAAATTTGACATACATCTCTATTGTGGCTGTGGTGCCTTTTTAGAGTTTTCTCAAAATAATGATTTTATAAGTTTCAAAACCTTCGAACAAAATAGAGTATTGTTGGCAAATATTTTGAAAACCAAGGTTTATGAAAACTCTATTTTTTTTTGGAAATACCCTTTTAATAAACACAAAAGTTTTAATTCCCTGTGAAATTTTCAACTATGAGAAATAAACAAACGCTCGCTTTATTTTCTTTTCACATTCCAAATTTTTGGGATGTGACATGCATGAAATGGGAAGAATGCCTTCCATTCGCTGAGTTCTCCTACAACAACAGTTATCAAGCCAGTTTGGGCATGGCACCTTTTGAAGCTCTCTATGGTCGCAGATACAGAACACCTCTCAACTGGTCTGAAACCGGTGAAAGGAAAATCTTTGGCCCTGATGTAATCAAAGAGGCTAAAGAAACAGTGCAAATCTTTCGAGATAACCTGAAGATAGCACAGTCTCGGCAGAAAAGCTACTATGACAGCAAGCATCGCGATATGATCTATCAACCTGGTGATCAAGCCTATCTCCGTGTAACTCCGATGCGGGGCACACATTGTTTTGGTATCAAAGGTAAGCTAGCGCCAAGATACATTGGTCCTATCAAAGTTCTAGCCAAGCGTGGTGAAGTCGCTTACCTCATTGAACTTCCCGAGAAGCTCTCCAAAGTGCACGATGTCTTTTATGTGTCACAGCTCAAGAAGTGCTTCAAAGATCTGGGCCGTGCAGTTGAACACGAGTCCATTGACCTCCAAGAAGATCTCTCGTACAAAGAACATCCTGTTTGCATTCTTGATGAAGTTGGATGTCGTACTCGCAACAACTCTGTCAAGTTCCTCAAGGTGCAGTGGTCGCACCATTCTGATAAAGAAGCAACCTAGGAACGCGAAGATCATCTCCGTTCCGAGTACCCTTCCTTCTTCACTTCTTCTTGACAATCTCGGGCCGTGATTCCTTCAAGGGGGGGCATTTGTAACATCCCAAGTGAGCTACCTTTTTGGTTTTCCAAGTTTGAGCATCATCTTGCATTTCATGGCATGAAATCATACCAGTTTGGGTTTTATCAAAATTGCATTTTGGTTTCTTGCACTTTACTTTTATGTGAAGTTCTTTCTCTTGCTCATTTGCGTCCTGTACCGCCTGTTTCACCGCCGCCCGCATCGACACTGGCGAGGCTTCGCTATCAAGCTCACACCGGAGTCGCTCCCGAGAACCTCAGCATGTCCCTCTTGTACCAATCGATGCGCGCGAGAACGGTCATGCTCAACTACATCACAGACGCACCGCAGCACCACCGAAACATAGTCGCCACCGTTGACCTTTCAGCCACTCACCGGTGTCGCTCTTTGTTTCAGTTTCATCAGTAAAGAAACACCACACCATAACCTCACTGCACCCCATATCCTATCAGAATCGATCGACTACTGCAGTGTCTAGCAGTTGTTTCACTTGGGAGATCTAGGGTTCTAGTCCCTAGCTCGGCGATAAAATCACACCTTTTTACCTTTTGCCTCGCTGGTGCTGATGTGGCTCTAGGGTCCACTTGTCATCGTCTACCTTTTGCCTCACTTGTGCTGACGTGGCTCTAGGGTCCACTTTTCATCGTCTTAGGCTAGCCCAGCTTCAGTGGAGTTAGACACGGGACCTAAATCCCCTTTTTCTTTTTCTGCCAATTATTTTCTGCATTTTTTGATTTGTTTTAAAATTCAACTATTTCAAATCCTTTTCAAACAAATGAGATACCTAGGCATATCAGAAAAATTCAAACTTTTAAAAAATGCAACTTGTTTCAACTTTTGAACAATAAAAATTTGACAAGGTTTAAATTTGATTTTTAAATACCTAAAACTTGCAAAATTTATAACTTTCTAACCATGACTCCAAATTTGACAAATTTTATATCAATTTGTATCAGAAAAATGTGAGGAATTCAAATATCATCATAGACCCTTGATACTGTTCTTCCCAATGGTAATTCAATTCAAACTAAGTAACATGTGTAGGGATTCGTAGCATAGAAAACAAAAAATTCCTACCGAAAGAACGAATAACAAGCAAAGATCTAATCTAGTAGATGGTAGCAACGAGGTGAAGATCGACATACCCTCGAAGATTGCTAAGCGTTAATGAGATAAATCTCGTGGTTGATGTAGTTGATCACTTGCCGCTTTCAAAAGCGCATAGAAGATCTTGATGGTGCCGCAATCGGGCAGCACCTCCGCACTCGGTCACACGTACGATGTCGATGAAGACGTCCTTCTCCCCGTTCCAGTGGGAAGCGGATGTAGTAGATACTCCTCGGAATCCCGGCAGCACGATGGCGTGGTGTCGGTGGTGGTGGAGAACTCCGGCAGGGCTTCGCCTAAACCGTGCGGGAGGTATGGGGAGCAAGGGCTAGGGTCTGGGAGAGAGGGGGACTTGGGGCGGCGACCTTGGGTGCCATTTGGTGTTGCGGCTGCTTGAGGTGGCCGGCCCCCTCCCCTCTCCTCCTCTATATATAGGTGGAAAACCTAGGGTTCCCCCAAAACCACATTGGAGTCCAACTCCAAAACTTACCAAAATTGGAAACCTAGAGGAAGAGGGATTCCTCCCTTTCCTTCTTGTTTGGCCGGCCAAGATGGTGGAGTCCACCATGGACTCCACCTTTCCACTTGGTGGGTCGGCTAGGGCTGGTGGAGTCCCTTCGGGACCGTAATAACCCGAACATAGGAACAACGAAGGGTAGATTTAGAAATGGGATGTGCATTTCATCGCAAAACGGGGGAAATTTTCGTGCCTTATTGCAACTAAACCTAAGAGGGATCGAGGTTCTCTCTCATTTTGCACTTAGGGTTAGGCAATGTGAGTTAGGGAAATTTCGACATGATCTCTTTTGTATCTTGTTGATTTGGGGAATTGATTTCATTTGACAAGTGTTAATACATTTAACAATAAACATTGAACAATATAAAATGGAATTCATAAATTAAACACAACTTATGAATTCAAACAACTTTGAATTTCAAAGTGAATCATAAATACAATGTTTATTCCAGAATATAAATATTACATAAATCAAAAGCTCATAAACAAAAACTTGGGCTTTATTGATATCACAACACAGATTACAAAGTCTTTACAATATTCTTGATACAAGAATTGATGAATAATAAACAGAAATGAAAATAAAGATTACAATATTATTCCTAAACTAAAACCTAGACTATATGACTTGAAGTATTTCTTCATGACCATGTCCATCTTCAAAAACCTGCAAAGTAAAACACCAACACTAGCCAGAATGTTAGTGTTAGTCAAATAATTCAGTTTGGACAGAACCAAGTGTCATGCACACTTGTGCTTGTCCAAAACCATTGACAGCACAAGATAAGGGCAGCAGCAGACCAAACCTGAGCACACACCAGGGGCTCAAGTTTCAGCATATGAGAGCACACAGCTCAAGTGTGTCTGAGCAGCAACAAGCAAGGCCATGCATCAGCTTAGTCACCCAAGCAAGCCGGGCTTGTGTGTCAATGCAAGGATAGAAGCAGAGGTTCATATAAAAGGGCATAAACCCTAGAAATCATAACCGAGTCGACCGGATAAAGATTCACCGGGTAAGGGTGAAGCAAGAATAAGCTCGGTTCATCCGAGTTCTTGAGCAAGAACAGAACCAACACACACAACCACTCAAACCACCGAGAGATCATGGTGACTCGAGAAGATCATCCAAGATCTGGAGGTGAAGGGCTGTGACACAAACCCAAGTCTGCATCAACAAAGCATTTCTTTCTAGGAGCTGGATTAAGGTATACCAAATACCTGGAAAAGATCCAATGGATCTAATCCATCATATGCATGAAATAAGCATGGGATGAGCAGATGCTCATATGGGTAGATCATCACTTGGTTTTCACCAAGGATTACTGCCGATCAAAAGCCACTAAAATAGAAAGCATCTAGGTACGGATCTTGTACACGGGAACTAG